>NC_135329.1:146300643-146605520 GCF_023851605.1 Tamandua tetradactyla
ATTGTTACCCAAGAATTATATACCTGGCAAAGTTGTCCTTCAAAAATGAAGAAGAAATTAAGACATATCAGGCAAACACTGAGTGAATTCATTATCACTTATATATTACCCACCTTACAGAAAATGCTAAAGGGGGTCCTCCATGTTGAAAGGAAAGGACAAAAGATAGTATCTTTTGATACTGGATGAAGAAAGATCTCTAGTATAAGTAACAATATGGGTAAAGGCATATGCTGGTATTACTTCTTTTTTTCATTTGTAATGCTGTCTTTTACTTTTGATATGGCTGAAAATTCAAATGCATAAAAAGCAAGGATCAATCTTTGTTAATGGGCATATAATACACACAGATATCATTTCTGAAGTGAATAATATAAAAGGGAGGGACGGGGGGATATAAGTACTGAGTATGAAATCAACACAAACTGAATTATAATAGATTTAGTATGCTAAGTGTAATCCCCATGATAATCCCCATAAAGAAAATATTTTAAAAATCTACACAAAAAGAAAGGATAAGTGATTCAAAATGGATCATTATAAAAGATCATCTAAATAAAAAGGAAAGCTATAATGAAGAAAAGGAGACACAAAAAAAGCATAAGACTTACAAAATAAAATTAGCAAATCTTTCTTTCAGAAACTTTCCTAAATGTAAATGGATTAAACATCCAATCAAAAGGCAGAAATTGGCAGAACAGGTAAAGAAATATTACCCAACCATATGCAGTTTACAAGAGACCTATCTTAGATCCACATATACAAATACGTTGAAACTCAAGGCATGGAAAAAACATATTTCATGCAAATAGCAATCAAAAGAGAGTGGGGGTGGCTATATTAACATCAGACAAAATAGATTTTAAGTCAAAAATGGTTACAAGAGACAAAGGACAACATTATATGTTAATAGAAGGATGAATTCAACCAGAAAAATTAACAGTTATAAACAGATATACACCTTACAGAAGAATGCCAAAAGATATACAGCAAACACTGACTGAAGGAAGAAATAGACAGTTCTAAACTAATAACTGGAGGTTTCAATACACCACTTTCAGTACTGGGTAGAAAATCTAAACAGGAATGGTGCAACCACTGTGGAAGGCAGTTTGGCGGTTCCTCAAAAAGCTGAATATAGAATTGCCATATGACCCGGCAATACTATTGCTAGGTATCTACTCAAAGGACATAAGGGCAAAGACACAAACGGACATTTGCACACCAATGTTTATAGCAGCATTATTTACAATTGCAAAGAGATGGAAACATCCAAAATGTCCGTCAACAACAAACTGTGGTATATACATACGATGAAATATTATGCAGCTGTAAGACAGAATAAACTTATGAAGTATGTAACAACATGGATGGACCTTGAGAACAATATGCTGAGTGAGACTAGCCAAAAACAAAAGGACAAATATTGTATGGTCTCACTGATATGAACTGACATTAGTGAATAAACTTGGAGAATTTTGTTGGTAACAGAGACCATCAGGAGATAGAAATAGGGTAAGATATTGGGTAACTGAAGTTGAAGGGATACAGACTGTGCAATAGGACTGAATACAAAAACTCATAAATGGACAGCACAGTACTACCTAACTAATATAATTATGTTAAAACACTGAATGAAGCTGCATGTGAGAATGATGGAGGAGGGCTGGGGGCATAAATGAAATCAGAAAGAAAGATAGATGTTAAAGACTGAGATGGTATAATCTAGGAATGCCTAGAGTGTATAATAATAGTGACTAAATGTACAAATTTTAAAAATGCTTTTGCATGAGGAAGAACAAAGGAATGTCATTATTGCAGGGTGCTGAAAATAGATGGTAATTAATATTTTAAAATGTCAACTTATGTGGGAGACTAAAGCAAAAAATGTTTATGTGGTACAAAATTTATATTTTGACTAGTACATTTCCTAATATAACTTATGTAGATAGTTTGATTGAACACCATAAGTACTTGGAATCTCAGGTAGGACATGAGATTTTGCTGGTTTGTCCAGAGTGATGCCCCGATAAATCCCCGAGTGATTCAATCAGTGAGTGGAAAAGTATTTGCAAAGCCCTCTTCGGGGAATGGTGAGAATGGGGAGAAATTCAACTTCCCCAAGTTGAATTCTTGATATTCTCCCAAGCAGTGTGGACAACCAAAGCTATAGGCTGAGCCCCCAGTCTTGGGGTTTGTGCATATGAAATTTAACCCCACAAAGGTTAAGTCAAGTCTACTTAAAATTTAGGCCTAAGAGTCACCCCCAAGAGAGCCTCTTTTGTTGCTCAGATGTGGCCTCTCTCTTCAGCCAACACAACAAGCAGACTCACCACCCTCCCCGTCTACATGGGACATGACTCCCAGGGGTGTGGACCTTCCTGGAAATATGGGACAGAAATCCTGGAATGAGCTGAGACTCAGCATCAAGGGATTGAGAAAAACCCTAGAATGAGCTGAGACTCAGCATCAAGGGACTGAGAAAACCTTCTCCACCAAAAGGGGGAAGAGTGAAATGAGACAAAGTGTCAATGGCTGAGAGATTCCAAACAGAGTCCAGAGGTTATCCTGGAGGTTATTCTTACGCATTAAGTAGATATCACCTTGTTATTCAAGATGTAGTGGAGAGGCTGGAGGGAACTGCCTGAAAACGTAGAGCTGTGTTCCAGTAGCCATGTTTCTTGATGATGGCTGAATAATGATATAGCTTTCACAGTGTGACTGTGTAATTATGAAAACCTTGCATCTGATGCTCCTTTTATCTACCATGTCAACAGACGAGTAGAACATATGGAATAAAAATAAAAAATAGGGGGAACAAATGTTAAAATAAATTTAGTTTGAAATGCTAGTGATAAATGAAAGCGAGGGGTAAGGGGTATGTTATGTATCATCTTTTTTTTTTCTCTGTTATCATTTTATTTCTTTTTCTGTTGTCTTTTTATTTCTTTTTCTGATTGATGCAAATGTTCTAAGAAATGATGAATATGCAACTATGTGATGATATTGAGAATTACTGATTATAAATGTAGAACGGAATGATATGTTAATGTTTGTTCTTAATTTTTTTAATTAATAAATCAATTAATTTTTAAAAAAAAATCTAAACAGAAGATCAACAAGGAATAAAGGATCTAAACAATAGTATAAACCCACTAGATCTAACCAACATATATAGACCACTTCCCCCAACAATGGCAAAATACACATTCTTTTCAAGTGCACACAGATCATTCTCTAGGCTATCCCATATGTTAGGGCACAAGTATCAACAACTTTAAGATATTGAAATGATAAAAAGTAACCTCTCTGACCACAATAGAATGAAGCTAGAAATCAATAACAGAAGGAAAACTGGAAAATTTACAAATATGTGGAAATTAAGCAGCACACTCAATAACCAATAGGTTAAAAAAGGGAAATTAGGAAATACTTAGAGACAAATGAAAACAAAGTCACAACATATCAAAACTTACAGAATGGACTGAAGGCAACATTGACTCTAATGGATTAAAGATGGCCCTATATTCTTCACCACCTCCTATCTAAAGGTACAATTTATTTTCCCTCCCTCCTTGTCTCTGGGCGGGTACAATTTGCTCTGACAAAAAGAATAAGGAAGAGGTGAAATTTTGTTACTTCTACACTACTACTTTCTCGAGAACCAGCCACCATGGTGCAAAGAAGCTTGGGCTGGAGACCAAAGGGAGAGAAAAAGAGACTATATAAAGGAAAAAAGATGTGCCCCAGACTTTCAGCCATCCCCGAAAAGTCCCAGACTTATCTTGAACCTTCCAGTCCTCATAGCCACCACCTGAATGCAGCCACATGAGCCAGGTGGAACCAGCAGAAGACCCATCCAGCTAACCTACAGAGTCATTAGAAATAATAAATTATTGTCTTAAACCATGAACTTCTGGAGGGGGTTGCTATACAGAGTGATCATAATTATCTTGTAGTTCAGCATTTTCTACAACCTTTCCTTCAGCAATAGTAAATAGCATTTAAAGATTCTGTGATTGGTGTCTGGTAAACTGGGATAAGGCAAGTTGTGCGGAAAACTAAAGCACATTTCCAGCTGCTTCAGCTAGCAAGACAATTACTCCCCTGGGCATCCTGAGTGTTTGAAGGAGAGCATAATAGCTGTCCCCCAATATCCATTTTCCCCTTTTTGAACAGCAATAGAATATTTAACAGAACACCCTTGCAACTAAATTCTCATAACCGAATTCTTGACAAAGAGATACTAGCAACAGTTTAGTGAGATAACCATTAGTACTGTATTTTTGTTTTCAAACTCCACATTTTATTTCCTACAGGGTCTAAAAGGCAAATGCATAAAATGTAAGGATAAATCAGTGGTTTTAGACTCATAATGTATAAATATGTAATTTGTGACAAGAACCACAGAGAAGTGGAGGACAGAAGGGTGAGGGAACAAAGTCTGTACACGCTATTGAAGTTGAGTTGATATCAAACCAAATGAGACTGTTTTAGACTTAGGATGTTAAATTTAAGTCCCATGGTAACCATTAAGAAAATATGAGAGAATATGCAAGCTCACAGAAACAGAGAGTGCAGGTTGCCAGGGGCAGGGGTCAGGAGCAATGGGGAGCTAATGAACAATAGGCACAGTTTCTGTTTGAAGTCAGGAGAAGGTTCAAGCAATGGATGGCAGTGAGGATATCGCAATATCATACATGTGATTAAATCCACTGAATGACATGCTCAGGAACAACTGGGATGGGAAGGTTTATATTATGCATATGTTTCCACAACTGAAAAAAAAGAGCAACTAAAGAAACAGTGGAAGAATTATGGGAAGACAGTAGAGTAGGAAGCTTCAAGAATGAGGCCTTTCACTAGAACAACTACTAAACAGACATGAACTGTCTGATTAACTATTCCAAAACTCCAAAGTCCAGAGAACACTATATAGCATTGAGAGAGGAGGAGGAAGAAGAGGGTAGTAAATTATAGTTAAATTCCAGTTGTGCTAGTTCCAAAGTGTTGTATATCCCAGAAAAACCATGTCCTTTAATCCTGATTCAATATTGTAAGGTGGAAACCTTTAGTTAGATTGTTTCCATGCAGACTGAGCCACTCAATTGTGGGTGTGGCCTTTTGATTAGATGGAGATGGACTCCGCCCATTCAAGTTGAGCCTTGATTAGTTGACTGGAGTTTTTTAAAGGTAAGACATTTTGGAGAAAACACAGTTGCTTCAAAGTTGACAGAGACAGACATTTGAAGATGCTTGGAGTACCTACAGGGAGAGCAGATATCTAGATATGCATGTCTGGAGATGCAGAGCCCAGCAGATATGTCTTCTCATAAGATGTTAAGCAAGACAGAACCCAGAGTTGTGTCCCAGAGGAGCTAAGTGAAGGCTCACAGGTGCTCACAGGAGAAACTACTGGCATCAGAAGCTAGAAGCAATGGAACCAGGATAAGGACCAGCACATTTCAGTCACATGCCTTCCTGTGACAGACATCAGCCTTTCTTGAGTTAAGGTATTGTTTTCTGGATGCCTTGGTTTGGACATTTTTATGGCTTTAGAAATGTAAACTTATAACTTAATATATTCCCTTTTAAAAAGCCATTCCATTTCTGGTATACTGCATCCCACCAGCATTAATAAACTAAAACAACAGTTAACCGTTTTCTCCATACATTGGTTACCGTCACTCCACCCCTACTCTTGCTGTAAGCAGCAGTGGGATATGGAGCCTGGTGTAGCTTACTGATACTTCAAAGGGACATAAAAATCCACTTCCCTAAGATTCAGTGTGAGATCACTGATCAGAGTTTTCAATTACATACTTCTGACGGATGGAGGCCGACAGGTGCAAGTTCCTGCTGGCCGAAGCCCAGCAGATGTAAGTCAATCAGGAGCCGCTGCCAGGAGATCCGAAGTAGCCAGGTTTGGAGCGGGTAGCTCCTCAAGAATTACTGCTCTATGACATGGCAGAAAAAATGGAAAAAATTGTGACCACGGATGTGCAGCAATGAACAACGAGTAACACAATGGAAACTTCACAGACCCCTCTTCACTGAATGAGAAGAGGAGGAGGGATTGGGAAAAAAGGCAGAATATTGTCCTGTGGAGATAGCCACTCATGCCCTTGCAGTATTTTTCTCTGGAAACCCTAGTAACTTTGAAGGAACGGACCTCAAAATTATGCCATCATCAGAGAATTATAGTATCTTTTTTACTCTGCTTACCATGCTTATAACTACATATTATGTCAAAGGAGCATATCAACAGTATGTGCAACATACAGAGAAACAATTTTTTTATATGCCTACTGGATAGGTTTAGGAATTTTGTCTTTTGTTTGACTTGTAACAGGGCTACACACCTTTCAACTTTATCTGGGTCCACATACAGCTTCAGTTACATAGCTGCTTATGAATGCAATTCAGTGAATTTCCCCAAACCCACTATCCTGATCACATTATTTGTCCAAATGATGTGGGCATTGAAGGAACCATTTCTTTGTGGAGCATCATCTCAAAAGTTATGATTGAGGCCTGCATGTGGGCTATAGGTCAGCAATCAGATAGCTGTTTCTATATGCTTGCCTCTCAGCTGCTGAACCAGATGATGAAGAGAATCAGGAATTCAAAGAGACGCTGGAACATGCAGAGGCTACACAAGACTTTGCCTCCCAAACTAAACTGGCAGTTCAAAACCTAATACAGAAGAGGTTGATTTTTTAGAATTTTGGCTTGTGTTTCAATTCCAAATCCTTTATTTTGATCTGGCTGGAATAATATGTGGATACTATCCTGTACCTTTTTGGACCTTCTTTGGTGCAACTATATAATCAGAAAAGCAATAATTAAAATGTATATCCAGAAAATTTTCGTTATAACATCATTCAGCAAAACATATAGTGGAGCAGATGGTGGCCTTCATTGGTGCTGTCCCAAGCATAGGTCATTCTCTGCAGAAGCCATTCCATGAATACCTGAAGCTCAGTGGTAAAAGCTTCATCACAAAGCAAAATGGGCACTTTTTCCATAAGGGAGAAAACTGGTTATCCTGGATTTGAGAAGTTGGACCTTGTCATGGTGTGTTACTTCATCTTGTCCATCATTAATTCCATGAAACAAAATTACACCAGATGAATTCAGAAGCAGTTGAACTCAAAGGAAAAAACTAAATAAGCAAAGAAGGTTTTGTGGTGGTTGTTAAATATTTTTATTTAAGAAAACAAACAATAAATACACTTAGAACCACCAAAAATGGATATCTTAGTTAACTTAACCCTAGGCATATTTAAAGAAAGTATCCAAACAATCATTGTAAAACCTGTGTTTGCACAGTAAGTTTCATAAATCAACTTAAAATTAAGGCAACAAGGAAAATATCTACAAATTCAGGGAGTAGAGTTTCTTAAATTCTAAATATTAAACATTAACTTAAATACCATTTAATCAACTGTCAAAACTGTGAATGTCCTCACAATATTAAGTAGAAAGTTATTACAAATACCAGCATTGCTATAGTAATGACCTCTGTTACGAAACATAATGCTGATTTCAGGAAAATATAAAGATACAATTTCTTTTACAATTAATATATGAAAATCTTAACCACCTAAAATGGATATCTTAGCTTCTATAGGCATATTTAAATAAAACATCTAAATAATCATTGTAAAACCTGTTTGTACAACATGTTTCATACACCAATTTAAAATTAAAAGAAGGAAACAATCTACAGATATAGATATCAGATATTTTTAGATTCTAAATATTAAAACACTATCTTTGAATGAATGGATTCTGCCTTAAATTGGGAGAACTCCAAACCAGGGGGGAAAATTCCCTTTTCCAACCTGTTAACAGTTCTAAAAATTTTCTTCCCGAAAGCAATTTAGTCCACATTTTGCACTGACATACTTTTCCTTTGTATGTCAAGGTAAGGTATCCCCCCTCAACTCAATCGGAGTTATATTTTACTAGGGTTGACTGTGATGTTCAGTGGCAAATGTAACAGAAATTGGCCTTCTGTTTGCCACCTTCAAAGGGCCTACATGGCAAAAGAGAAAATTTCTCCCACCAAAAAAAAAAAAGAAAAAAAAAGTTTAAGTATGTCAAGCATTTTAGGCTTGTCCCAAATGATGGCTTTCTTTTTCTAAGTCATCCAAATGTATATAAATTATACTAGATTGGATAACAGTCTTGCATGTCCATCACAGTAAAATTTAATATGCCATCCTGCTCAATCCTTCCTACCCTCAAAAAAGGTCATTTTATGATGCACTGTACACCCTCTAGGGAAACTGATCCTTAAATTTTGAGACAGAATAAGGAAAATCTGGTTGATGTCTCACAAATAAGCTGATGTCATTTTTTATTCTGTATATTTAAAATGAAGTTAAGAAAAAAACTTTACAAAAAAAATCCTGTAATTCTTCAGAGCTGCAGAGGTCAGTCGAAGGACTGTATATGCTGAGCAGGTCAAGAAAACGTAGAAGCCATGGAAAAAAGCTCCTGGCAACCTTCTTGGACCCTCCCTCATCCCCTCTCCAGGGCAATCTGGATGCAGATGGTACTCCCTTTATTGGTGCCAAGCTTTGTTCTGGCTGGGAAGGGCTGATTTGGGAAACTGTATCTACCCATCCCAGAATTTGCCCTCCAGGCAAAAGCAGCTTGAGACTTAGAAAGTAGTATAAGAAACCCTTGAGATGGATGGACAGCTGGAAGCAAAGGCTTACGTGGTTTAAGTCAGGCAGTGGAATACCCAGGAGAGGTAGAAGAATTGCATCCTGGGAAGTAGAGCGGCATTCAAACTTATGAGAAGAACTCTTAAGTCATTAGCAAGCACAAGTCCAGGACAAGACACAAGCTCAGAACAGACATCGAGGGCCATGTACTTTGCATTCACCTTAGGCGGACTTTTCTGATAGGAGGGCTGACACTCAAGAAAACCTGTCATATCACCAGCTGGATACAAACTCAAGAAACAGCATCTCAGGGAATACATTTTAATATTTTAAAACGTACCATGTGCAACAAAAGAGTTCAAGAAAACAAAGAAACAGGAAACAAAAGCCCATCCAGAGGATGAGGATAAAATCCAGAAAACACTAACAAAGAAGATGGACTATGGGCATACTGTAGAAGGACTTAAAATGACCTTCAATATGTTCAAGGAAATGAAGAAAAATACAGAGAAAGAACTAAAGAATAGTAGGAAAACAATGAATGAACTATATGAGCATCTTAAAAAAGGGCAGAAATTTTTTAAAAGATCCAAACAGAACTACTAGAGCTGAAGACCACAATAAATGAAATGAAAAATCTCCAGTAGAGTTTGGATAGCAAATAGGAGCTGGCAGAAGAAAGAATCAGCAAACTCAAAGACAAAACATTTGATATGAGTCAGTCTGAAAAACAGAAAGAAAAAAGAATTATAAAAAGTGAAAATAACCTAAGAGTCCTCTGGGACACATCAGAAGTACCAATATACACATTATGAAAGTTCAAAAGAAGAAAGGGGCAGAAGGAATATTCAAAGAAATGACAGATAACGTCCCAAATTTAGCAAAAGATGTGACTATGCATTTCCAAGAAGCCCCATGTCATGGTCAGGTTCATGTGTCAACTTGGCCAGGTGGTGGTACCTGCTTGTCTGGTTGGGCAAGTGCTGGTCTCTCTGTTGCTATGAGGACATTTCATAGAATTAAATCATGCTCATGTCAGCTATACCCACAGCTGATTCCACTGTAATCAGCCAAGGGGAGTGTCTTCTGCAATGAGCGGTGTTTAATCTAATCAATAGATGGCTTTTAAAGAGGATTTAGAAGAAACAGTCTCTCTTCCCAATTCGGTTGGCGAGCCTATCCCGTGGAATTCGTCCAGACCCTCCATCAGAGTCTTCAGGTTCACAGCCTGCCCTATGGATTTTGGACTCTGCATTCCAACGGTTATGTGAGGCACTTTTGTAAGTTTTATATTTATGGGTATTTCTTGTTGATACTGTTTCTCTAGAGAACCTTAACTAATACACCCAGGGACACCAAACAGGATAAACTTGAAGAAAAAGATGTCATCTAACATTGATTAAACTGTAGAATACAAAGTACAGAGAGAGAAATCTAAAAGCTGCAAGAGAAAAGCAACATGTTATGTACAAGGGAGTCCCAATTAGATTAAACTGTTACTTCTAAACAGAAACCACAGTGGCAAGAAGGCAGTGGGCTGAAAAATAGTAGCTGCTGATAGAAAACAATGCAAGCCAAGAATTTTATATCTGGCACAACTATCTTTCAAAAAGAGAAAGAGATAAGACATTTCCAGGTAGATATACCATGTAAAAAAGATATAATCTGTAACAAATACAAAAAAAAATGGTGGGGCAGCAGGATATAGGTATAGTATATGTGCATGCTATTGAAATCAAGTTGGTATTAAATCAAATATGATTTGTTACAGATTTAGGACATTAAATGTTTACTCCATGGTAACCAGAAGAAAAATATATAAATAATACATTCAGAACGAAAAGAGAAGGGCATCAATGGAACGATAAAATCAAATAAACATGAAAGTCGGCATTAACAGAAAAATTGAGGGACAAAAAAGGCTTAAGACTTACAAAGACTAAATAGCAAAATGGCAGAAGAAAGCCCTGCAATATCAGTAGCAACTTTAAATGTAAATGGATTAAACTCTCCAGTCCAAAGGCAGAGATTGGCAGAATGGATAAAAAAAAAGCAAGACCCAACTACATGCTATCTACAAGAGACTCACCTGAAATTCAAAGACATGAGTAGGCTGAAAGCAAAAGGATAGAAAAAATATACCATGCAAATAGTAGCCAAAAGAGAGCTGATGTAGCTATACTAATATCAGACAAAATAGACTTTAAGTCAAAAAATAGTTATAAGAGATGAATTAGGAAACCTGAGGAACACAGCTGTGCTCAGATACACCGTCAACAAATTTCTTACACATATTTAATGATATATATAAATAAATGTGCTATATGGTTATTAGGCAAATAACCATAAGCAGTGCTCATAAATTACACTGATTGTAACTTTTATTAAATGTCATAGCTTAAAAAAAATAATTACGCAATACAAAGACAGTCATTATAATGCTGACAAAGGGATCAATTTAACAACAAAAAAATAACAATTAAAAATATGCATGCACTTAACAGCAGAACCCTAAAATACATGAAACAAATTATGACAGATCTGAAAAGAAAAATTGATTCTATATTAATAGTAGGAGACTTCAAAACACAACTTTTAGTAAGGGACAGAACATCTACACAGTAGATAAATAAGGTAATACAAGACTTGAATGTATTCTAAATATTCTAAATATTCTAAACCACTAGACCTGACAGACATCTAGAACATCTGGCGCAATAAAAGAATGCACATTCTTCTCAAGTACACATGGATCATTCTCCAAGACAGACCATACCTTAGGTGACAAAACAAGTAAATACTGAAATCGTACAATGCATCTTCTCTGACCACAATTGAATGAAGCCAGAAATCAATAACAAAAAAAAATTGCATACTAATATCTCTTTATTAACATAGAACCTAGATGGAAAAATTTTCAACAAAACACTAGCAAATCAAAGCCAACAACACATTGAATGAATTATACAAATAAAGTGCGATTCATCCCCAATACACAAAAAGGTTATTCAAATTAAGAAAATCAATTAATGTAATATACCCCATTGCCAGAATGAAAGAAAAAAAAAAGCAACACATGATTATTTCAAATGATGGAAAAAAGGCTTTTGACAAATTACAGCACCCTTCTTAATAAAAACACTTAGAAAATTAGAATAGAAGGAAGCTTCCTCAACATGGACAAATACGTATAATCTCATTAATAGGAAATAGTTAGATTAAGCAAACTTAGAGAGTCAGAATCTAAATTATAGTTACCAGGGAACACTACAGAGTAGAGAATTGGGAACTAATGCTTAAATTATACAGCATTACTATTTGGGTTTATCATAAAGTTCTGGTAATGGATGATGGTGACAGTAGCAAAACCCTGTGAATGTAATTAATAGCATTGAATTATATACTTGAATGTGGTTAAAAGGGGAAATCTAAGTTGTATATGTTACTAGACATTTTTATTTTAAAAAAGTCTGTACAACAGAGTGAACCCTATAGTTATGCAATGGACTACAATTAATAGTATAATTATAAAAATGTTCTTTCATAAATTGTAATAAATGTGCCACACTAATGCAAGGTATTAATGACAGGGTGCTATATGGGAACTCTACATTTCATGCATGAGCTTTCTGTAAACTTAAAACTTCTCTAATTTAAAAAAAATTATATATATAAAACACCTACCCTATGTCCCAGCAACTCCTCTCTTAAATATTTATTCAAGAGAAATAAAAATACATATCCTCAAAAGACTTTTATGAAACTATTCAAGGCAGCTTCATTCATAATAGCCAAACATTGGAAACAACCCAATATCCATCAACATCTGTATGACTAAAAAAATGATGGTATATTCATACATGGAATACAACTGCGCAGTAAAATAAAATGAGCCACTGGTACATCAAACATGCAAGAATCTCAAGAAAGAAGTCAGACACAAATAAGTACAGACTATGATTCCATTTTTATGATATTCTAGTGTAGTCAAAAGCCAATCTCTGGTGATAAAAGTCAGCCCAAAGGCTGCTGTAGAGAGAAGGTGCTATTGACTAGAAATGGACAACAGGGAACTTTCTCCAGCAGTGGGTATGTCCCACAATTGATTGGGATGGTGGTTATGTCAATGAATATATTTATCAAAACTCATCAAATTGTACACTTAAAACCCATGCATTAGTTATTCTAGACTAATCATGCCATCTCCATACCATAAGAGCTAAGTTATAGCAGTTGCCAGTGGAGGAAGAAGCGAATGTGCAGATTGAAGCAAAAAGAAAGAGGAGGCAGAGGTCCAAGTAAGCCAAGCATGTGCACCCATGGACACTAGGGGAGAAAAAAGGCCGAGGATGCTGATACAAGTTGCTGACTACAGACTACTGTCTAAAACTTCTCTCTCAATGTCTCTCGAAGCTTCCAACATTGTTCAATTTCCTCAAAGATCTCTGAGAGACCCACCTTGCTCACACTAAAGCAGTCCCTTTTGGTCCTTTGCTCTGACCCAATGCAACATGTGTAACAAATCATCTCTTGTGTCTTTAAAAAAAAAACAACTGTGTAATATATACAAATAAATTTATAAAAATTCATTTATTATATATAAGCCCATTGTTCATAAATACACATACTTATATATAAATATATATTCATTATATATAAACTGCACCATAAGCAAGATCCAGGAAACACATATGGTACGATTACATTCATTAAAAAATTATATAACAGGTGTAATCTGAACTATAATTTTTAGGGATTCATAAAGAAAACATGGAATTGGTTAATGTAAAAGTTATGAGAGTGGTTATGTTATTTTTAGGGGGTACAGAGGGTGTTGTGATCAGAAGGACAAAGAAAAGGGACTTCTGGGAAGTGAGTGGTCTTCAATGGTCTATATTTTACCTGTGTTGTATTCACACTATTTTTTGCTTTCTAATCACTTGGTTTATCCTGCCCATATGGCTATACATTTTTCTGTATATATCAGAATAAAAATAGGCAGTTAAATATTTGACAAGATAAAAAAAACACACGCAAAATCCCATTTCACACACACTAGAATGGCCACTATTAAAAAAAAAAAAAAGAAAGAAATTTACCAGTGCTGGAGAGGATGCAGAGAAATAGGAACACTCATTCATTGTTAGTGGGACTATCAAAGGGTATAGCCACTATGGAAGTCAGTTTAGCAGTTCCCCAGAAAATTTAGAATTACCATATGGCCCAGTGTGCCAGTTTGCAAGGATTATGTGTCCTGGCAAAGCCATGTTTTAATTCTGATCCATCCTGAGGAGGCAGCAGTTTCTTTTAATCCCTATCCAATAGTGCAGGTTGGACACTTGATTAGATTACCTCCATGGGGATGTGAAGCACCCAACTGTGGGTATTAACCTTTGATTAGAGAGAGATGTGACCATCCATTCCAGGTGGGTCTTGATTAGTTTACCAGAATCTTTTAAACGAAGAAACATTTTGGAAAATGTTTCCAAATGTTTGGAAATGAAGAAGGAATATGCCCCCAGCAGAGGTTCATGAAACAAGAAGCCTGGAGAGAAAGCTAGCAGACATCACCATGTTTGCCATGTACCTTTCCAGTTGAGAAAGAAACCCTGAACTTCATCGGCCTTTCTTGAGTGAAGGTAACCTCTTGTCGGTGCCTTAATTTGGACATGTTTATAGACTTGCTTTAATTTAGACATTTTCAAAGGCTTAGAACTGTAAACTTGCAACTTAAAAAATTCCCCCATTTAAAAAGCTGTTCTTTTATATGCGATGACTCTATCGCATTCTGGCAGCTAGCAAACTAGAACACCAGGAATCCCATTTCTAGGTATAGACCTAGAGGATTGAAAGCAGGGATTCAAACAGATATTTGCAAACCACTCAAAGCAGCGTTACTCACAATTACCAAAAGATTGAAGCAACCCAAGTGACTGGATAAACAAAATGTGGTATACATACACAATGGAATATTATTCAGCCTTAAAAAGGAATGAAGTTCTGATACATTTGACAACATAGATGAATCTTGAAGACATCATGTTAAGTGAAATAAGCCAGACATAAAAGGACAAATACTGTATGATCTCACTGACATGAAATAATTAGAACAAGCAAATTCAGAATGTCAGAATCTAGAATACAAATTACCAAGGGATAGGGTGGGGGTAGGGAATACAAAGTTAAGGTTGTGGAGTTTCTATTGAAGACAATGGAAAAGTTTTAGAAATGGGTGCTGATGATAGTAGCACAACATTATGATCTTAATAGCACTGAATCATATAGTTGAATGTGGTTAAAAGGGAAAATTTTAGGTTGTGTATATAGTATTAGAATAAAAATTTTTAAATAAACAAAAACTCTTATCACGGCAATGGCTAAAACATGGGTAAAAAATGACTGGATGATGAAAAAGTTCTGGAACCACAGTGGCTGCACAACATCATGAATGCACTTAATGTCACTAAGTTGTACACTTTAAAAGAGCAAAATTCATACTATGTGTAATATACCAAAAATAAAACAAAATTTTTTTTTAATTATGGGGGAAAAAAAGAAAGAGAGACATGATAATTAAATACAACATATGATCCTGGATGGGATGTAAGAACGGAGAGAAAAAAGAGGCTCAAAAAGGGCATTACTGGAACAGATTTAAAAAAACTGGAATATAGAATTTAAGCTTTATAACACTGTTAAATTTTTTGAATTTGATAACTGTCCTTAAGTTATCAAGTATAAGTAAAGGATACGTGAACATCCTTGTGTGTAGGAAATGTATATGAAAGTATTATGTGTTCAAGGAGTATGACGTGCAATCTGCTCTCAAATGTTCAGAAAACAAGAGACAGAGAAAGAGAGATGATGGAGGAACAGGTAGACAGATATATAGGACCATACCTCACATTGGCAACATGTTAAAATGGGTGGATCTGGACCTATGGTGTGGGGTATCCTCCGTATGGGGTGGTATTATTTTTGCCACTGTTCTGTGTTTGAAATTACTTCAAAATAAAAAGTTTATTTATTTTGTATGTATAGTGTGGCAGGTTACAGGAAAATTTGACCCTTTGGATAACCAGCTACCTAGAATTCACATGACAACTTGGACCTAGGGGTAAGGGTCACACCACAGGGACTGCAGAGCTGGGAGGACCTGGGTCCCCCATAACTCCTTAAGCAGAGACAATATTTCCAATTTCTGACTGCAAAATTCACACTTATAAGTGAAAAAGAAACTTCCTCTTATTAAGCCACAGTTATTTGGGATTTTTTACACTCTCAATTGAACGTAATCTCAACTAATATAGTGGTACCAATAAGAAGAGCTGTCCATGACAGAAGTGTGGAACATCAAAAAGTAGTTTTCCCTGAGAATCTCCAAGCCTCACACTGTAATAATGTATGCGGCCCAAGAGAAGCTAATTTATAAAAGATAACTCAAGTAAGAAAAGGCAGAACAGAACTAGAAACCAAATCTTCATACTCCTCGTTTGGTATTATTTCTACTTCATTAATAGCAGCCATTAAAACATGCTTCCTTATCATTCAACCTATACATGGCATCAAAGGGGAAAAAACCCATCCCACTCATTCCTTGTTAACACATGAGTGCCTATATTCCCAATACTAGTCTAGGCACTAGAAATAAAACAATAAACAAAACAACAAAACTCCTGACTTCATGGAATTTAAATTCTACTGTAACAGATTCTGTTAACAAATACAAAAAAAAATGGTGGGGAAACTCCTTCAAAATGCAAACCTCTCCAGCTCCAGGAAAGATTAAAATTAGGACAGCCATGCTTACTTATGTTTTACATTACAAGAATTACAAATAAATTAGATGATGTATATAAATCACACAGAATAGTGATAGGTATATAGCAAGTGTTCAATAAATAACAGTTATTCTCGGCTATACATACTACCTCTAAGTCTTATGCATACAAAAAAAGAAAGCCTTCTTGTTCTCCCCGCTGTTTCAAAAGCAAGAGATTTTTCAATGGGTTCTGTACTGAATGCCCTTCATTTTTTGTCATCAGGCCTTCCTTTAAAAAGACCTACACTGACCCCAATGTATTTCTTGTGGGCCTATTCAGAAGTAGACATATCCAATCTCTCTCTTACCCAGGAATTTGATTCACAGAAACAGAGATAGCAGGAGATGAGAAACACCCAGGGATTCAGGAGTTCATGTGGCTGAGCTATATGTAGACTCCTCTCTGACAGCACTATTCCTGGTTGTTCAAGCCCTCCTTCAATACTATCTTTCCAAATAACCCCTTTTCTAATTTAAAACCGCCAGAATTTGTATAAGATCATCCTTAAAAAAAAAGGAATATTTAAAACCAAACACAGTGACCAAAACTCATCAAATTATGCTCTTAAAATTAGTAAATTTTGATGTATGTAAATTATACCTCAGTAAAAGTGGAGCGAGGAAGGTTAATTTAAAAGCATAAACAGTACACACACACTGAATAACCAAATTTTTTTGTTATTTTGACATACATTGATTTTATCATGCTCTATGGCTAAGAAGCTTATATAAGAAACACTTAAGGTGGCTCATTGTAAATAATCTCATTTAAAATCAAGTTGTATTGGGCAGGCGATGGTGGCGCAGTGGCACAGTTCTTGCCTGTCATGCTGGTGACCCGGGTTCAATTCCCGATGCCTGCCCATGCAAAAAAAAATCAAGTTGCATTGACTGGAGTGGTTCTAGATAAAAGAAGTACCATAATATCTAATATTGCTTACTAGTGCAATAAAAACTCACAACATACATAATGATCAGATCTTGCCTTCAAGTTTATTGACAGCACCCTTCAGTACTTTGCTTAATTAATTGTTTTGCTTACATTTCCACTCTCTATTTAGTCTTACTTTGCAAGCAGCCTATATCACAGCAGGAAACTCCTTCAAAATGCAAACCTCTCCAGCTCCAGGAAAGATTAAAATTAGGACAGCCACACTTACTTATGTTTTACATTATAAGAATTTATAACTGTCTTACTTGGTCATACCATGCTGCACTCACTGAGGAATTTCTGACAGAAGTGCCAATGACCACATGGAAGAACATGGTTGTCCTACTTGCCACCAAATTAAAATCTTAAAGCCACACCCCCAAATATCTTGAGCCATCTCAATAAATCCGTCATGCTCTAAGGCTAAGAAGCTTATATAGGAAACACTTATACAGGAAACACTTTGGATCGTTTATCCATTAACACACTTTTGAGACATTTTATACTTTAAACTTACACTGCCACACTTACTTAGCTTAGTAAAAGGTATTATAATAGAAGGACAAATAATTTAAAAAGCAGACTTTGAATGCTTATGTTACATGTGACAAGCCTATATATATTTTCTATCAGTGTTTTATTTGCAAATAAATGATTCACCTTAATTTTCAAAACATTATAAAACTTAAATTTGGGCTATCATGGTTTCAGATTTAGCAACTTTATGACAGTTATCCTTTTACCTAACAACTTCCAATATTAAATTCAAAACTGGCACTACCTTCTTCAGTAGAAATTCAGTCATCTGACTCTCAAACTCCCAAGAATCTAAAGAAACTGATAGTGGGATTTTTTTTTTTTTTTTTTTTTATTTACATGGGCAGGCACCAGGAATCAAATCCAGGTCTCCACAATGGCAGTCAAGAATTCTGTCACTGAGCCACTACCGTGCCTATAGTGGGCTTTTAAAACTGCTTTCTAGAGTATTGTATTACACGGCCTTTGGTAGCTAGCCAGTACTGAAATTAGTTTTAAACTAACCAATTGCAGTTAAATGCAATATCGTGTGTCTATCAAGAGCATTTCAAGAAAAATAGCTGGTCTGATTCAACTTGGTATTTTAACTCTCTCATCTCTTCTTCCTCTGAATTTAGCAAAACAAACAACATAAACGAGTTTCCACACATTATCTGTGTAGAAAACTATCTAAACTAAAACCTAGTTTTGCAACACATAGATATTCTGGCTTCCTAACCTTTTTTCTTCATTTAAATTTAAATTATTTCATGAGTTTCCACTTCTAAGAGAACCCAAAATATTTACAAGATGAAAATGAGAAAAGCCCAAAGTTCACCTACCCAACATTCGGCAATCCAACAATACCAATTTTCAGTGACGTCCCAAATCTTCCAATGATTGGGGGTGGTTTAATTCCATCACCTCCTTTTTTGGGGGGCATCTGAAATGTCAAAACAAACATATGAACAAAACTTATTACTATCCCCACTGACCAAAACCACATTTCATCACATTAAGTATATCACTAGAAAGCCACAAATAACACTGAACCACAGATTAAGAATATAATATACTGCAAATATCAATCCAAAATTGATGCATAGGTAAATCGCTTTAGTTTTTAATTAAAAAAAAAAAAAGACGTGTAAACAATTCTGATTCTGATGATTCTTAGTGACCTTGAAATATCTTGGAAGGACTTATCTAAAAAGATGTGGCACTGAGAATCAAAGATAAACTTTAAACGATGTGTGACTATATCTCAATAAAATTGCATTAAAAAAAAAAACGAGGGTGTGCAAGGGTAGGTCAGTGGTAGAATTCTCACCTATCATGCGGGAGACCCGGGCTCGATTCCCGGTCCATGTACTTCCCCCCAAAAACAAACAAGCAAAACAAACAAAAAATACACAAACATAAAATTCAACAAATGGTGCTGCAATAACGGGATACTCGCATGGGAAAAATAATGAAATGTGACCCTGCCATACAGCATACAAAAAAAAAAAGATAAAAATTAGCTACCAATCCCTACACTCAGACTGTTCACAGAGCACTTTATTAATCTGACATATGGTTTACACAAATTAAAGCATTTGGTAGCAGGAGCATAATAGATAAGAGGCTAAGAAAGCCCACTGCTGATCCGGTAGCAACCGAGTCACCTC
This sequence comes from Tamandua tetradactyla, assembly GCF_023851605.1. Classification (NCBI taxonomy): domain Eukaryota; kingdom Metazoa; phylum Chordata; class Mammalia; order Pilosa; family Myrmecophagidae; genus Tamandua; species Tamandua tetradactyla. Next base: position 146,320,261 of record NC_135329.1, read on the forward strand.
CCACCAAACCATTCCTCTATTATCTGGAAATAATTCTGTTCTTTCCATTCCCCCCATAACTCCCCATTTTTCACATGGATAAATACTCGCCAGGTATCAGGCTCTTCAACCAAGTCCCTTCCTCATTTAGTACTGTAAATCCTGCTCAGTCTTCATAAGCCATCTCCAGAATCTACATTCTGGTTACTTCTAGTCTTAAATGAAAGCACTAACCTTTTTTTTTTTTTAGTTAAAAGCTGAAACTTTTTCAGTCCCTTGCTGGTTCCGGCTTTAAATTCCTCAACGCAAAATTAACCACACTTTACTACTGCAAACTTGAACTCACGAGGACTGGCAATCTTAGAAACTGGGATCTAAAACTGTCCCAGTCTTCTGGCTCCAGTTGGTCCTCCTTGGGCCACGATGGGGGGCCCTAGTCAAAAATTGATATTTCAACCTCTGATCCCTGACCTGAGGGCCCGACCACCTCCTTCTTAGGGTCTTGACTCCTACCTGTTCCTGGCCAAACCCCAGGCCTCCAAAGCACAACTGCGGGATCAGAGCCTTCTTCGGTTCTCTGGCCTCCTACCAAGGGGTGTCCGGCCGCCCGCCCAAAGCGGGAACCCAAAATCTTCCCCGCCTGGACCGGGCCATTGGCCATCCCGGCCTCCCGAGGGCGTGCCCGGGTGAAGGCGCGGGCCGTACGGGGGACGCGGCCTAGTCCGAAAGCGCCTCATTCATCCGCACACCCCGCGCCGTCCACTGCTCTAGCCTCATCCCGGCGACCCGGCCCAGGCCGGCGCCTGCCTCAGGGCAAACAACCCTGGCACCCGAGACGCGGCGGGGAGCGCTCCCATGGCTCCCCTAAGGGCCTTACCGTGCTCGGGGCGGGCGATGGCACAGGGTCCCGAGGCAGTAGGAGACAGGTCCTGCCGGCAGAGGGAGGCGGGGCGGAAGGAGGAGAGAGCGCAGGCCCGGCCCCTCAACGAGAGGCACGCACGACGGCGGCGGCGGCGGAATAGGCGGAACAGGGGGGACGGGCTCCGGACAGCACCTGCGCGCAGAGTGCTCGTCCCACCCCCGCCTCCGCCCGCCCCACCTATTGGCCCGACCCGCGGTGGGAGTCGGGAGCCGGGAGCCCAGAGGGAGGAGTGGTGGGACGCCGGAGTCCGCGGGCCGCTGAGTCCGCGGGCTGGCTTGTAGTCTTCACCCTTTTGGCACGTGGGGCTCCTCGGCCCTGGTTCCCTGCTTCACCCACGCCGCGCACCGCGTTTTCCTGCACGCGCTCGCTGGCCGACCTGCAGCCTCCACTTCACGTGCTAGGTCTCGAAGCCGCCTGGTCCCTGACCGACCGCCCCAGAGCACCGGCCAGCCCTCGCAGTCCTTGGCCGCCTGCCCCAGCCTCGGGAACCTGCTTTTTTTTTTCCTATAGCTGTTTCTTCAGTCAGTCCAGTCTGTAAAAAGCTATTGTAAATGCACTTTCTCAAAGAAAAATAAGGATAAGTAAAGGGAAGCTTACGATCAATAGATTCTTTCCTCACTTTCTTGTCAGGCCTCTCACATACGTATTGGATTCCAGATTGCCAGTTTTTCTCCTTTTTCTCTGGTGGTTAATTCCAGTTCTTTGGAATTTGACAAACGCAGGTTCCAATCTGGAATCTACCATCCACTAGTTGGACAAATTAACTTTCTAGGCTTCAATTTCTTCTGTTGAGACCCATCTCACAAGGTCATTCTGAGGATGACGTGAGATCATTTGTGTAAAGCAGGAACAACAGTTCCTGGTACACCTAGCAAAAGCTCAAATAATAACTATTATTATTAGGTTTTATCCCGTCTCACCCATAACCTACTGACTACACCATGACCTCCACTGGCCAAGTCCTAACCCTTAGTTAGCATTGAAGTATTTGTTGCAATAAATGTAATTCCTGACCACAAAAAAGTGAGACTAGTAGTTACTCTCAAAAAGTCTAGTTATTAATAAAGGAAAGAATTTGAGTTGGTTACTACAGATGAGAAATAGTCTCAGAAAGGCTAAGTAATTTGGACAAAGTCAAACAATTAGTAAACTGCAGAAGTCAGATTTCCAACCCCAATCTAATTGAAAAGCCTGTTTCCTTTTCTTTCAGCCAGAATTATTTTTCTCTAACAGGGATTCCATATAAGCAGCAACTGAGCCACCAGATATATATATTTTTTTAATTCATCAGGGTCTTTTCTTAGCCTTTTGAGAGCATATACTAAGGTAAATTAAAGTATTTTTTTCTACAGTTTTGAAAATTGTGAAGGATACAAGCAACTTGACTTGGCTTTGGTTTTGTATTTTTTTTTCTTAATACCATTCATAAATATGCACTTTTTTAATTCTACCAATCCTCTGCCCTTCTCACCAAAATGATGTATTTATAAAACAGCTGTCTAGTATACTCCAGCTATGAAAGAGGAGGAAGCTAGCTAGCCCACATTTTGTATCTACCTTCAATATAACTCTCACGAGTGGTCCTCACAAAGTAATTCCTGAATAGTTCTACTGCTGTTTTAGTGCAGTGACATTCTATGGTTGCATTCATGCTGCTGTTTGTGGAAAGAGAGGAATTCCAGAGAGCGCTCTGCCCAGCAACCAGCCACTCCAATATTAATTGAAAAGATTTCCCAGTTGTGGAGTAGTAGAATCGTTTTCAACTTATCACTGTCTTTAGTCAAGTTGAACTACTTCTTCAGTCTCAGCATCTCTCAGATCTGCACATTTCCTTCAGTTCATACTATCAAGTCCTTAAGTCAATTACCAGTTTCTCAATTTGCAGCTAAATCTTTCTTACCTGTACTTTGTGTGTGTGTATGTGTGTGTGTATGCTGTATGACGGGGGTCACATTTCATTCTTTTTCCATGTGGGTATCCCGTTATTGCAGCACCATTTGTTGAATTTCTATTTGTTTGTTTTTTGCTTGTTTGTTTTGAGGGAAGTGCATGAACTGGGAAACAAACCTGGATCTCCCGTGTGGCAGGCGAGAATTTTACCACTGGACTACCCTTGTACCCCCTTACCTGCACTTCTCACCACCTTTAAAGTGCATTGGCAAAGCAGGTTGACAAAAATCTCAGTGAGCTAGGTGTGGCCAGTTGCTGCTGTTAACAATAGCTGCTCAATAATAGGACTGTATTTCCAAGTAGCAGACACTGGGGATCAATTCAATTCATATTCATGAATTGATAAGAAGAATTGTTAGGCTGAGTTTGAATAAAGTTCTTCCAGGGGTCCAATCAGCCATGACTAGGTGGGTAAGGATCACATAGCAGAAGCATCCCTGTGAGTGAGCTATCCCTACTAACAAGGCTGGCAGTTCTCAGACAAGTCCCTTGTGGGTAACTACTATCCTATGTGATCAAAGAAGACTGGGTGAAAGACACAGGATTTTAAGAATCAACACTAATGCCAAGCCTAATCAAATTATTTTAAATATAGGAAACCCTGCCCTTGGGCTTTTACATAAAGAGAAGTCTATTTAGTACCTTTTGGCCCAATGATTAAGTTAAGTCTAGAGGAAAGATTCAGAAGTGGACTAGAATGGAAATTGAGTACAAGACATCTGTCAGATAGGGAATGAAAATAGACCATTGCATCATCTCAACATAAGTAGTACTGAGGAAATATCAATAGGTTGAGAAAAAAATAGCCAGAGCCCATGTTTTCACTCTTTATCATTAGCCATCCTCAATTTTTCTTTCCTTCTCAGGCTTCAACCAATGACCAAGGATCTAGTGAATTGGCCAAAAGTCCCAAAAGATCTAGGGAGTTATGTAAGACCAGTAAATTTATCCCCTAATAAGTGGTATCCCCATTGGAAATCCAGAGATGTACTGATCCTGGACAGAAAGCTAAGGGGCAGAAAACTAAGGGACAGTAGACAGGAAGAGGGTTGAGAGAGAGAGAGAGATTCAGAAAGAAAGTAGGGAAAGGAGCAGTGAAGTGTTCACCGTGGACTTGCAGTACTTGACTATACTAGCTGTTCAGAGTCATCCACATCTGTTACAGATATAATAGGTAATAAAATAATAGTAATAAATACACTAAAAGAGAAATTGTTTCGTGATATAGCTTTACAGGGAAGCTTGCTAAAATATATGTACCTGAATAGAGTATTAAATAGTGATTTTCTCTGTTACCTGTATCAGGTTTTATGTATATATACACTAAGATTTTTATCATATCTAGCGTCCAGAAAATCCCAAATATTTAGAATTCCTATTCGTCACATTTTTTGGTTCATCTGAAATTATTTTCTTAAGCACCTACTCCACACCATGCATTGCTCTAGGCTTTGAAGCAGTAAAGAACAAGATAAATACGGCCCTTGCCCTCAAGGAGCTTGCAGTCTCATGTGGTCCACAAACAAGTAATAACACAGCTATATAATTACCTGGTAAAATTCATAAAAGGATGCCTAAATACTTAGTCAAAATTTGAAAGTTTAAAACAAACCACCTTGATTTTCTCTTACTTTCAGGACTTCTAATGTTATGCACCAGGCAATGCTTAATCATTAAACCATCATCTCCTTTTCTTGTTCAATTACCAGCACTACTCAGACCCTGTTACGCATCAGCAAAGAAGCAGATTTTCAGTTTTTGATCTTCCTCTTGACAGAGCATGATTTCAAATTTTGAAATTTGTTCATTAATTACCTGTGAGGTAAAACCTATATTTAATATTAATAAACTGCTTTTTATTCTGGAATTGCTTACATAGAGTTTGAAAGAATGTTGACTAAAAAGTCCAACTACTATCCCAGAAACTACTAGCAATATATGTAATCTCTGTAATAATTCATAGATAAAGATTTAGGAATATTTTAAATTACACATATTATTTTCCCAGAAACAACACAAAAAGGTATAAGTGCTGGTTTGAAATGATGTATGTACCCTGGGAAAGCCATGTTTTAATCAAATCCCATTTCATAAAGGCAGAATAATCCCTAATCAATACTGTATGTTTGAAACTGTAATCGGATTGTCTCCCTAGAGAAGTGATTTAATCAAGAGTGGCTGTTAAACTGGATTAGGTGATGACATGTCTCCACCCATTTTGGGTGGGTCTTGATAAGTTTCTGGAGTCCTATAAAAGAGGAAACAGTTTGGAGAATGAAGAGATTCAGAGAGAGCAGAGCAGAACGACAGGGCCACAAGAAGCAGAGTCCACCAGCCTGTGACCTTTGGAGATGAAGAAGGAAAATGCCTCCCAGGGAGTTTCATGAAACAGGAAGCCAGGAGAAGAAGCTAGCAGATGACGCCATGTACGCCATGTGCCCTTCCAGATGAGAGAGAAACCCTGGCTGTGTTCACCATGTGCCCTTCCACTTGAGAGAGAAACCCTGAGCTTCATCATTTTCTTGAACCAACGTATCTTTGCCTGGATGCCTTTGATTGGACATTTCTATGGACTTGTTTTATTTGGGACATTTTCTCGGCCTTAGAACTATAAACTAGTGACTTATTAAATACCCATTTTTAAAAGCCATTCCCTTGCTAATCTAGAAAAGCAGATATTATTAAATATATATTTAATACATTTATTAATAAATATTTATTATTAGAAAAGTAAATAGTAGGATGCTTTTTTTCTTTTGCTTTTCAAAAGCATTTATAAAGTTGTTCAAAGTTTGCCAGTAGTCATTGGGATGGGCAAGTATATAGCATTTTAGTTTAATAACCTTGTTACAACCTCTTCAAAATAAAAAAAACACATTTTTTTCTTATAAAAAGTAAATAAATATATTTAATACCAAAACCAAGGTTCAGTCTGAAATATACTACAAGAGCCATTCTTTAATATTCGTGTACATAAAATGCCCCATTAAGTGAACAGTAAAATGAAAAAATGTAGCTAGAATTCAGAATTCAACACTGAGTAACTCGACTCAATGGAACAATTTAAGGATAGGATTAAGATAAAGTTAAAGGAAATATGAGGCAAAGAATTCTGAATCACTGTACAAAAATGCCCCCTAAACAAATTAAAAGAAAAACAAACTGAAACCCTAAACCCTGAACTTGGGACTTTGGCCATTTTTCTCATTCGAGTTATATGAAAATGCCTTAAGGATATTAAGCTACTGATGTTAAAATGGTTTCAACCGGCAGCCCACTATGTTACTGATTTAGTATAGATTTCCAGTCTAACAGTGAGTAGTCAAAAATGTCTTATTCAAAAATCTTATTGAAACTTCCTTAATTTTAAAAACCTTACCGATGTATAACATATTTTTAAAGATGAATGCCCTAATTTAAAGAAAATAAAAACCTCTCAACACCGCAACATATCCTTTTCACTCTGGTTTGATGATAACACAGTAAGTATAAATATTTTTTTCGGGTAACAGGTATTTAGCCTGTGATGTTCTATACAACATCCAAACTTTATTGACTTAAAAATCCAAAGCTATGAGTTCTGAGAAAGAAGGTTAGTAATAGAAATGCCAATGGCCAGCAGTTACAGAGGTGCTTCTGGGTGTCAATACTGAGAGTAGACAGGGCTCCAGGGCGAGGCAGTCTGTGGCACTTTTTTTTTTTTTCTAATTTTTATTAATAAAACCAAACAACATACAATACGAGCATTCTTAATGTATGAACATTCCATACTTGGTGTGCAATCAGTGGCTTACAATATCATCACATAGTTGTATGTTCATCACCATGATCATTTCTTAGAACATTATATTACTCCAGAAAAATAAACAAAAAAAAAACCTCACACATACCATACCCTTACCCCTCCCTCTCACTGACCACTAGTATTTCCCTCTACCCAATTTATTTTAACATTTGTTCCCCTATTATTTATTCATTTTTAAGTAAATAATAGGATGCTTTTTGCTACAAGTAACAGAAATTCTGATTCATTGGAAATTGATCCTATGTAATGGAAGTCCAGAAAGGGAGAACTTCAGGGTGGACTAGATTCAGTAGCTCAACATTATCTCAAGGATCCGGATTTTTCCCTGTCACTGCTCTGTCTTCCCTAGACTTCCTTGTTTCATTCTGAGGCTAATAACAAAGGACAGCCTTAGGAGTTCTATGCAATGCATCCAGAAATGACAATATCCAGAGGGGGTAAAAAACAAACCATCTTTTCCTATAGCTTTCTTAGGAATTAAAAAAAAAAACCTGTCTCAGAGACCTTCCAGCAGACTCCTCTCATTTCACTTATGCCCACAATTAAACCAAACAGTTTAAAACCAAACTATTTTTTCAAGGAAACAGCGTGAGTAGGGTATTGTAATTCTGAAAGAAATCAGTGGCACTAACAGTCACTTGATCAACATATAATAAAGTTAATACAGCTAGTTCACCAAGAAAACACTGAGGGAAACCATCATTTTCTAGTAACACTTGATAGAGTATATGAAAATAGCATTGTTATTTGCCTTTAGACGCTACATCTCCAAAATAAAATATTTTATAATCAAAATTATTTCAGACGGCAGTTCTTGTTTGTAGTTACATGGGCAGGCACCGGGAATCGAACCCAGGTCCTCTAGCATGGCAGGCAAGCATTCTTGCCTGCTGAGCCACCGTGGCCCTACTCCATTTTTTATATGAAGAAACTGAGAGATGGAAGACAAGTTTACTTATTGAAACGTGTCATAAGGGTCCTGTCTATCAGACCGAAAATTGGAGGATCTGGCATAGGTTTATCTCACCAAGTTCATGGTCTTTCAAGTTAACATCAGCTTATCATAATATTTCACATTCATTAAAGTTTTGAACCTGTGTTGTTCATTCAAATATTTATACTAGGCAGCATAGACTAGTTTTGTTTGTTTGTTTCCATGGGCAGGTTCTGGGAATCAAACCCGGGTCTCCCGTATGGCGCTCGAGAATTCTGCCTGCTGAGCCACCGCTGCACCGCCCAGTTTTTCTTAAGTGACTTGGCAAATTATTTAGGGATCTCCCTCTAGAAACTACCTTTGCAATCCCCTATCTGACGGCCAATGGGAAGACCCCTGATTAGGATAGCCACTTCTTTTATATTACCTCTGCACCCTATATAAATTAGCAGGACTGGAAAGATATTTAACACGTTGGTTTCCTGGCCAGCTGAAGCAGGAAGAGCTCAGGTTGGCACTCCCTTTAAAGTAGAGCTGGATTACACAAAATAACTTAAGAATCAAGTTAGAGAGGAAGTAGGACTGTACTAACAACCGTCTTTGAGATCAAAGTATTTCTTCTGCTCCTGTTTATTTTAAGAGGCTTTGGGTTTAGAGAAAGCAGATGGTTATTAAATATCTATTGTGCCAGATATTGGGCTAGCCACTATACATTTGGGACATAACTTTTCTGCTCAGGATAGCATAGTATGTATAATTACACCCCCTTTACATGTATGGACACCAATTCTGTAAAAGGTTAGGCAATTTTATTACATTCTCATTGTTAGTAACTGTGGAGCTATATAAAACCAATTCCCTCTGACACCGGAGTTCATGTACTTTCTTTTAAAACATGTTTGTCCCATAATAGCCAAATGATGTTTTATACGTTGTAAATGTTACAGTCTGTCTACAGTACAGAAAAGGAAGAAGTGTGAATGTGTATTTTTTTTTACTGCAACAAAAGATTAATTCAAATTTTTAATGAAAAAAAAAACTTAACCTCAAAAGGAATTGCTGACTAGGATTCCTTTTTTCAGTCATGAACATTTCAACTCAGTAAATATGACTATTAACAGTATTGGAAGACAGATTTGAGATCAGTAGGCTTTGGTATTCAAGTCAGACTGAAGAGCCTGGAAACATTAAAGCTTCAGTTTTCATGACATGACTATTATCTAAATTGTGGCACCAATAGAAATGTTTTATCAGGGAACAGTTTATTTGGGAAGTCCTGAATGATTGTGAAATCATTGGTGAACTATTAAATGATGCATAGATGTATGAAGATGAGGTTGCAGCATTGGTTTCTTCCCATTTCAGTCTTTTTTAGCCTCAATTCCTATTAAAACTTGAAGAAAACTATTTTCTAATGATGCTTATAAAAAAACAAAGCCCATTTCCTGACAAAATACCAAAAAAACTCTTCTAAAACAAACAAATTTAACTGTATATAAGTTGGTGACATAACAGCACAAAGAAAAGAACTACTTCAAGATTTTTTAAACCACAAGACTTTGAGTATATATCCTTTGAAACATATATTCTAAAGCAAAAAAGAAATGCAAATTTTAAACTTCAGTGGAGTAGTATAATGGTTAGTAAAAATAAATGGTATAATTTTGAGACTACTTTATGAATATTATAGGAGGAAATTATTACATTGATGTGATAGGATCCAAAATTTTCATGTAAAAGGTGGAAAGATACAAATTGAGAAATAAAGAAGTTAAGCAAAAACCCTGTAATCCTTTATTTCATGAAAAGGCTTAGAAGCAATGACAACCCAGTAGCAAGGATCAGCCTTAACACCAGAGTGTACCATTTTTAAATTAGCTGATTCCAGGGCTGGGGCAGAAAATATGCAAAATGTGCTTAGGCTTTTTTTCCCCCAAAAGCAAGGAAGTTATCAAAGACTGCTGGGTCACGTCAAAGTGACACAAAACCCAACTTCCTCTGGGACATCCTCTGGCAAAAAATAGAACTTAAATGTCAAAAATCAATGGATTGTGAAAGTCTCCTTGGCGGCATGGGAGATGACTCCCAGGGATGAGTCCAGCCCTGGCACCTTGGGTTCAACAATTCCATTCTGACCAAAAGGGGGAAAAGAAGTATAATTCATAAAGTATCAGTGGCAGAGAGAGTTCAAATAGAGTTGAGAGGCTACTCTGGAGGTTGCTCTTATGCAAGCCTCAGTTAGACATTGCTACCTATCATAACCTGCCAAACCCCAACCAGGATCATTCCAGCCAATCTTAAAGAACACCTAGAGCCATATATAAAATTCTACAAGGGTTCCACGCACTAGGGTAACTCTCCAGAAACCTACAACCTCCAGAAGGGTCCCTGGACCAGATAAGTCCTGAAACCTAGAGGGCCCAGCCTCTCTAGAACATCAGCTAGTACCATCTCCCTACCCCATATAATTGAGAGCCCCTTCCAACATGAGAAATTTAGAATGGCTCTAGCCTAAACACCCCTAAAGAGAGGGATAGAAAGATCAAAGGTGACGGTGAAGTTATACAGAGAAGATAGGATTTAACAAATGAATACGATTGCTGAATCATTAAATTGATATCTCTTTTAGTCTCCAGTATCTTAGAGCAGCCAGAAGCAAAAACCGAAAATTGTGGAATTGTAGCCCATGTCAAACTCTGAAATATGTTCTACAACTAATTGCAGTGCTGTGCTTTGAAATTTATTGCTTTTTTTGTATATATGTTATTTTTCACAAAAAAAAGAAAGAAAAAATGATCGTGGTGATAAAAAAATATATATGCCTTCTAGCCTCCTATATTCTGGAGCAGCTAGAAGGAAAAATTAGAGGATCGTATGGTAGCCCATGACAAACTCTGGGATCTGTCCTGTTAACTACTTGTTGAAGAGTGCTTTGAAAACTATTGCTTTTTTATTTCCTTGTTTTGTGTATATGTTATATTACACAACAAACAAATCAATGGATTGAAACACATTGAATATATAAAATCGATAAGCTTGTAATGATATGAAAATGAGATAGAAAACTAACTAAATCACTAAACAAAATGTCACTGGTCACCAGTAGAAGTAGTAAGGGCCCCAAGTCCTTACTCTGAAAATTAGAAATCAACTGAAAAGAAAAAAAGAATTTATCCTGCCTTTCCTATAAATTTTAGAATAAATAAATAGTCCTAGCTGGGGAGAGAAAGGATTCCAGTTAATAAACGTAGAATGTAGAAGGGATGATAGAATTAGGAAATCACTATTGTATGATTGGGTCAGGCTGCAATATATCAGTGGATGATAAAACTATTAGGAGAAAGGTTGATAGACCAGTTTACAATGGAAAGATCAGGCTCTTACCCCTTGAGTCCGCCAATCAATTTAGTGTCACTGAAAGTGGACAACCACATATGATATGCCTCCTGATGTCAAACAATGCAAGGCCCACTGGCTGCATCATCTATGAGATATTCTTGCTTAAGAGGTTAAAACTGGATCTAATTGAGCCTTTAGTTCTAACTTCCAGGGAGTTAGAAATACAGTGACTAGGACAAGTTAAATGACTGCAAGGAAGCAATTATCCAAATCCAGAACTTAGGACATTCTATAGGACAACTGACTTATTTTTTCATTAAGTCAGTGGCATGAGAAAATAGAAAGAGAGAGACCACTGTTTTAGATTAAAAGGAATTTAAGCAGCTGGACAAAATGGAATGTGTTGACCTTGCTTGAATCTTCATTTGAACAAACTAACCACTAAAATGTTTTTTTGAGAAAATCAGGAAAATGTGATGATTGTTGATTAGCTAGATTAAGGAAATGTTAACTTTTAGGTGTGATAACATTATGTTTGTTGTTTGTGGGGTTTTTTTAAATACTTTTTTTAATTGTAAAAAAAACATATAAACAATAAAGCAATAAATATCAAAGCACATCACAACAATGGGTTGTAGAACAGATTTCAGAGTTGGTATGGTTACGATTCCACTAGGTTTTTCCTTCTAGCTGCTCCAAGACACTGGAGACTAAATGAAATATTAATAAAATGATTCTGCAATCATACTCATTTGTTAAATCCTATCTTCTCTGTTATAACTCTGCCTTCTCCTTTGATCTTTCTCCCAATCTTTAGGGGTATTTGGGATATGCCCATTCTAACTTTTTCATGTTGGAAAGGGCTGTCAATAAAATGGGATAGGGGAATGGATCTAGTTGATGTTCTGAAGGCTGGCCCCTCTGGGTTTCAGGACTTATCTGGCCTAGGTACCCATCTGGAGGTTGCAGGTTTCTGAAAAGTAATCATAGTGCATGGGACCTTTGCAGAATCTCAGATAAAGCCCTAGGTGTTCTTCAGGATTGACAGGAATGGTTTTGGTTGGGGTTTGGCAACCATGATAGTAGTAATATCTAGCTGAAGATTGTATAGGAGTAGCCCCCAGAAACATTATGTTTTCTTAAAAGAAAATTATTTTTAGATACGTATGGATGTGTTTGGGAGTTATATGATAGAGAAATGTGAGAGGTTTGCTTTTAAAAACTTGAGAAGTTTCTCAGCCAAATGTCATGAAACACTTGGCTACCTTTAAGAACTAATGTGTTTTCTTCCTATGGGCAATATGAATTATACAATTGGGTGTCTTTCCCTTTGATTGTCAAGAAGCACTGAGTAAATTTGTGGCCTACCTGTAGTAACCGGCAGAACCCTTTGCCTGTATATCTATATTCTGTCAGTCTGAAATTTTTCAAAATAAAAAGTTGAGAAAAAAAAACTAGAGAAGACAGGAAAAGAGGGAAGGAAGGAAGGGATTAGTGATAGATATGATAAAATACTGATAATTATTGAGTTGGCTAGACAAGTGGTTCTCAAAATGTGGTCCCCCTAACCAGCAACATTAGCATCACTTGGTAGTTGTAAGAAATGCTAATTCTTAGACCCACCATAGACCTACTGAGTCAGAAACTCACAGTGGGGTTCAGTCTGTATTTTAATAAACCATCTGCATGATTCAGATACAGCAAAAATTTAAGGACCACTGTGCTAGATAAAAGGGCTTCTAAGATTTTAAGAATGTTGAAATTTTTGGGTTATGTTGAAAACTGTCACAAATTTTTTAGAACTATTTATGGTCTAGGTAATAGCCTATGGATCAACACAGCAGCATAATTTACCCTAAGAAGTGAACTGCATGGTATATGAATTATCCATCAGTATAATTATTTTTAAAGAAAATAGCACTTTTCTGTGGTTCTCAATGAAGGTATGTTGCCAAACCTTGATTTTTTTTTTTTTATAGTTCTAAAGAGCAAGGCTTCCCAATCATTCTCTCCCCTTTAACAGTGTTTATTGCACCTAATACTGTGCCAGATACAGTGCCAAGGGCAGCGGGCCCAAACATCAAGTTAGCTAACACACAATTCCCTCCCTCAAAGGTCCCAACTTACTTAGGGAAAGAACAAAGGAATCACTATGGGATAAGTGAGGGCTTTACTGGAGGTGAGTAAGAAGCAATGTGACATCAAGACTGAAAACAAGTAAAGTGCTTCCTGGAGTGAAAGACAGTTGTGCAGAATTGTAAAGACTGATTAGAAGCTAATGAGCAAGTCTCAGAGAAATGCAAAAGCAAGACAGAGTCACCAGTAAAGAACTGCATGTGGCTGGGACAGAACATGGGTACATGGCGGCAACAGACAGAGGTAAGGTCCTAAAGAGACTTGAGTGCCAGATTCTCCTCACCACTGTAATCTCCCCCAATATTTCTGTTAACAGATGCAATTAAAATGTAGTAAAGGCCCTACCAACTGAAAGAATATCCTAAGAAGAGCCAGATTATGAAACGGTGTAAGTCTAGAGCAAGCAAATAAAAGGAAAAAATTTAACCTAGAACCATTGCTCACATTTATATAAAATTCCATTACTAAGATTCTGGGAAGCAGCCAAGAAATATGGAGTTGCCCTGTAGAATACCTTAGAGAAGGATTCTACTTCTCAGATTTAAGAATATATTTTTTCTACCCAATATATATATATATATAAATTTTAATATTTGTTCCCCCTATTATTTATTTATTTTTAATCCATATGTTTTACTCATCTGTCCATATCATAAATAAAAGGAGCATCAGATACAAGATTTTCACAATCACACAGTCACATTATGAAAGCTATATCATTATATAATCACCTTCAAGAAACATGGCTACTGGAACACGACTCTACAGTTTCAGGCACTTCTCTCTAGCCTAGTGCACCTTAAACTAAAAAGGGGATATTTATATGATGCGTAAGAATAACCTCCAGGATAACCTCTCGACTCTGTTTGAAATCTCTCAGCCACTGACACTTTATTTTATCTCATTTCTCTCTCCCTCCTTTCAGTCGAGAAGGTTTTCTCAATCCCTTGGTGCTGAGTCCCAGCTTATTCTAGGATGTCTGTCCCATGTTGCCAGGGAGGTTTACACCCCTGGGAGTCATGTCCCACGTAAACAGGGGGAGGGTGGTGAGTTTGCTTGTTGTGTTAGCTGGAAAGAGAGGCCACATCTGAGCAACAAAACAGGTTCTCTGGGGGTGACTCTTAGGCCAAATTTTAAGTAGGCTTAGTCTATCTTTAGTGGGGATAAATTTCATATGAATAAACCCCAAGATTGAGTACTCAGACTATTGATTTGGTTGTTCCCACTGCTTGTGAGAATATCAGGAATTCTCCAAATGGGGAAGTTGAATTTTCCCCCTTTCTCACCATTGCCCCAAGGGGAATTTGCAAATACATTTTTATTCACTGTTCAAATCTCTCTGGGATTTACTGAGGGATCACTCTGTACAAACCTACAAAATCTCATGCCCTACTTAAGGTTGCATGTACTTATGGTGTTCAATTAAATTGTCCATATAAGTTATAATAGGAAAAACACTAGTCAAAATGTAAACTTAGTACCAAATAAATATTTTTACTTTAGTCTCACACATAAAGTTTTAAAATATGAATGAGCAAATATTTTCAATAACCTACAAAATTAGCATTCCTTTGTTCTTCTTCAGGCAAAAACATTTTTTTAATTTGTACATTTAGTCACTATCATTGTACACTCTAGGCATTCCTAGGTTATACCATCTCAGTCTTTATCATCTATCTTTCCTTACGGTTTCCTTTGTGCTGCCAGCCCTTCTCCTTCTAATATTCTCACATTCAGCTTCATTCAGTGTACTAACATTATTGTGCTACAACTAGAAAGGATTGTGCTATCCATTTCTGAATTTTTATAATCACTCCTGTTGCACAAGCTGTATCCTTTCAACTCCAATTACACAATATCTACCCTATTTCTATCTCCTGATGACCTCTGTTCTTAACTGAAATTCTCCTAGTTCATTTGTTAATGTTCATATCACTGAGACCATATAGTATTTGTCCTTTGTTTTTGGCTAATCTCACCCAGCACAATGTCCTCAAGGTCCATCCATGTTATTACATGCTTCATGACTTTATTGTGCCTTACAGTTGCATAATATTCCATTGTATGTATATACCACAGCTTGTTTAGCCACTCATCTGTTAATGGACATTTGGGCTGTTTCCATCTCTTGGCAAATGTAAATCATGCTGCTATAAACATTGGTGTGCAAATGTCCATTTGTGTCCTTGCCCTCATGTCCTCTGAATAGATACTGTATTAGTTAGGGTTCTCTAGAGAAACAGAATCAACAGGGAATGCTTGCAAATATAAAATTTATCAAAGTGTCTCACGTGACCACAGGAATGCAGAGTCCAAAATCCGCAGGGCAGGCTGTGAAACTGACAACCCCGATGGAGAGTCTGGATGAACTCCACAGGAGAGGCTCACCAGCCGAAGCAGGAATGGAACCTGTCTCCTCTGAATCCTCCTTAAAAGGCTTCCCATGATTAGATTAAGCATCACTCATTGTAGAAGACACTCCCCTTTGGCTGATTACAAATGGAACCAGCTGTGGATGCAGCTAACGTGACCATGATCTAATTCTACGAAATGTCCTCATTGCAACAGACAGGCCAGCACTTGCCCAACCAGATAAACAGGTACCACAACTTGGCCAAGTTGACATATGTGCATGACCATGACAGATACCTTTAGCAATGGCATTGTGGGATCATATAGCAATTCTATACTTGGCTTCCTGAGGAACCGCCAAACTGCCTGCCACAGTGGTTGTACCATTTTATATTCCCACCAAAAGTGGATAAGTGTGCCTCTTTCTCCACCTCCTCTCCAGCACTTATCATTTTCTGTTTTATTGACAATGGCCATTCTGGTGGGTATGAGATGATATCTCATTGTGGTTTTGATTTGGATTTCCCTAACAGCCGGGGAAGTTGAGCATCTTTTCATGAGCCATTTAGCCATTTGTATTCCCTCTTCTGAGAAGTGTCTGTTTATGTCTTTTGCCCATTTTGTAATTGGGTTATTTGTCTTTTTGTTGTTGAGTTGAACAATCTCTTTATATATTCTGGATACTAGACCTTCATCTGATATATCATTTCCAAATATTGTCTCCCATTGTTTAGGCTGTCTTTTTACTTTCTTGACGAAGTTCTTAGATGCACAAAAGTGTTTAATTTTGTGGTGTTTCCATTTACTTATTTCTTTCTTCAGTGCTCATGCTTTGGGTGTAAGATCTAGGAAACTGCCTCTTATTATAAATTTTATTAGATATTTCCTTACATTTTCTTCTAAAAGTTTTATGGTCTTAGATCTACTATTTAGGTCTTTGATCCACTTTGAGTTAATTTTTGTATAGGATGTGAGATACGGATCCTCTTTCATTCTTTTGTATGTGGATATCCAGTTCTCCAAGCACCATTTACTGCAGAGACTGTTCTGTCCCAGGTGAGTTGTCTTGACTGCCTTATCAAAGGTCAATTGTCCATAGATGAGAGGGTCTATATCTGAACACTCTATTTGATTCCATTGCTCAGTATATCTATCTTTATGCCAGTACCATGCTGTTTTGACCACTGTAGTTTCGTAATACACCTTGAAGTCAGGTAGTATGAGAACTCCGCCTTCATTTTTCTTTCTCAGGATATTTTTAGCTATTCAGGGCACCCTGCCCTTCCAGATGAACTTGGCTAATGTTTTTTCTATTTCTGAAAATTAAGTTTTTGAGATTTTAATTGGTATTGCATTGAATCTGTAAATCAATTTAGGTAGAATTGACATCTTAACTATATTTAGTCTTCCAATCCATGAACACAATATGCACTTCCATTTATTTAGGTCTTCTGTGATTTTTTTTTTTTTAGCAATTCCTTGTAGTTTTCTTTGTATAGGTCTTTTGTATCCTTATCTAAATTTATTCTTAAATATTTTATTCTTTTGTTTGCAATTGTAAATGGAATTTTTTTCTTGATTTCTCCTCAGATTGTTCATTAGTAGTATATAAAAACACTACAGAGTTTTGAGTGTTGGTCTTGTAACCTGCCACTTTGCTGCACTCATTTATTAGCTCTAGTAGTTTTGCTGTGGATTTTTCAGAGTTTTTGACATATACTATCATATCATTTACACACAGTGAGAGTTTTACTTCTTCCTTTCCAATTTTGATGCCTTGTATTTCTTATTTGGTCTAATTGCTCTGGCTAGAACTTCCAATAGAATGTTGAATAACAATGGTGACAGTGGACATCCTTGTCTTGTTCCTAATCTTCGGGGGAAAGTTTTTAGTTTTTCCCCATTGAGGATGATGTTAGCTGTGGGTTTTTCATATATTCCTTTATGATGTTGAGGAAGTTCCCTTCTATTCCTATCCTTTGAAGTGTTTTCAACAAGAAAGGATGTTGTATTTTGTCAAATGCCTTTTCTGCATCAATCAAGATGATCATGTGGTTTTTCTGCTTTGATTTGTTGATATGGTGTATTACATTAATTGATTTTCTTATGTTGAACCATCCTTGCATACCTGAGATGAATCCCACATGGACATGGTGTATAATTCTCTTAATGTGCTGCTGGATTCAATTTGCAATAATTTTGTTGAAGATTTTTGCATCTATACTCACTAGAGAAATTGGTCTGCAATTTTCTTTTCTTGTAGTATCTTTGTCTGGCTTTGGTATGAGGGTGATGTAGGCTTCATAAAATGAGTTAGGTAGGTTTCCCTCCTTTTCAATTTTTGTTGAAGAGTTTGAGGAGGATTGGTGCTAATTTTTTCTTTAGCACTTGGTAGAATTCACATATGAAGCCATCTGGTCCTGGACTTTACTCTTTGGGAAGCTTCTTAATGACTAATTCAATTTCTTTACCTGTGATTGGTTTGCTGAGGTCATCTATTTCTTCTCGAGTCAACATTTGTTGTTCATGCCTTTCTACAAAGTTGTCCATTTCATCTACATTGTCTAGTTTATTAACATAAAGTTGTTCATAGCATCCTCTCTGTACCTCCTTTATTTGCAGGGTCAGTGGTTATGTCTCCTCTTCCATTTCTGATTTTATTTGTTTGCATCGTCTCTCTTCTTTTTGCCAATTTTCCTAAGGGTCCATCAATCTTATTGATTTCCTCATAGAACCAACTTCTGGTTTTGTTGATTTTCTTGATTATTTTCATGTTCTTAATTTCATTTATTTCTACTTTAATCTTCATTATTTCTTTCCTTTTGCTTGCTTTGTGGTTAGTTTGCTGTTCTTTCTCTAGTTCTTTCAAGTGAACAGTTAATTCTTTGATTTTTGCTCTTTCTTCTTTTTTGATATAGGCATTTAGGGCAATAAATATCCATCTTAGCACTGCCTTTGCTGCATCCCATAAATTTTCATATGTTGTGTTTTCATTCTCATTTGCCTTAAGATATTTATTGATTTCTCTTGTGATTTCTTCTTTGACCCACTGTTTGTTTAAGAGTATGTTGTTGAGCCGACATACATATGTGAGTTTTCTGGCCCTCTGACTATTACCGATTTCCAACTTCGTTCCTTTATGACCTGAGAAAGCTTTTTTTTCATATTTAAAAATTTTTTATTGTAGTGGCATATATAGAATATTACATTTCCCATATTAACCAGTTTTTTAAATTTTTAAATTTTTTTAAAATATGACAAGAAAGAAACACAAACACTCTTAACATATGATCATTCCATTGTACATATATAATCAGTAATTCACAATATCATTACATAGCTGCATATTCATCATCATGATCATTTCTTAGATCATTTGCATCAATTCAGAAAGAGAAATAAAAAAACGACAGAAAAATATTCATGCATATCACACCCCTTTCCCCTCCCCCCCATTGATCACCAACACCTCAGTCTAAGCTTATTTTAACATTTTCCCCTTATTATTCACCTTCACTCCATATGTTCACTTGTCTGTTGATCAGGCAGAAAAAAGGAGCATCAGACACAAGGTTTTCACAATCACACAGTCACATTGTGAAAGTTATGTCATTATACAATCATCTTCAATAAACATGGCTACTGTAACACAGCTCTGTATTTTCAGGCAGTTCCCTCCAGCCTCTCCATACATATTGACTAACAAGGTGATATCTATTTAATGTGTAAGAATAACCTCCAGGATAACCTCTCAACTCTGTTTGGAATCTCTCAGCCATTGACACTTCATTTTGTCTCATTTCACTCTTCCCCCTTTTGGTCGAGAAGATTTTCTCAATCCCTTGATGCTGAGTCTCATTTCATTATAGGGTTTTTCTCAATCCCTTGATGGTGAGTCTCAGCTCTTTCTAGGATTTCTGTCCCACGTTGCCAGGAAGGTCCTCACCCCTGGGAGTCTTGTCCCATGTAGACAGGGGAGGGCAGTGAGTTTGCTTGTTGTGTTGGCTGGAGAGAGAGGCCACATCTGAGCAACAAAAGAGGTTCTCTTGGGGGTGACTTAAAATTAGGCCTAATTTTAAGTAGGCTTGACTTGTCCTTTGTGAGGTTAAGTTTCATATGAACAAACCCCAAGATTGGAGGCTCAGCCTACTGCTTTGGTTGTCTGCACTGTTTGTGAGAATATCAAGAATTCAACTTGGGGAAGTTGAATTTTCCCCCTTTCTTACCATTCCCCCAAGGGGACTTTGCAAATACATTTTTATTCACTGTTCAGATCACTCTGGGATTTATTGGGGCATCACTCTGGACAAATCAACAAAATCTCATGCCCTACTGAAGGTTCCATGTACTTATGGTGTTCAATTAAGCTGTCTACATAAGTTATATTAGGAAATGCACTAGTCAAAATATCAATTTTGTACCAAATAAGCATTTTTTGCTTTAGTCTCACACATAAATTAAAATTTTTAAATATTAATTACTATCAATTTTCAACACCCTGCAGTAATGACATTCCTGTGTTCTTCCTCATGCAAAAACAATTTTTTTAATTTGTACATTTAGTCACTATCATTATACATTCTAGGCATTCCTAGATTATACCATCTCAGTCTTTATCATCTGAGAAAGTATTTTGTATGATTTCAACTTTTTTAATTTATTGAGACTAGCTTGGTGCCCCAAAATATGGCCTATCTATGAGAATGATTCATAAGTACTTGAGAAAAAGGTGTATCCTGCTGTTGTGGGGGTGTAAGTGTTCTATAAATGTCTGTTAAGTCTATTTCGGTTATTGTATTTTTCAAATTCTCTGTTTCTTTATTCATCCTCTGTCTAGATATTTTGTCCATTGATGAGAGCCGGGACTTGACATCTCCAACTATTATGGCAGATGTGTCTATTTCTTTTTTCAGTGTCTTCAGTGTTTGCCTCATGTATTTTGGAGCACTCTGGCTCGGTGCATAAATATTTATGATTGCTATGTCTACTGGTTAAATTGTTCCTTTTCTTAATACATAGTGTCCTTCTTTGTCTCTTTTAATTGTTTTACATTTGAAGTCTAATTTGTTGGATATTAGTAAAGCTACTCCTACTTTTTTTGATTGTTGTTTGCATGAAATATCTTTTCCTGACTCTTCACTTTCAACCTATGTTTGTCCCTGGGTCTAAAATGCATCTCCTGTATACAGCATTTGGATGGGTCCTGTTTTTTAATCCATTTTGCCAGTGTATGTCTTTTGATTGGGGAGTTTAATCCATTAATATTTAGTGTTATTACTGTAAGGGTAGTACTTTCTTCTACCATTTTGCCTTTTGAATTTTATATGTTATATCTAATTTTTCTTCTTTTTGCCTTTACTGATAGTCTTCCTTTCTACACTCTTCTCCACATCTCTCTCTTTTGTCTTTTCCTATCTGCTTCTAGTGCTCCTCTTAGTATTTCTTGCACAGCTAGTCTCTAGGACACAAATTCTCTCAGTGAATTTTTGTCTGAAATTGCTTTAATTTTTCCCTCATTTTTGAAGGACAATTTTGCTGGATATAGAATTCTTAGTTGGCAGTTTTACTCTTTTGGTATCTTCAATATATCGTACCACTATCTTCTCACCTCCATGGTTTCTACTGAGAAATCTACACATAATCTTATTGGGCTTCCCTTGTATGTGATGGATTGCTTTTCTCTTGCTGCTTTCAAGATTCTCTCTTTCTCTTTGACATCTGACATTCTGATTAGTAAGTACCTTGGAGTATGTCTATTTGTATCTGTTCTGTTTGGGGTATGATTGCACTTCTTGGATCTGTAATTTTAAGTCTTTCATAAGAGTTGGGAAATTTTCAGTGATAATTTCCTCCATTAATTTTTCTCCTCCTTTTCCCTTCTCTTCTCCTTCTAGAACACCCACAACACGTATATTCATGTGCTTCATGTTGTCATTCAATTCCCTGAGTCCCCGCTCATATTTTTCCATTTTTTCCCTATATTTTCTTATGCTTGCTGGATTTCAGATGTCCCATCTTCCAGTTCACTAATCCTATCTTCTCCCTCTTGAAATTTAACATTGTATGCTTCCATTGTTTTTTTTTCCATCTCTTTTACTGTGCCTTTCATTCCTATAAGTTCTGTGATTTGTTTTTTCAGACTTTCAATGTCTTCTTTTTGTTCATTCCTTGCCTTCTTTATATCCTCCCTCGATTCACTGATTTGATTTTTGATGAGATTTTCCATGTCTGTTGGAACATCCTGAATTAATTGTTTCAACTCCTGGATCTCATTTGAATTGCTGATTTTTTTCCTTTGACTGGGCCTTCAATTTTCCTAGTACGATTTGTTATTTTTTGCTGGTGTCTAGACATTTAATTTCCTTAATTAGTTTATTCTGGAGATTGTTTTCACTTTTTTCCTAGGATTTTCTTGCTGGATGACTTTAATGTCTATCTGTTCTTTGACATTCAGTTCAGCTTATTCTAGACCTCTAGCTTAGGTTTGGTTTAACAGATCAGAATTTTTCTGTTCTTATTTTCTTGCCCTGACTGTATGATGCCTTTTTTTTTTTTTTTTTTTTTTTGCCCTAGGAGGGTCTACTTATGTATTATAGACTCCAGTCAGATTTTTTCCAGATCAGACTGGTCTCTTCTCAGGAGGAAAGAGTCACCTGTATCAGTTTTCCTTGAGGGTGAGACCCAGAAGGTTGAAAGACTTTCCTATGAAGCCTCTAGAGTCTGTGTTTTTCCTATCTTGTTCAGTATGTGGTGCTTGTCTGCCTGCAGATCCCACCAGCATAAAATGATGCAGTACCTTTAACTTCAGCAGACTCTCCCTGTTGGGGCATGGTAGAGACAAAGGAGAGGTTGTAGGCTGGCTTTAATTGCTTCAGTTTTTCATCCTGGGGTCTGAATTCCGTGAGGGAGAGATTCCACCTGAACTGGGCCCCACCCCCCTCCTGGGGAAGGCACAGACTCCAGGGAATTACTTCCTTTCACCTGACCAGCCTCTTTGTCTCTCAGACAAGCTTAATTCTGCTCTTGCCCAGGGCAGTTGGAGCCCAAGAAGCCTTGCAGCCAAAAAAAGAAAAGAGAAAAATCTCCTTTTCAGAGCTAGACTACCGTTCCTCTGGATTGCCAATCAAAAACTTAAGTTGGTACATTGCTCTATGTATCTCCATGTTCTATGTGCCCCCTCCTTTCCTTCAGGGCCCAGACCTTTTCAAGTATTTTGTGCTGTCCAACCCGAAAAAATTCTCGGATTTGTTTTTTGTTTGTTTGTTTGTTTGTTTTTGTCCTTTTCCATTAGCCCTGCCCATCTGTGCTGGGGCAAAATCCAGCAACCTCAGCTTTTACTCGAGGTTCAGCTGAGCTGGGGGTCTATCTTTAGTAGTAATTAATTTGTTAACTAATTCTGCAATTGAAGCTTTGTTGGGCTCAGCCCCTTGCTGCTAGTAAAGTCCCTTTCCTTTCCCCTATGGGAAGCAGCCTGTGGGGGAGGGGTGCCAGCCTATACAGCTTGGGGGACTCATGGTTCTGGGTGGGCTTGAGCCAGTCCAGCTTGTCCTGACTGAGGTATGCTGTGTATCTGGTCACTGATGTGGCCCCAGCAGTTGTTCTGTACTGTTCCTTGCTATTTACTAGCTGCTCTGGAGGACAAACTAAATTCCACTCCTCACTAAGCCACCATCTTGGACCATCCTCTCTATTTAAGAATTCCTGATGAATGATATTAATGAAATAATTCAAGAAGATGGAATCAGAGATACAGCTTCCAAGGAAGAAATAAGAAATACAAGAGATATATATGATAATAAAGTTCTAGGGATTATTGACGAAGAAGATCTGAAGATGCTTAAAGTATATCAAATAAAGATTCAACCACCAATAGCAGTGATAATGAAGATCCTCAAATAGGCATTGTGGAAAAAGGCCCTTGAAATTCTGGAGATGGTGCTGGTGAAGCGGATGTGCCATGTTTGACATGGATAATGTAATTGGCCATCAGTATGAAAAGATATATCAGAGCAAAAACAAATGGAAATTCTACTTAAAACATGGTGTTAGGTGTTTTGGAGGGAGAGACTATATGTTTGCAAAAGCTGTTGGTTATGCAGAATGGTAAATCTCATGAGCCCAGTATATCAACTTTGTAAACATCAATGGGACTGATGCTTCAAAACTTACTTTTATTTTAAATATGGTCCAGCACAGAGCTGCTCAAATTTTTAGTTCACTGAATGGAATTTAATAAAATTATAATTCACGTGCAAAAAAATAATTGTACCACAAAGTAGAATGCTAAGAGGTTCCCTTGTATGGAATTGTTAACTAAAAAGGACCATGCAATTGTTTTGTGAATAAATTGAAATGAGCTATCTTGGGGAAGTGTAAAAATGTCAGTATTCTTAAACCACAGATTTCATCTTAGTTATGGGGCTTTGACACAGATATCTCATAATGTTTGAAGATTTTTTTAATTTTAATCTCCTAATCCATATGTTTTTTAAAAAAATCAAAATCTCAGGAATGTTGTGCTTATCAAATTCTTCTCTCTTCTGTTTCACTGAATAGCTATGCCTCAAATACTAACTTTAAAGAAAGTGTAATGCAATGAATAGCTTTTTGTCAGGTTTTTTTATGGCATTAAGCCAAAGAATCCTCAAAGTAACAAGAACAAATGACTTTTACATAGAAATAATAGAAATTTATTATCAAAATAAGCAACAAGCAGTATGTTCTTGTTATTTGAATAATACATGCTAAAAGAAGAAATTAAGTTCAATACAAGTGTATTAATTGAGACTATGATTAAACAAGGATTTGACTATATACATGTTAACTTGTATATAAAATCGGGGTTTCCAGGTGTTTAATAACAAATAAGATTTCTAGAGTATTTCTCTTTAAAATGATAAATCACGGTTTCTCTATGCATAAATCATGGTTTCTCTATGCTAAACTTGTTTTTCTATTAATTTTAAAATATTGATTTATGTCATTGTATAGTACCAAGACACAGGCTTTGGAGCCAGACAATCTGGATTTCATTTCTGATATAACCACTAACTAAGCTATGCCATTTTGGTCAACTTACTTAACTAGTCTCAGCCTCAGTTTTCTGATCCTACTACCATCTTCTTTAAGAAGTTTTTGTGAGAGTTAACAAAAATGATGTGTACAGCGGTAAGCAAGGTACCTAGCACAAGACAGTGACATTCTACAGATGTTATTAGTTCCTTTCCCTTAGTGGCTGTTTTAGTTTGCTAAGGCGGCCAGAATGCAATACACCAGAGTTGGGCTGGCTTTTGTAAAAGGGATTTATTTAGTTACAAATTTACTAATTTGTGAAGACATAGGGTATTGTCTAACAGGCTTCTCTCCTGGCTTCTGGGTTCATACTGCTTTCCCTGGGTCAAATCCTTTCTGCATCTCTAAACATCTGAGTCTGGGCCTGCTCTGAGCACTAAACTGAGGTGTACTGGGTTGGTGAGCTCTCTCCTGACTGTTCTTTTGTAAGTCTCCAGCTAATTAAATTAAACATCAGTCATTGCAGAAGACATTCCCCTTGGTCAACTGCAGACGTAATCAGCCATAGATGAAATTCACATACTGATGCTTTAAGTCCATGGCAACAGAACTGGGTACCATCAGCTGGGCAAGTTGACACCTGAACCTAACTACTACAGTGGCTTAAACCAATAATTTTGTATTTCTCAATTTTTCTGGGTTGTCTGCTCTTCTGCTGCAAGTGGTTGTCAGCTGGGATGCTGGAATTGCTAGAAGGTCCAAAAATGGCTCACTCATTTGGCCGTGTTCGGTGCTATTCAGATGATGTTATTGGTTAGAGCACCTTAGTTCTTCTATATATCACCTCTCCATGTAGCACAGACATCTGACCTGGTGGCTGGGTTCAAAGAGTGAACATTTCGGGAGCAATAGGAAATAAAAGCTGCCAATTCTCTTTGTGTCTGTGTCCAGAAATCCTAGAACATTCTGTTGGTCAAAGCCAGTGTAGGTATATGGAAGCGGAAAAAAGTACAAGCTCTTTTTTTTTAATTGGGGTAACATACATATAACACAAAATTTCCCATTTTAACCAATTATTTTGGTGGGAAGGGCAATTTTTAAATATTTATTTAAGTTTAATATGCATGTATACTTTAACTCAGTAATTTCAATACCCTGAAATTATTATAAAGGTATTATATCATATCTATGCTGACATATATGTACCAGGAGGCATTGTTTGGGGAACAAAGATAGAAACTTACCCATTACAATTCAAGCACAAGAGCATAACTTTATTTGTTGGTAAATTTTATTGTGAAGTAATTTCAAACTAACAGAAAAGTCACAAGAATAGATGAAAAACTCTCTTATAGCTTTCACCCAAATCCTCCAACTGCTAATATTTTCCTACATTTGCTTTATCACTTTCTCTTTCTTCATCCATTTTAACCATTTTTAAGTGTACAATTCAGTGGTATTAAATACTTTACCCATTCTGTGCTACCATCACAACCATCCATTACCAAAACTATTTCATCACCCAAATCAGAAACTCTGAACCCAGTAAGCAATAACACCCCAGTTGTCCCTGACCCCTGGGCCCTAGTAACTTCTAATTTTCTTTCTGTCTCTATGAATTTGCTTATTTTAAATATGTCATATAAGTGGAATTATACAATAATCATCTTTTGTGTCTAGCTCATTTCACTAAATGTAATAATGTAATGTTTCATAAATTATCTATGTTGTAGCGTGTATCAGAACTTCTTTTTATGGCTGAATAGTATTCTATTGTATGTATATACTACATTTTGTTTATCCATTCATCTGTTGATGGACACTTGGGTTCTTCTAACCTTTTGGCTATTGTAAAAAATACTGCTGTGGACATTGTTTTAGAAACATTTGTTGGAATCCCTGCTTTCAATCCTTTTAGGTATATACCTAGAAATGGAATTTCTGGGTCATATATTAATTCTGTGCTAACTTTTTGAAGAAGTATCAAAAGTATTTTGAGAACTTTTTGCAGGCTGGAGAGGTTGAGTAGCAAAAAGTTTTATTTTCAACACAGCAAGCCCTGGGTTGGACTTTCTTTATTTGTATTTTATCATATGCCATTAAGAGAAACCAATTGTTAGTTGCAACATTCTGACTGGAAATCTCCTTAGACACATCCACAAGTTCATTAGGTAACATTTCCTCCTTCCACCTTACCACAGTCAACCGTTTGCCAGCATTTCCACCACCACATAACAGGAGCTGCCTTTTCTCCAGCCTCCAAAACCAATTTGAATCACTGTCTTTCCAGCCGTCATTCACAGCCTCCTCAAGGCCCCACTGCCCTCTGCACACTGCCCAGTCACAAAGCCAGTGTTACATGTTTGAGGTTTTTGTTACAGTGGCCCCCTACTTTCAGATTCCAATTTTTGTTTTTGTTATATATTGCTATCTAAAAACCATTCCAAAACTTAGCAACATACCATTTGTTTATCACTCTTCGCAATCCTGTGGATTACCGGGTTGTTAACTGGATTATTCTTCCGGTCTTCCTTGGGGTCTTGTGACTGCAGCCATGTTGGTAGGGTTTGGAATGTCCAAATGCTTATTTACTCACATGTCGGGTGCCTCAGTTCTCCTCCTTGTAGCCTCTCTTTCCACATGACATCTCATCTTCCAGGGCTGCACCACCGGGCCTCTTGCTAGCAGGGTAGTTTGTACTTATTGCACGATGGCTCAATGCTCCAAGAAGCAGGAGGTAGATGCTCCAATACTCTTAAGACCTGAACTTCAAAGTCCCAGAAAGTCACTTCCTCTGTATTGTATTGAGCAAAGAAAGCCTTGAGACCAGCTCAGATTCAAGAGGAAGGGAAATAAGCTCTATTTGTTTCTCTTTTTTAAAAAAGCACTTTTATTGAGATATTTTCACATACCATGCAATCTAGCTGCTCCAAGACACTTGAGACTAAAAGAAATATCAGTATAATAATTCAGCAGTCAAACTCATTTGTTAAAGCCTATCTTCTCTGTTATACTCTTCCTTCTCTCTTTTTTCTTTTTTTGTGAAAAATAGCATACACAAAAAAGCAATACGTTTTAAAACACATCACAACAATTAGTTGTAGAACCAATATCAGAGTTTGGTATGGGTTGCAATTCCACAATTTTAGGTTTTTAATTCTAGCTGCTCTGAGGCACTGGAGACTAAAAAAAATATCAATATAATGTTTCAACAATCATACTCATTTGTTAAATCTGATCCTCTCTGTATAACTCCACCATCACCCTTGATCTTTCTCCCATTCTTTGGGGGTATTTGGGCTATGCCCATTCTAACCTTTTCATTTTAGAAGAGCCTGTTGATAATATGGGATGGGGGGATGGACCTAGTTGATGCTCTGGAGAGGCTGGTCCCTGTGTATTTCAGAACTTATTTGGTCCAGGGACTATCTGGAGTTTGAAAATTTCTAGAAAGTTACCCTAGTGCATGGAACCTTTGTAGGATCTTTTATAATGCCCTAGGTATTCTTTAGGATTGGCAGGAATGGTTTTGTTAAGTTATGATAGGTAGCAATGGTTAACAGAAGCTTGCATAAGAGTGGCTTCCAGAGTAGCTTCTCAAATTTATTTGAATTCTCTCTGTCACTCATACATTCCTTTTCCCCCTATTGGTCAGGATGGCATTGTTGATCCCATGGTTCCTGGGCCTGACTCATCCCTGGGAGTCATTTCCCACACTTCCCAAGAGACTTTCACCCCTAGATGTCATGTCCCACATGGGGGTGGAGGGAAAGGCAATGATTTCACTTGCAAAATTGGGCTTAAAGAGAGGGAGGTCACATCTGAACAACAAAAGAGGCCCTCCAGAGGTGACCCTTAGGCATATCTATAGATAGGCTTAGCTTTTCCACTACATACATAAGCTTCACATGAGCAAGCCTCAAGATCAAGGGCTTTGATTTGGTTGTCCCTAATGTCTGACACAGTATTAGGGGTTTCCCTGGTGGTCAATTTTAATAGTTCCATATTTTTTCTCCCATCCCTCAAGGGGCTTTGCCAATACTTTTTGATTATCTGCTAAAATACTCTGGGATGTATCCAAATGATCTATCCAGCAGGTTGAGTTAGATTATGCGCTACAGAAAATTTAGATTCTGCACAAAATATAAAATTTTGAAAATTCTTTCTTCCTTTAGTCTCAAACACTATTTGAAGCTCTAAAATTGAGGGTCTGTTTTTGGATTCTCAATTTTATTCCAATGGTCAATATATCTATCCTTGTACCAGTACCAGGCTGTTTTGACCCTTGCAGCTTTGTAATATGCTTTAAATTCAGGAAGTGTGAGTCCTGCAGGTTTGTTCTTCTTTTCCAAGATGTTTTTGGCTATTTGGTGATCTTTACCCTTCCAAATAAATCTGATGATTTCCTTATGTTGCATACCTGGGATAAAACCCATTTCATCATGGTATACAATTTCTTTGAATGTGCATCTATCTATTCATATTTTCTCCATTTGCTTGAATTGATTTAGGAGATGTAAAAAAATTGAGTAGTTCTTCTAAATTCTGAATCTTCTCTGAAGTTTTAAATAGTTCCCTTGACTGAGACATATCTTCTTGTTTCTTAGTATGGCTTGTAATTTTTGCTGATATCTAGGCATCTGATTATCTTGATGAGTTAACTCTGAAGGTCTTTTTCTTCCTCTTGTCTAGAATTTTATTATTGATTGACTTTAGTTATGGCTCTTCTTTGATGCTTGGTCAAACTTATTATAGACTTTTAGAATAGCCTGTGTTTAACTGTTTATATTTTCTTAGCTCTTCTTATATTGATTTTTGCCTTGGATATGTGGTGCAATTCTTAAGATTCCAATTTTTGGACAATTGTTTTACCTCCGAGTGAGCTTCCTTTCCTCTGTTCCTTCTCTGGGAATCTTGATCTGTTCTGGTTTGTGTGTGTGTGTGCATGTGCATCCTTTTTCTCTGGCTCCTATAATTAGTTTCAATTCTCTCTCTCATTCAGTGCCCTTTATCCTTACACATTTCAGCTCTTAGGCCCATCCTATCTTACAACAGTTTGGTTTAACACCACCCTCCCCACTTTTTATTGTGAGGCTTTTATGCCTCCAATTTCTTCCCCATTAGGGTATGTATTCTGTCCCAGGGAGCCAGATGGGGTCAATTTCAGAAAGGGGGTTGACTTTCATAGAAGTGTTTTACCTTTAAGTTTCCCAGATGACTGAAACTGGATTGAGTAAGGCCAAATTCTTACCAACCTTTCTATAATGGTCTCTTTCTCTCTCTTTCTCTTTCTGTCCTTTCATATGTGGCACTCTTCAGTGTCTTGTGCTCCACCCTAGGTCACTGCACACTTAGGTCTCTATGCCTGGATATGGCTGGAGTCCTAACTCATTGCTGTGAGTCACTCTACAGTCTCTGTCTGCAGTGGGAGTGACTCAGACCAAGCCGCCTCCATGTGACTCCCAAACTGCACGGTGGAGGGAAGCAGGGAACATCCCAGTAGTCCAGGATAGAATTTTCCTACCTAAGGTTTTTCTGAATTTTTGGCTCAACATTTGTGGAGCCCTTACACAGTCTCTGACATTCTCCAGAGTTCTAATCAAATGGAGATTTGCCCTTTTATTCACTAAATTTCTTGGAAGACTATTTCAGGGGGCTGTCTTACATTGCCATGTTGATGACATCACTCTCTATTTCTTAATGTGAGACAAGTGTGTGCATTCATGAAGAGGAGCAATTGTTGAGGTCCAACTTGGAGAAAACTACCCTGACAGTTAAGTCTAGAGCTGGCTTGTTTCAGCAACTTGCAGGAAGACTTGAGTTCTGACTCTCCTGATGTTCTTATGTGTTGGTACACTCTAATGAGGATGGGTTCAGATCTCTGAATAGACCAAGCACTGTCAGTCACAAATTTCAACTCTTTCAAGTCATCAAGAGAATGTTAAGTTGGACGCTGCAGATTTACAAAGCTTCCTCTTTTCTCTCTCTCTCATTCCATCCATTTTTCTTTTTTAAAGAAAGAAGGCTATGAATGAATTTAACCAATCTTGGTAAAAAAAAGAATCTCTTACTTTAATACCAAATTAAAGATACCTCATTTGATCCAATTACCTATTTTGTATGAATCACATAAATGTGATTTTTGTTGAATCACAAAGGGTTATCTCAACCCTTTACTAAGTGGCTGGTTCCTACAACACACATTAAGAGAGAAAATGTATCAAATAGTATAGTACTTATTACTTGTAAATCACACTCTTGGCTGTTAAACTTACAGATTAAAGGTCCAAATTTACCTTTAAGAGTTTGGCCTCTGCAGTGAAACGTAGATGCCTTGGGCATAATTAAGGAATGTTTGATGGTTGTAGAAATCTTAAATTTGAATGAAAAAGTAATATGACCAGCAGATTAAAGATAAATGGGTGGCTTCTATCTCTCTCTAAGTCTCTGGCACCATGGGATCAACAATGCCTGCTTGACCAAAAGGGGGGAAATAAATTATAAAAAATAAGGTATCAGTGTCTGAGAGAGTTAAAATAGAGTGGAGAGGCTATTCTTTGGCAAGCTTCCGCTAGATATTGCTATTACCATGGTTTGCCAACCCCCAACCAAAACCATTTCTGCCAATCCTAAAGAACACTTAGGTCTCTATCTGAGATTCTACAAAAGTTCCATGAGCTATGACTACTATCCAGAAACCTACAACCTCCAGATGGTTTTCTAGGCCAGATAAGTCCTGAAACCCAGAGGGCCAGCCTCTCCAGAACATCGGCTAGTTCCATCCCCTTGGCCCACATTATTGCAACCCTTTACAGCATTAAAAAAGTTAGGATGGGCATAGTCCAAATACCCCTAAAGTGTGAGAGAAAGATCAAAAGAGAAGGAGGAGTTATGACAGAGAAGACAGGATTTAACAAACGAGTATGACAGCTGAATTATTATGTTGATATTTCTATTAGTCTCTAGTGTTTTAGAGCAGCTAGAAGGAAAAACCTAAAACTGTGGAACTGTAACCTATACAGAACTCTGAAATCTGTTCTATTTCTCTCTCTTTCTTTCCATTTCCCTGCCTGGGAGCAAAAACAATTTTGAAAAGTGAAAAGTTGACAACTCCAACTCTCAATAAGAAAAAACCCTAGAAGTACCGCAGGGGTGGGAAAATTAGATTTCCAAAGTTATAACAACATAATACTCAAAATATCCAGTTCTCCACAAAAAGTTACAAAACACACAAAGAAACAGGAAAGTATGACCGATTCACAGAAAAAAAGAGAATTTGTCATAAACCAACCCTGAGGAAGCACATACATTGGAATTATTAGTCAAAGATTTCAATCAACTGTCTTAAATATATCCAGTGAGCTAAAGGAGTCTATATACAAATAACTAAAGAAAATTAGTAAAATGTTGTCTGACAAATTAAAGAGATAAAATGAAACCAAGTAGAACTTTTGGGACACCAGAGTACAGAATTGAAATAAAAAACTCACTAAAGGAATTCAAAAACAGACTTGACCAAGCAGAATAAAAGGTTAGCAAACTTGAAGACAAGAATGAAGTGATTCAGTGTGAGGAGCAGAAGGAAAAAAGAATGAAGAAAAATTAACAGAGCATGAGAGACATGAATCACCATATAGCATACCAACATATGCACATTGGGGCCTGTATTGGTTGCCTGCTGCTAAAACAAATAGCATAAAATGGTTTGGCTTAAACCATGAGAACTGATTAGCCCATGGTTCTGAGATTAGGAGAAGATTGAAATTGAGGTGTCAGTAAGGTGATAATTTGGCCCCAAAGACTGACATTCTGAGGTTTGCTCCTGGTAATTCTTGTGGTTGCTTGGCTTTTTTGGCACATGGTGATACCCTTTCCTTTCTCTTCCAGGTTCTGCTGACTTTTGGCTCCTTGCTTCTCTCCATGGCTTTCTTGTCCAATGCCTCAATTTCATTCTTCTTAAAAAGAACTCCAGTAATGCAGACTAAAACCCAATCTGTTTCAGTTGGCCACATCTTAACTGAAAATATCATATTCAAATGTCCTATTTACAATGGGTTCACATCCACAGGAATTAATTAAAGTTAAAAACATGTTTTTCTTGGGTACATAATTTGATCTGCCATAGAATCCCAGAAATACAAGAGAGAAAGAAAGGGGCAGAAAACACTTTTGGAGAAATAATGGCCAAAACCTTACCAAACCTGATAAAAGACATGAATATACACATCTAGGAACCACAACGAATTCCAGGCTGGATAGACTTAAAGAGCTCTACACCAAGATATATTACAGCAAAATTGTCCAATCCAAACACAAAAGTATTTTGAAAGCAGCAAGAGATAAACAAATTGTCACAAATAAGGGATACCAAATAAGATTAATAACTGATTTCATCAGAAACCACAGAGCCTAGGATACAATGGGATGACATATTTAAGGTCCATAAGGGAAAAAAAACTGTCAACCAAAACTCTATACCAACAAAATTAACCTCCAAAACTGATGGTGAAATTAAGACATTTGCATATAAAGAAAAGCTGAAAGAGTTCATTATAAGAGAACCTGCCTTCTAAGAAATGCTAATGAGGGTCCTTCAGGCCAAAATAAAAGGGCACTAGACAATAACTTGAAGCTATCAGAAAAAATAAAGAACACTGATATTTTTATATTTACTTTGTCAGTAAATATAAAATTTGTATGACTGTATTTTCGGTTTGTAACTGCTCCTCTCCCCATCTTAGGACTTAAAAGGCAAATGTGCAAAACATTATTAAAATCTGTTACTGGCCGTATAATGTATACAGATGTACTCTCAAACAACAGCAATATAAAGAGGGAGGAATAGAGATACATAGGACCAGAGGATTTGTATGAGACTGAAACTAGGTTGTTATTAGTTTAAGATATTAATTGTAATTACAATGGTAAACACTAAGAAAATAATTTTAAAATATAGAGAGGAGGAAAGAAGAAGGGAATAAAAATGTCACACTACAAAAAATCAGCTAAATACAAAAAAAAGAGACAGTAATGGAAGAATTGAGGGGAAAAAACATATAAGACATACAGGAAACAAGTACCTAAATGTTATAAGTAAATCCTTCTTTATCAATTACTACCCTAAATATCAATGGATTAAATTCTCCTATTAAAGGGCAGACATTGGCAGATTGGATGAAAAAACATGTTCCATCTATATGCTGTCTACAACAGACTCACTTTTAATTCAAAGACATAAAGAGTAAGAAAGCAAAAGGCTGGAAAAAGACATTCCATGCAAATGATAATCAAAAGAGAGCTGGAGTGGGTAAATTATTGTCGGTCAAAATAGACTTTAAGTCTAAAAAGTTTGCAAGAGACAAAGAAGGATGTTATACATTGATAAAAGTTCAATCCAGCAAAAAGATATAACAACTACAAACAAATAATCACATAACAACAGAATCCAAAAATATATTGACAGAATTGAAGGGAGAAATGGATATTTCTGCAATAATAGTTGGATATCTCAATACACCTCTTTCAAAATTGTAGAACATCAAAACAGAAGAACAATAAGGAAATAGAGGACTTGAACAAAACTATCAACCAATTAGACCTAATGGACATATAGAACATTTAACCAACAACAGTAGAACAGACATTCTTTTCTTTTATTTTTATCAATAAAACCAATCAACATACACATGAACATTCTTAACATATGAATATTCCATATTCAGTGTGCAATCAATGGCTCATAATATCATCAGATAGAGGTATATTCATCACCATGATCATTTCTCAGAACATTTACATCACTCCAGAAAAATAAATAAAAAGAAAAAAGAAAAAACTCATCCATACCATACCTTTTACCCATCCCTCTCACTGACCACTAGTATTTCCCTCAGCCCAATCTATTTTAACATTTGTTCCCCCATTATTTATTTTTTATTGTTTAAATTTTTATTAATAAAATCAATCAACATACAATATGAACATTCTTTTTTATCACATAGTTGTATATTCATCATCATGATCATTTCTTAGAACATTTGCATAATTCAGAAAAAGAAATAAAAAGACGACAGAAAAAAATTTATACATACCATACCCCTTACCCCTCCCTTTCATTGATCACTAGCATTTCAATCTACTAAACTTATTTTAACATTTGTTCCCCCTATTATTTATTTTTAATCCATACAATTTAGTCATCTGTCCATAAGGTGGACAAAAGAAGCAGACACAAGGTTTTCACAATCACACAGTCACATTGTGAAAGCTATATCATTATACAATCATCTTCAAGAAACGTGGCTAGTGGAACACAGCTCTACATTTTCAGGCAGTTCCCTTCAGCCTCTCTGTTACACCTTAACTAAAAAAGGTGATATTTATTTAATCTGTTAAAAATAACTCCCAGGATAACCTCTTGACTCTGTTTGGAATCTCTCAGCCATTGACACTTTATTTTGTCTCATTTCTCTCTTCCCCCTTTCAGTCTAGAAGGTTTTCTCAATCCCTTGATGCTGAGTCCCAGCTCATTCTAGGATTTCTGTCCCACATTGCCAGGGAGGTTTACATCCCTGGAAGTCATGCCCCATGTAGACAGCGGGAGGGCAGTGAGTTTGCTTGCTGTGTTGGCTGAGAGACAGGCCACATCTGAGCAACAAAAGAGGTTCTCTGAAAGCCTTCTCGACCAGAAGGGGGAGAAGTGAAATGAGACAAAATAGAGTGTCAGTGGCTGAGAGATTCCAAACAGAGTCGAGAGGTTATCCTGGAGATTATTCTTATGCATTAAATAGATATCACCTTGTTAGTTGGGATGTGATGGAGAGCCTGGGGGGACCTGCCTGAAAATGTAGAGCTGTATTCCGATAGCCATGTTTCTTGCAGATGATCGTATAATGATATAGCTTTCACAATGTGACTGTGTGATTGTGAAGACCTTGTGTCTGATGCTCCTTTTATCCACCTTATCAACAGATGAGTAAAACAAATGGAATAAAAATAAATAATAGAGGGAACAAATGTTGAAATAAATTTAGATTGAAATGCTGGTGATCAATGAAAGAGAGGGGTAAGAGGTATGGTATGTATGAATTTTTTTCTGTTGTCCTTTTATTTTTTTTTCCTAATTGATGCAAATGTTCTAAGAAATTATCATGATGATGAATATGCAACTATGTGATGATATTATGAATTACTGATTATATATGTAGAAAGGAATGTTCATAGCAAAAAAAGATAAAAATTAAAAAAAAAAAAGAGGTGACACTTAGGCTTAATTTTAAGTAGGCTTAGCCTATCCTTTGAAGGGATAAGCTTCATATGAACAACCCCCAAGATTGAGGGTTCAGCCTATTGATTTTGTTGTCCTCACTGCTTGCAAGAATATCAGGCCTTCTCCAAATAGGGAAGTTGAATTTTTCCCCCTTTCTCACTATTCCCCCAAGGGGACTTTGCAAATACTTTTTAATTCCCTGTTCAAATCATTCTGGGATTTATTGGGGATTCACTCTAAACAAACCTACAGAATCTCATGCCCTACTCAAGTTTCCATGTACTTATGGTGTTCAATTAAGCTGTCTACATAAGTTATATTAGGAGATCCACTAGTCAAAATACAAATTTAGTACCAAATACACATTTTTTGTTTTACTCTCACACATAAGTTAAAGTTTTAAAATATAAATGACCATCTATTTCCAACACCCTGCAATATTGACATTCCTTTGTTCCACCTCATGCAAAAACATTTTTTAATTTGTGCATTTAGTCACCATCATTATACACTCTAGGCATTTCTAGTTTATACCATCTTCATCTTTATCTTTCCTTCTGAGAACGCACATTCTTAAGTGTACGT
Organism: Tamandua tetradactyla; assembly: GCF_023851605.1. Classification (NCBI taxonomy): domain Eukaryota; kingdom Metazoa; phylum Chordata; class Mammalia; order Pilosa; family Myrmecophagidae; genus Tamandua; species Tamandua tetradactyla. The sequence goes on from NC_135329.1 coordinate 146,356,544, forward strand.
AGATCATTCTCCAGGATAGATCATATGTGAGTCTATAGATAATATGTTAGACCACAAATCAAATCTTAATAAATTTTAAAAAATTGAAATCATGCAGTGTATCATCTCAAACCACAATGCAATAAAGCTAGAAATCAATAACAGAAGGAAAACTGGAAAATTTACAAATATATGGAAATTAAATAACCAATGGGCCAAAGAAGAAATTACAAGGGACATTAGAATATACTTAGAGGCAAATGAAAATGAAAACACACCATACCAAAATCTATAGGATGCAGTGAAGGCAGTACTCAAAGGAAAATTTACAGCTGTAAATGTCTACATTAAAAAAGAAGAGAGATCACAAATAAACAACCTAAGTTCACACCTAAAGAAACTAGAACAAGAAGAGCAAACCAAACCCAAAGTCAGCAAACAGAAAGAAATAGTTAGGATTAGAGCAGAGATAAGTGATACAGAAAATAGAAAGAATTAAAAGAAAAACCAAAGTTTGTGTGTGTGTGTAAAAATCAATAAAATAGACAAAATTTAGCCAGCTAACAAAGAAAGAAGAGCATGCAAATAAGAAAAATAATGAGAACATTGCTACCAATCTTTCAGAAATAAAAAGGATCAAAAGAGGGTACTATGGACAATTCTATGCTAACAAATTAGAAAAACTAGATGAAATGGACAAATTCCTTGAAACATACAAATTACCAAATCTCACATGAGGAGAAATAGAAAATGTCACAGAACAATTACAAGTAAAGCGGTTGAAATCAGCAATTAAAAACCTCCCCGGCGGCCACGGTGGCTCAGCAAGCAGAATTCTCACCTGCCATGCCAAAGCGCAGGTTGGATTCCCACTGCCTGACCACGCGAAAAAAAGAAGGAAAGGAAAAAAAAAAAACCCTCCCGACAGTGAACCCCAGACTGGTGGCTTCACTACTAACTTCTACCAAACATTTAAAAAAGAATTAACACCAATCCTCCTCAAACTCTTCCCCAAAAGAAGGGGAACACTTCCCAACTCATTCCTTGAGGCCGTCATTACCTTGATATCAAAGCCAAACCTACTGTCTCTCTTCCTAGTTCTCTCTCTCCTACAGTCTTCCCCTTTTGCCATTTTTTTAATAAATGGGTCTTCAGTTAAAAGGTGGAATACGGAGATTCAAGAAGTATCTATCTGTATTCCATTAAAGTTCAATTATTCTCAACCCACATATCTGTCGATAGATGAATAGGTAAGCCAAAGGTGGTATATGAATACATTGAATATCATTCCGCCATAAAAAAGGAATGAAGTTCTGATACACGCTGCAACATGGATGAACCCTGAAAACATTTTGCCAGACACATATTGTGTGATCCCAATATATGAACTATCTAGAATAAACAAATCCACAGAGACTTAGAACAGACTGTGTTGTCAGGGGCTAGGAGGAGAGAGGATGGGGAGTGACTGCTTAATGGATGTGAGGTTTCTGTTTCAGGTGATGAATCTTTAATCTCTAGCAATTCAATTTATGTTATTTTTTTATTGACTGTAGTTTATATACCATAAAACTCACTTTTTTAAGATGTGCAGTTCAGTGGGTTTTAGTATATTCACAACGTTGTGCAACCATCGCCACTAACTCCAGAACATTTTCATCATCCCAAACAAAAACCCTATACCTATTAGCAATTATTCCCCATTCCCCATCCTCGCAGCCCCTGCCAACCTCTAGTCTCCTTTCTCTCTCTATGGATTACCTGTTCTGGAAATTCTATGTAAATGGAATCATACAGTATAGTGGCTTTTTGTGTCTGGCTTTTAGTGTTGAGCTTCTTTCATTTAACGTATTGTTTTCAAGGTTCATCCATGCCGTAGCCTACGTCAGTACTTCATTTCTGTTTATTGCTGTATACTGTTCCACTGTATGGATATAACACATTTTATTTACCCCTTCACCAGTTGACAGGAATTTGATTTGGGTTGTTTCTACTTTTTGGTCATTATGAACAATACTGCTATGCACAGTTAGGTACAGCTTTATTTGCTTTAAACTAAAGAGTCCCTGAAAATGTTCAAAAGTAAATTTAATTCTTTTTTATCTTTCTAGTTTTGACTTCAATCTTAGAAACAGTGTTTTGGAAAAGTAGCAGTTTAAAAACTGATTTCTAGAGAAAGAAATTAGGGCAATAATGAATAGTTAGATAAAGTGTAGAGCATGAAGTTAGAAATTACAGGTCCACTTTTACTAATCAAACTCATAACCCCAGGAAGATGACAAGAACATAAAAGAGAATTCAAGCTGTTTTTCAGGGGTAGGGGGGATTTATATAATGAAACTTAAATAAAAGTTCTCTTGTTTCAAGATTTACAGGAAGTATAAACCAAATAAAATTGGCTTATTATGAAAATTTGGGCAAAGAATTCTTTTCCATCTAGTCATTTAACATAGCAAGAAGAAGATTGCTTACCTCTCCTGCCCTGTTTCTTGTTTTGAGGGTGTTTTTGTTTTTACGTGTAATTAATCATCCCCAGATGTACTTGCGTTTTCAAGCTCTATCTTTTCACTTTCATCTTCCTTAAGGAACGGAGGTTTCCAGTGTTTCCCCAAGCCTAGAGTTGAAAAGTGCCAAGCAATAGAGCTATGTTGATAGAATTTTTAGGACATTTTCCTTTAAGTCTAATACAGAACTCTCCTTTGTAATGTTAACACATATCTCCACTCATTAATATTCATTAATAATATTTGCTGTTCCTCTGAAATCTCAGTTTCTCACCACAAACTCCTGGGTGCCTTCAGTTCACGTGTTCTCCTGGCATTAAACCTACTCTTCAGTCTTACTCCTACCTCCAGTGTCTTACATTTTCTGACTTCTGGTCCCTTCTGTCTTCTTTCCCTTCCCCCGAAGTCTGGGTCCCACCAGCAACTTCAGTCCCCTAAGCCTGTGCTTTGGCCACATCAGTTCTGCCAGCCGTCAAAACAAAAATCAACCCGATTCAATTTCTCTGCTCCAGGAGTACTGAAAGCCCCTGAAAACAGCATAACCCTACTATCCTCTGTCAGTTTTATATTCTTCTCAAACCCTCCCTTTGCTGGTGTTTCAACTTGGCTCAGAAATTGTTTTATTCACTTTCTATTCATAGTGGCTACTGCAAACCTGTCCTTTCCCTCAAGTCCCAGACTGCCCACCACTCTCTCAGCACAAGCCAAAAAAAAAAGACGCCATCAGGCAGGGCCTCCTTTAATTCCTCTCCATCAATACTTCTCTGAATCTTTCCTCATCCTCACTTCTTTCCTCCTTTCTGCATTCACCTCCCTCTCCATGCCTTTTTTACTTTCTTATTTTATCAAATTCCTCATGATAGCTTTAGAGCTCTTTTAGGTTCTCCCACAGCATGCCCTGCCTTACAATCTCTACATAACATCCTAAAAACCCTCTTGTCCCAGCTTGCCCAGTCTCTCTGGACTCACTTTAACTTCCTAATTAGTTCCCCTGACTTCAACCACTTTCCCTCTTTGCGATCCATTCCCCCAGCACACTGACAGAGCACTCTAAAACACAAATGTGGTTCTGCCATTTTTGTAATTTTCATATTCCCATGGTCCCCCAAGGTCTCCAGGATAAAATCCAAACTCCTTAGTTTGGCAGACAAGACCCTTAGCCCTGGGAGCCCCATCTGCCTCTCTAGCCCCATCTTTCTCCACTCCCTGAGGAGCCATTACACCTGCTACAGCAAATAGCACTTATTGTGTACTTCCACGTGCTCATGTCCTCCACCAGAGTGCCTTTGAAATATGATTCGAATCTACCAGCTGTGTCCTTCAAACTTTGTGAATCCTGTTTCTACTAACATACAGCCCCTCCTAGCTTGAGCTCCATTCCTCAAGGTACTTCTCCACTCCTCACAGGCACCATTTCTTTGTCACCAGCATCGCTGTTCTGTATGCCTCAGTTGCTTCTCTGACCCAGAGCAACGAAAACAGCATCTACATTGCGGTTGTGATCAGACTTTCCCTGGACATCGAATATCTAGGAGCAGATGTTTCTTTTCCAGAGTCAGACACCAAGTAGCATTAGAAACTGTCAAAACTTCACTTCCATGTAGAATTCTCAGTATCTTCTAGTAAAACCAACAACCTGATATGGTCTGAAAATATACTGTCATACAGATGTTAATTCAAGAAGTTTTTGTTGATCTTGAAGACTATTTTTTTTTGTATGCTGTGTGGCGGGGTCACATTTCATTGTTTTCCCATATGAGTATCCTGTTATTGCAGCACCATTTGTTGAATTTTTTCTTTGTTTGTTCTTGTTTGTTTGTTTTGGGGGAAATGCATGGACCAGAAATCAAACCCGGGTCTCCCGCTTGGCAGGCGACATTCTACCACTGAACCACCCTCACACCCCCCGATCTTAATGACTCTTACCATGGGTAACTAATAACATTTTTATCATTGTTAGTATTGAGTTTTTCAGCTCTTATTTAAAGTATATAAATATGCTATTATATAATTTATACATCCTAAATGTGTTTGAGTAAAATGGTTAAGGGTATGGGGGAATTCTACATAAGTAAGCTGGTACTTTAAAAGGGTGTTGCTTCTTTTCAAGACACTTCCAAATAAGTTGTGTCTTTCACACCTTTAAGTTGTGAAATAGGTTGTAACCTTTGCCAGATCAGCTGGAGCTCTTACAAGAGTGCAAAAGGCATCCTCTACTAAAGATAGCACTTTCTGCAGTAACAGTGGAGACAGAATCTGGCTGCATGCTATACGAGGTCACAGGAATAGAGAGAAAGAAATGATGACACGCATCTGTAGCTTCACTCATTAGGGTTGGAAAGAGCATCTCAGGCAGGCAGACAGCAAAGGAGACTACAGGAAGATCCCCCTCTATCATGATGAAGACACGGAGAGAACTGTGCTTACCATAACACACAGTTTGAGGCTGGACTCATCTCACTAAGGCTTTGTTTCAAGCACTTTTCAGGGTGATTGTATGGCTATATGGCTTTCTTGTGACTCATTCCTAAATTTTAGAGGAAATGAGAATTTGGTACACAAGGTCAGCTTGGCATTTAAAAGCAGAAATTGTATTTTGTAGGTAGATATTAATACCTCCAAAAATCTAGTCTTTAGAAACAAACAAACAGAAAAGGCAAATCCAGAGAAGTATGCACTAAGAGTTGCCACAGATAATATGGCTTCATTCCTATTGCTGCAAAAAAGGCTCTGGAGCAATAAAGGAAGACTCCCATTTCTTGGCCCTGCCTTCCTCGCTTATTGCTTAAGTCGCTTTCCTGCTTAAACCTTCTCACAAAACTCAGTCTAGATCCCGTCTTGGTCCTGTTTGCACTAGTTCTATTTCCTTTTCTATTTCCAACTTTGCCGTTCCCACCCTGTATAAATTGCAATATTGTGTAAGTGTAGGGGAGGACAATGGCTCAATATGTGAAGATTCACAGGCCAAGAAATGGAACAGCTTCCCTCTTATTGTGCTAGCGCTTTTTTGTGGCAATGGAAATGAGATTATAGGACAGTGTAGGAATTGATGTCAGATTTCTTTCTTTCTTGCCCTCTTTTGCTTATACTCACCATCTAAAAATGCCTTAGCTAAGATATTGTGAAAGCCTACCCCTAATTTCCAGAGGCATAAGTAGCTCTTTTTAGGTGTGGGGGAGGAGAAGGGACACCTGGGCAGAGTAACCAAACTTACTACCTTCCAACCCTTCATGTGGACTTTTCTTCTGCCCCCTTTCCCATCTTCTTGGTAATTTTATGTTGTATTTGTGGAAAAGACCTGGGACTCCAAGACCGGGTTTGAAGTTTAAGTTTGCTGTACTTCACTCTCCTAATTGTTGCCCTGATGTGGGTTCCTAGCAGTTAGAAACAGTGGACCATCTCAGGTCTGCTCTATTTATTTTATTATTGCGACTTTTAGACAAAGTGATGTATTTGAAAGCTCTCTGTAAACTCTAAATCATTATGCAAATATGAATAGGCATTTTCGTTGTTACTGTTCTAACATTTCAGACACACTGAGGAAAGTGCCTCATAATTCATTTGTTTCTTCACCTATTCTTTTATTCATCCAGCAAATTGTTGACCTTTGGGATAGAGGTAAATAGAAACGTGCTAATAATAAGAGCTACCATTTATTCACTTTCACTTTGTGCAAAAAATTGCATAAATATTTAATTTATCGCATTGCATTCTCACAAAACCCTTGTGAAGTAGGTATTATTATCCCATTGTGGCTCCTAAAGGTTAAGTATATCGTCCAAGACCTCATAACTTTTAAGTGGCAGAGCCAGGTTCTCAGCCCAGGTCTTTTGAATGACAAACCTCTCCTGACACCAAAACTAATCTGCCTCCCAACTGATATTCTAACTGTCATGCTGTCAGAATGGACTAAACACTAATGACTTCAGAATTTTACTCCGGATGATTCTAGAAATCATTTAATTTCTCTAGCATGATTGAACAGTAAATTTAACAGGATTTCCTGCCTAATATAACAGTACAGATTCGGCTTATCAAGATGGTAAAAAATATGTCTGTATGAATTTCTAATTGGTCATTCTAAAATTGGAATTTGGTTTTAAGAACTACTTTTCTCATCTTAAAGTTAAAATTCATTCTGTCAGCAAATGTGGTCATTGATTCTGCTCATCAATTCTAATCCAACACTGTAAGAAAACTTTCCATGTGCAGAGAGGAATAACGGTAGCCTCTGAATGGATTATGAACTCACCAAAGAGGGAGTTACCTTGACCAAGTTCTACCCTTTTGTGTTTATCTATCCACAGGCTATCTTAACTCAGATGATGTGTCATTTATGATCCGGAAGACTTCTGACAATGTCCTCTAAAAACTTACATGTTGGTTCTTCAAAAATCAGATTTTTATGATTTTTAAACAGCTACATCAAGGTATTTAAATGTCATAGAATAAACTGCAAATATTTAAAATAGCATATTATTGTATTTGATCTATTATGCTAGCACCATTTGCTGCAAAGATTTTCCTTTCTCCTCTGAATTGCCTGAACATCTTTGTCAAAAATCAGTTGCCCATATAAGTGAGGGTTATTTCTAGACTCTCCATCCTATCTCATTGATCTACATGCCTATCCTTGTATCAGTATAACTAACTGTCCTGATTATTTAAGTTTCATAAAAATTTTGAAATCATGTAGTGAAAGTTCTCCAAGTTTGTTCTTTTTTGAAGTTGGTCTGGGTGATTCTAGGTTATTTTTATTTTCATATGAATTTTCGAATCAGTTTGTCAATTTCTATGAAACAATCTGCTGGGTTTTTATTGAGATTGCATTGACTATCTAGATCAATTTGATCTATATTCTTAAGAGAATTTACATCTTAACAATATGGTCCTCTATCTTGTGAACACAGAATATTGCTCCTTTTGTTTAGGTATTTTTTAATTTCTCTCAGTAATATTATATAGCTTTTAGTGTATAGGTTTTGCAATAAGATTTATCTTTAGTCAGAAAAGCATTTCACATTTTTGACACTGTTGTGTTTCATTTTGTTTTATAAGAAATCAGATTTTAAATTATACTAATTCATCTTTAACTGTAGATTATTTGAGTTTACTTGGAGAAGGCTATCTCTTTTGAGGGTAGGAATATTTTCATATTAGGAATCTTTAACAATTCCCATACTCCCAGATCTGTTTCTTATTGACAAAGAGTAGCATAAGTAGTTTTGGTGGAAAGACTTCATCAAAATGGTTTATTTCAATCCTTCCCAACCACACCTTCCCAACAACAAAGAAAACATGCGTCTCTTCTTAACTTTCTAATCAGGAAACTCATGAACAATATATATTCCATTTTGAATTCAGAGCCAAGTTCTATTTTTCTGATGAATGAAAACATTTCCAGCTTTCAGTCACAATCCGGGAAGGAGCTTAGCAAATATTTGTTTGGAAGGAATGAATTGTTAGCATATGGGGCCCAGAGGCTCTCTGGGAAGATGCTTTCTGCAGCTCTGCCTGGGTTTTATAATTTCACTCAATTTAGTTTTGCTCACTACACTGAATTTCAAAGAACATTTAAAATGAGAGACATTTGATGATGTTTAAATGTCCATGGGAAGAAGCCAGCAGAGATGGACTGGTTAAAGTTGAGAATAGAAAAAGACAGTAAAATTTAAGTGAGTTCTCTAAGAAAACAGAAATGTATAGTATTGTGGGCACAGACGGAGGAATTGGTCTTACACAGGAGAGTACAGACTTTTCCACTGAAGTTGGAAGACTATATAGATGCAGTAAGGCTGTCAGTTTGTTGCCAAGGCATTGAAGGAGTTCTGGTTTAATGGCTTCTACTTTCTCGGAGAATGAGGGTCAATGTGGTAAGGCAGGAAAACAGGAAGATTTAGTAGAGGCAGCCCAGTAGAGATAGTATCATTCTAGACTGTCTCCAATTAATGGTAAGTAAATCTTTAGGCTACAAGAAACTCCATACCAATTGTTCTACTTTGCTAGCTGTCGGAATTCAATATACCAGAAATGAATGGCTTTCAAAAAGGGGGATTTAATAAGTTGCTAGTGTACAGTTCTAAGGCCGAGAAAATGTCCCAACTAAACAAGTCTATAGAAATGTCCAATCTAAGGCATCCAGGGAAAGAAACCTTGGTTCAAGAAGGCTGATGAAGTTCAGGGTTTCTCTCTCAAGTGAGAAGGCACACAGCGAACATGGTCAGGGCTTCTCCTCGGCTGGAAGCGCACATGGCGAACACGGCGTCATCTGCCAGCTTTCTCTCCTGGCTTCTGGTTTCATGAAGCTCCCCAGGAGGTGTTTTCCTTCTTCATCTCCAAAGTGCTGGTTAGTGGACTCTCTGCTTCATGGTGCTGCAGCATCCTCTGCTCTGAACCTCTTTCATTCTCCAAAATGTTTCCTCTTTTATAGGACTCCAGAAACTAATCAAGACCCACCCTAATGGGTGGAGACACACCTCCAGGTAATCCAGTTTAACAACCACTCTTGATTAAATCACATCTCCAGGGAGATGCTCTGATTACAGTTTCAAACATACAGTATTGAATAGGGATTATTCTACCTTTATGAAATGAGATTTTGAGTAAAACATGGCTTTTTTAGGGTCCATACATCCTTTAAAATCAACACATTACACCCTCTGGACCCCAAAAAAGACATGTTTTCCCCATATACAAAATATATTAATTTCGTAACAATATCAGAAATCCTTAAACCATTTCAGTAACATTATAAATACAGTACAAGGTTAAAACCAGTACAAAATCTCAAAGTTAATTAAAAGCATGGTCTGTCCTAAGGCAAAATTATCCTCTGGCTCTGGACCTATAAAACCTCTAAACAAGCTATTTGCTGCCAACATACAAAGGGGGAACATTCATAGGATACATATACCTATTTCCACTGGGAGGAAGGAGCACAGGGGTCACCAGACCCATACAGTTTCGAAAACCTGCTGGGCAAAATCCACTAGATTTCAAAGTCAGAACTGGCCACATGTGCATTTGTATACTGACTCATGGGCTGTTGCTAATGGTTTAGCTGGATGGTCAGGGACTTGGAAAGATCACAATTGGAAAATTGGTGACAAAGAGGTCTGGGGAAGAAGTATGTGGATACATAAAGATATTTGTGTCCCACGTGAATGCACGCCAGAGGGTGACTTCAGCAGAGGAAGGTTTTAATAATCAAGTGGATAAGATGACCTGTTCTGTGGATACCAGATACTAGTCTCTTTCCTAGCAACTCCTGTCATTGCCCAATGGGCTCATGAACAAAGTGGCCATGGTGGTAGGGATGGAGGTTAGCTCAGCAGCATGGACTTCCACTCACCAAGGCTGACCTGGCTACAGCCACTGCTGAGTGCTCAATGTGCCAGCAGCAAAGACCCATACTCAGCTCCAGATATGGCCCCATTCCCCGAGGTGACCACCTGGCTACATGGTGGCAGGTTGATTATATTGGACCACTCCCTTCATGGAAGGGCAGTAATTTGTTCTAACTGGAATAGATACATACTCTGGATATGGGTTTGCTTTCCCTGCACACAATGCTTCTGCCAAAACTACCATCTGTGGGCTTACATAATGCCTTATCCATCATCATGGATTTCACACAGCATTGCTTCTGATCAAGGAACACATTTCACAGCAAAAGAAGTGTGGGAATGGGCACATGCTCATGGAATTCTCTGGTCTTACCTTGTTTCTCATCATCCAGAAGCAGCTGGATTGATAGAACAGTGGAATAGCCTTTTGAAAACTCAAATTTGGTGCTAATTAAGTGGCAACACCTTGAAGGGCTGGGGTAATGTTCTCCAGGAAGCTGTATATGTTATGAATCAGCGTCTGCTGTATGGTTCTGTTTCTCCCATAGCCAGGATCCATAGGTCCAGGAACCAAGGGGTGGAAATGGGAGTGGTACCACTCACTATTACCCTTAGTGATCCACTAGGGAAATTTTTGTTTCCTGTCCCTGCAACCCTGAGCTCTGCTGGTCTACAGGTTTTAGTTCCAAAAGGGGGAGTGCTCCCACCAGGAGAAACAACAATGATTCCATTGAACTGGAATCTAAGACTGCCACCTGGTCACTTTGGGCTACTCATGCCCCTGGATCAACAAGCCAACAAGGGGATTACATTATTGTCTGGGGTGATTGACCCTGACTATGAGGGGGAAATAGGACTGCAACTACACAACGGAGGTAAAGAAGAGTTTTCTTGGAATATAGGAGATCCCCTAGGGCATCTTTTAGTACTACCATGCCCTGTGATTAAAATCAATGGAAAACTGCAACAATCCAATTCAGGCAGGACCACCAATGGCTCTGAAACTTCAGGTATGAAGGTTTGGGTCACCACACAGGCAAACAACCACGGCCAGCTGAAGTGCTTGCTGAGGGTAAAGGGAACATGGAGTGGGTAGTGGAAGAAGGTAGTGATAAATATGAACTATGACCACATGATCAGTAACAGAAATAAGGACTGTAATGCTGTTTTGTTCCTGTTATACTATTTAAGTGTAAGACATCAAGTTTAAGAACTTGTACTCTATCCTGGAGAGATTTAATGTTTCCAGTTATATGCAGGACAGCTGAGTATTGCAAGGTGAAAGAGAAAAATGTGTGTTTTATTGTTTTTTATTTAGAAATTAGGTATGATTTAAGGTGATGTGTATAGCTGCAAAGTTGACAAAGGGTAGACTGTCATGGTCAAGTTCATGTGTCAACTTGGCCAAGTGGTGGTACCTGTTTGTCTGGTTGGGCAAGTGCTGGCCTGTCTGTTGCAATGAGGACATTTCGTAGAATTAAATCATGATCACGTCAGCTGCATCCACAGCTGATTCCACTTGTAATCAGCCAAGTAGAGTGTCTTCTGCAATGAGTGATGCTTAATCTAATCACTGGAAGCCTTTTAAGGAGGATTCAAAGAGACATGCTGTCTTCCTGCTTCTGTTGGTGAGCCTCTCCTGTGGAGTTCCTCCAGACCCTCCATCGGAATCATCAGCTCCACAGCCTGCCCTGAAGATATTGTACTCTGCATTCCCACGGTTACGTGAGACACTTCTATAAATTTTATATTTGCAAGTGTTTCTTGTTGATTCTATTTCTCTAGAGAACCCTAACTAATACACCAACTAAGCATTAAATCTCTCTTCCCCTCCCCCTCTAGCCCTGGTAACCTGTATTCTAATTTCTGACTTTATTAATTTGCATATTCTGCTTATTTCATATAAGTGAGATCATACAATATTTGTCCTTCTGTGTCTGACTTATTCATTCAGCATGATATCTTCAAGGTTCATCCACGTTATAGCATGCACCAGAACTTCATTCCTTTTAATGGCCAAATAATGTCCCATTGTATGTATATTCCACTTTTGTTTATCCATTCATCAGTTGATGGAACCTTAGATTGCTTCCACCTTTGGGCAAACGATGCTATGAACATTGGTGTGCAAATATCTGTTCAAGTACCTACTTTCAATTCTCTGGAGTGTATACCAAGGAGTGGGATTGCCAGGTCATATGATAATTCTGTCCTTAACTTTCTGAGGAATCACCAACTGTTTTCCACAGTGGCTGCAACATTTTACATTCCCACCAACAATGTATAATGTTCCTATTTCTCCACATCATCTTTAACACTTGTTATTTTCCATTTTTTTTAATGGTATTCATTCTAATGGGTGCAAGATGATATCTCATTGTGGTTTTGATTTGCATTTACCTGATGGTTAATGACATTGAGCACATTTTCATGTATTTACTGGTCACTTGCTTATCTTCCCTGGAGAAATTTCTATTCAAGTCTTTATCATATTTTTTTCATTGGGTTGTTTATTTGTTTTGTTGTTGTAGGACTTCTTTATATACTCTGGATATTAAAATTTTATCAGATACATGACTTTCAAATATTTTCTTACATTCTGTAGGTTATCTTTTTACCTTCTTGAAAAGGTCCTTTGCTGCATAGAAGTTTCTATTTTATGTTATGTTATGTTATGTTATGTTGTTATGTTATGTTATGTTATGTTATGTTATGTTATGTTATGTTATGTTATGTTATGTTATGTTATGTTATGTTATGTTATTTTGCATGGGCAGGCACCGGGAATTGAACCCAGGTCTCCAGCATGGCAGGTGAGAAGTCTGCCTGCTGAGCATCTGTGGCCTGCTCAATTTTTAATTTTTATGAAGCCCATGTTATCTTATTTTTCTTTTGCTGCTCATGCTTTTGATGTAAAGTATAAGAAACTGTTGCCTAAACTAAGGCCCTAAAGATGTTTCCCTATGTTTTCTTCTAGGAGTTTTATAGTGTTAGTTCTGATATTTAGGTCTTTGGTCCATTTTGAGTTATTTTCCATATATGGTGTGAGGTAGAGATCCACCTTCATTCTTTTGCATATGGTTGCCCAGCTCTCTCAGCCAATTTGTTGAAAAGACTATTCTTTCCCCATCAAATGGACTTGGCACCTTGTCAAAGATCATTTGGCCAAAGGTCTGAGTTTATTTCTGAACTCTTAACTCAATTCAATGGATGTATATGTCTCTCCTTGTGCCAGTACCATGTTGCTTTGATTACTATAGTTTTATAATAAGTTTTAAAATCAGGAAGTATGAGTCATCCAGCTTCATTCTTCTCTTTTAAGGCTTTTCAGGCTGCTTTCCCTTCCATGAATTTGGTGATTGATTTTTCCATTTCTAGGAAGAAGTCTGTTGGAATTTACATAGAAATTGCATTAAATACATTCATGGGAAACTGACGATACATTCATGGGAAAAACCCTTTGAGGCCCTTCAGATCATAACATATTGACAACTATTTGCAACTCTGTAATGGCCCTCTTTATACCTCTTAAAATTTAGATAAATATGCAAGAAAAATGAGGTTCAGGCTTTTGCCAGTAGAATTATCCTTAAATGTAATTCCAAAATTCCCTGGGGTAGTGCAGGTATCCTATCCAGTATGTCTCCTAAAGCAAAGAAGACAATTGTTTAAATGATCCAGTTTGCAAAGTCGTTAATCCCTATCAGTTCAAAAATTTCTTCCACTTATCAAGACAGACCATCTCCTTTTCTTTCCAGAAACTCTGATAGTCTTTGGTTGAATTTTTAAATAATAATATAATGATTTTTTAAAAAAGGAACAAAAAACCCTGAGAATCTCATTTCAAAGATGTGTATTTGTAGAAGGAAAGGGGAAGAGACATGAAGCAATATTTCTCAAAAAGTTTGTCCTGGGGACTTCCTGGAAGATGGCGGCTTAGTAAGACGCGCGGATCTTAGTTTCTTCTCCAGGACACCTACTAGGGGAGTAGAAACGATACAGAAAGCGCCCAAAGCCACAACAGAGATAAAAAAGACAGCGTACCCCATCCTAGAACGGCTGGCTGGCTGAGAGAAGCAGCTCGGGTGAGATCGCCGAGGCGCGCGGGCCTTACCGGGCGGGGCGGGAAGCGGCCGGAGTTACTCCCTTCCCCCTTCCCGGGCCGGCTGGGAGAATTGGAGAGGCGGTCCCCTGAAACCAAGGTGACTGGCGCCCACACCACGCGCAGCCCCCGGACCAACTGAGAGAATTGGATCGGAAATCCCCAGCCCGCGGAGAACGGTGACGGGTGGGGGAGGCCCCTTCCAAACCCGTGACTCCCGGGGAACGTGCACTCTCTCAGGCGGGCCGCTGCCGCTGGCGCCCTCCCGCCACGCTTGTTGCCCAGGGCCGACTAGGAAATTCGGACGGGCTCTTTCCCTGGCTGCAGCGACCAGCAACCCTCCCTGCGTTCAGACCGCGGACCGGCTCAAGCCGCTTTGGCTAGCGAACCCCCAGGACAGCGAGAGTTTTCCAAAGTTTAAGGTCCCACAGCACCGTTTACTGGTGGGACCCGCAGATAAACGTGTGCCACGAGCGCCACCTACTGGGCAGGATAAGAAAAACAGAACCCAGAGATTTCACAGAAAAATATTACAACCTTGCTGGGTCCAACACCAAGAGAAAACTGAATAAATGCCCAGACGCCAGCAGCAGAAGATAACTGTCCACGCTCAAAAGATTGAGAATATGGCTCAGTCAAAGGAACAAACCAATAGCTCAAATGAGACACAAGAGCTGAGACAACTAATGCTGAATATATGAACAGAAATAGAAAGCCTCTTCAAAAATGAAATCGATAAATTGAGGGAGGACATGAAGAGGACATGGGCTGAACATAAAGAAGAAATAGAAAAACTGAAAAAACAAATCGCAGAACTTATGGAAGTGAAGGATAAAGTAGCAAACATAGAAAAAATAATGGATACCTACAATGATAGATGTAAAGAGACAGAAGATAGAATTAGTGATTTGGAGGATGGAACATCTGAATTCCAAAAAGAAACAGAAACTATAGGGAAAAGAATGGAAAAATTTGAACAGGGTATCAGGGAACTCAAGGACAATATGAACCGCACAAATATACGTGTTGTGGGTGTCCCAGAAGGAGAAGAGAAGGGAAAAGGAGGAGAAAAACTAATGGAAGAAATTTTCACTGAAAATTTCCCAACTCTTATGAAAGACCTAAAATTACAGATCCAAGAAGTGCAGCGCACCCCAAAGAGATTAGACCCAAATAGGCGTTCTCCAAGACACTTACTAGTTAGAATGTCAGAGGTCAAAGAGAAAGAGAAGATCTTGAAAGCAGCAAGAGAAAAACAATCCATTACATACAAGGGAAACCCAATAAGACTTTGTGTAGATTTCTCAGCAGAAACCATGGAAGCTAGAAGACAGTGGGATGATATATTTAAAATACTAAAAGAGAAAAACTGCCAACCAAGACTCCTATATCCAGCAAAATTATCCTTCAAAAATGAGGGAGAAATTAAAACATTCTCAGACAAAAAGTCACTGAAAGAATTTGTGACCAAGAGACCAGCTCTGCAAGAAATACTAAAGGGAGCACTAGAGTCAGATACAAAAAGACAGAAGAGAGAGATATGGAAAAGAGTGTAGAAAGAAGGAAAATCAGATATGATATATATAATACAAAAGGCAAAATGTTAGAGGAAAATATTATCCAAACAGTAATAACACTAAATGTCAATGGACTGAATTCCCCAATCAAAAGACATAGATTGGCAGAATGGATTAAAAAACAGGATCCTTCTATATGCTGTCTACAGGAAACACATCTTAGACCCAAAGATAAACATAGGTTGAAAGTGAAAGGTTGGGAAAAGATATTTCATGCAAATAACAACCAGAAAAGAGCAGGAGTGGCTATACTAATATCCAACAAATTAGACTTCAAATGTAAAACAGTTAAAAGAGACAAAGAAGGACACTATATACTAATAAAAGGAACAATTAAACAAGAAGACATAACAATCATAAATATTTACGCACCGAATCAGAATGCCCCAAAATACGTGAGGAATATACTGCAAACACTGAAAAGGGAAATAGACTCATATACCATAATAGTTGGAGACTTCAACTCACCACTCTCATCAAGGGACAGAACATCTAGACAGAGGATCAACAAAGAAATAGAGAATCTGAATATTACTATAAATGAACTAGACTTAATAGACATTTATAGGACATTACATCCCACAACAGCAGGATACACCTTTTTCTCAAGTGCTCATGGATCATTCTCAAAGATAGACCATATGCTGGGTCACAAAGCAAGTCTTAACAAATTTAAAAAGATTGAAATCTTACACAACACTTTCTCGGACCATAAAGGAATGATGTTGGAAATCAATAATAGGCAGAGTGCCAGAAAATTCACAAATACGTGGAGGCTCAACAACACACTCCTAAACAACGACTGGGTCAAAGAAGAAATTGCAAGAGAAATTAGCAAATACCTCGAGGCGAATGAAAATGAAAACACAACATATCAAAACTTATGGGACGCAGCAAAGGCAGTGCTAAGAGGGAAATTTATTGCTCTAAATGCCTATATCAGAAAAGAAGAAAAGGCAAAAATTCAGGAATTAACTATCCATTTGGAAGAACTGGAGAAAGAACAGCAAGCTAACCCCAAAGCAAGCAAAAGGAAAGAAATAACAAAGATTAGAGCACAAATAAATGAAATTGAAAACATGAAAACAATAGAGAAAATCAATAAGGCCAGAAGTTGGTTCTATGAGAAAATCAATAAGATTGATGGGCCCTTAGCAAGATTGACAAAAAGAAGAAGAGAGAGGATGCAAATAAATAAGATCAGAAATGGAAGAGGAGACATAACTACTGACCTCACAGAAATAAAGGAGGTAATAACAGGATACTATGAACAACTTTACGCTAATAAATACAACAATTTAGAGGAAATGGACGGGTTCCTGGAAAGACATGAACAACCAACTTTGACTCAAGAAGACATAGATGACCTCAACAAACCAATCACAAGTAAAGAAATTGAATTAGTCATTCAAAAGCTTCCTAAAAAGAAAAGTCCAGGACCAGATGGCTTCACATGTGAATTCTACCAAACGTTCCAGAAAGAATTAGTACCAATTCTCTTCAAACTCTTCAAAAAAATCGAAGTGGAGGGAAAACTACCTAATTCATTCTATGAAGCCAACATCACCCTCATACCAAAACCAGGCAAAGATATTACAAAAAAAGAAAACTACAGACCAATCTCTCTAATGAATACAGATGCAAAAATCCTCAATAAAATTCTAGCAAATCGTATCCAACAACACATTAAAAGAATTATACATCATGACCAAGTAGGATTCATCCCAGGTATGCAAGGATGGTTCAACATAAGAAAATCAATTAATGTAATACACCATATCAACAAATCAAAGCAGAAAAATCACATGATCATCTCAATTGATGCAGAGAAGGCATTCGACAAGATTCAACATCCTTTCCTGTTGAAAACACTTCAAAAGATAGGAATACAAGGGAACTTCCTTAAAATGATAGAGGGAATATATGAAAAACCCACAGCTAATATCATCCTCAATGGGGAAAAATTGAAAACTTTCCCCCTAAGATCAGGAACAAGACAAGGATGTCCACTATCACCACTATTATTCAACATTGTGTTGGAGGTTCTAGCCAGAGCAATTAGACAAGAAAAAGAAATACAAGGCATCAAAATTGGAAAGGAAGAAGTAAAACTATCACTGTTTGCAGACGATATGATACTATACGTTGAAAACCCGGAAAAATCCACAACAAAACTACTAGAGCTAATAAATGAGTACAGCAAAGTAGCAGGTTACAAGATCAACATTCAAAAATCTGTAGCATTTCTATACACTAGTAAGGAACAAGCTGAGGGGGAAATCAAGAAACAAATCCCATTTACAATTGCAACTAAAAGAATAAAATACCTAGGAATAAATTTAACTAAAGAGACAAAAAACCTATATAAAGAAAACTACAAAAAACTGCTAAAAGAAATCACAGAAGACCTAAATAGATGGAAGGGCATACCGTGTTCATGGATTGGAAGACTAAATATAGTTAAGATGTCAATCCTACCTAAATTGATTTACAGATTCAATGCAATACCAATCAAAATCCCAACAACTTATTTTTCAGAAATAGAAAAACCAATAAGCAAATTTATCTGGAAGGGCAGGGTGCCCCGAATTGCTAAAAACATCTTGAGGAAAAAAAACGAAGCTGGAGGTCTCGCGCTGCCTGACTTTAAGGCATATTATGAAGCCACAGTGGTCAAAACAGCATGGTATTGGCATAAAGATAGATATATCGACCAATGGAATCGAATAGAGTGCTCAGATATAGACCCTCTCATCTATGGACATTTGATCTTTGATAAGGCAGTCAAGCCAACTCACCTGGGACAGAGCAGTCTCTTCAATAAATGGTGCCTAGAGAACTGGATATCCATATGCAAAAGAATGAAAGAAGACCCATCTCTCACACCCTATACAAAAGTTAACTCAAAATGGATCAAAGATCTAAACATTAGGTCTAAGACCATAAAACAGTTAGAGGAAAATGTAGGGAGATATCTTATGGATCTTACAACTGGAGGCGGTTTTATGGACCTTAAACCTAAAGCAAGAGCACTGAAGAAGGAAATAAATAAATGGGAACTCCTCAAAATTAAACACTTTTGTGCATCAAAGAACTTCATCAAGAAAGTAGAAAGACAGCCTTCACAATGGGAGACAATATTTGGAAATGATATATCAGATAAAGGTCTAGTATCCAGAATTTATAAAGAGATTGTTCATCTCAACAACAAAAAGACAGCCAACCCAATTACAAAATGGGAAAAAGACTTGAACAGACACCTCTCAGAAGAGGAAATACGGATGGCCAAGAGGCACATGAAGAGATGCTCAATGTCCCTGGCCATTAGAGAAATGCAAATCAAAACCACAATGAGATATCATCTCACACCCACCAGAATGGCCATTATCAACAAAACAGAAAATGACAAGTGCTGGAGAGGATGCGGAGAAAGAGGCACACTTATCCACTGTTGGTGGGAATGTCAAATGGTGCAACCACTGTGGAAGGCAGTTTGGCGGTTCCTCAAAAAGCTGAATATAGAATTGCCATACGACCCAGCAATACCATTGCTGGGTATCTACTCAAAGGACTTAAGGGCAAAGACACAAACGGACATTTGCACACCAATGTTTATAGCAGCATTATTTACAATTGCAAAGAGATGGAAACAGCCAAAATCTCCATCAACAGAAGAGTGGCTAAACAAACTGTGGTATATACATACAATGGAATATTATGCAGCTTTAAGACAAGATAAACTTATGAACCATGTAATAACATGGATGGACCTAGAGAATATTATGCTGAGTGAATCCAGCCAAAAACTAAAGGACAAATACTGTATGGTCCCACTGATGTGAACGGACATTCGAGAATAAACTTGAAATATGTCATTGGTAACAGAGTTCAGCAGGAGTTAGAAACAGGGTAAGACAATGGGTAATTGAAGCTGAAGGGATACAGACTGTGCAACAGGACTAGATACAAAAACTCAAAAATGGACAGCACAATAATACCTAATTGTAAAGTAATCATGTTAAAACACTGAATGAAGCTGCATCTGAGCTATAGGTTTTTGTTTTGTTTTGTGTTGTTTTGTTTTGATTTTACTATTATTACTTTTATTTTTTTCTCTATATTAACATTCTATATCTTTTTCGGTTATGTTGCTAGTTCTTCTAAACCAATGCAAATGTACTAAGAAATGATGATCATGCAGCTATGTGATGATCTTAAGAATTAATGATTGCATGTGTAGAATGGTATGATCTCTAAATGTTGGGTTAATTTCTTTTTTTCCGTTAATTAAAAAAAAAAAAAAAGAGAAGGGATAATTGGAGATGAAGGGATACAGACTGTGCAACGGGACTGGATGTGGAGACTCAGAAATGGACAGCACAATACTACCCAATTGTAATGCAATTATGTTGGAACACTGAATGAAGCTGTATGTGAGGTATAGGTTTTTTGTTTTTGTTTTTTTTGTTTTTTTTTCTTTCTATTATTGTTTTAATTCTTATTCTGTTGTCTTTTTGTTTCTTTTTCTGAATCGATGCAAATGTACTAAGAAATGATGAATATACAACTATGTGATGTTATTAAGAATTACTGATTGTACATGTAGATTGGAATGATTTCTAATTGTTTTGTTAATTCTTTTTTTAATTAATAAAAAAAAAAAAAAGTTTGTCCTTTTAGTAGCTTGAAATGCTAGTGATCAATGAAAGGGAGGGGGAAGGGGTATGGTATGTATCAATTTTTTCTGTTTTCTTTTTATTTCTTTTTCTGAATTGAGGCAAATGTTCTAAGAAATGATCATGATGATGAATATACAACTATGCAATGATATTGTGAATTACTGATTATACACGTAGAATGGAATGATCATATGGTAAGAATGTTTGTGGTTGTATGTTGGTATGTTTAATAAATAAAATTAATTTTAAAAAAAAGTTTGCCCTTACCAACTACATCAGAATAACCTGGAATACTAATTAAAAATACAGATTCATAGGCCCCATTTCAGGATATGAGCCACAGAAAACAGAATTTTTAACAGGGTGATTTTTACCCTGAAATTAGAGACCTTAAGACCTCTTTACAGAAGTTCATTCTCTGTAATAAGTTTTGCACAGCACCTGGTACATTAGTAGCAAACATTAAATAAGTGGTGGGTGCTTATATTAGTTATTGCTATATGATAAATCACACCCAAATTTAGCAGCCTGATACAACAAACATTTATTATCTCACAGTTCTGTGGATCTGGAATTAGAAGCAGCTTAGCTGGCTGGGGGTTCCTGCTCAGGGTCTCTCATTGCAGTTGTTGGCCAGGGCCACCATCATCTGAAAGCTAGAGGCCCTAGAGGATGGCTCACTCACATGGTTTTTGACAGGCTTCAGTTTCTTCTTGGCTGTTGGCAGGAACCTCGGTTTCTCACCAGGTGGGCCTCTCCATAGGCCTGCTTGAGCATCCTCATGGGGTGGCAGCTGCTTTCCGCAGAGTGAGTGAGTCGAGAGAGCAAGGAGGAACCTCAAGGCCTTCTGTGACCTGGTCTCCAATGTTGTACCCATTACTTTCACTACATTCAATTTATTAGAGGCAAGTCACCAAATCCAGTCCACTATCAAGGAATGAGGAATTAAGTGTCACTTCTTGAAGGGAAGAGTACCAAAGAATTTGAGAACATAGTTTTGAATTACTACAGTGTTATTTTTATTTCCTTACAGTAGCGCAGACAGCAAAGCGTTGTAAAAGGGCATCCCAGTTTAAGCTCCTCAGAAATGCTCATAACATCCCACTTATCTTTCCAGGGAGAACCGATGAAGAACTTAGCCTTACGGGGACTGTTTTGTTCCAGACTTGACTTGCATTTCTAATTGTGGATGGGAAATGAACCCCTATGCTCTTCCATACCCTCCAAATAGGCTTTGGCTCAGCTAGTGGTTAAAATAGCTCAACAACCTGCAATTATAAATACTGTAGAGATATAGGAAGAGAAAAAAAGCTTGATGTGGGTGTCATTTTCTCCCTCTGTGGTACTACATAGCAGTGAAAATGCCAAGTGGTGTTACCACAACTACATTGCTACACAGCCCCTAGAAGTGTCCAGCCAGGGGCTGGGGGGGGGGGGGCATTCTATAAAACCAATGGCTTTATACATCCTCACTTTTGTAAAAATTTGGACTGTGACATTCCTCTAAGTAGCCAGCACTACCATCACATTTAAGCTATTTAAACGTTTGATTTAGAAATATGCATGAGAGATACATGTGCAGAACTCTAAGAGCCTGTCAAAGTTGTCCAGCTTCTAAAGCAAATTAGTTTACAACCAGGAAGTAATTTAAGTAGTGAAAGCATTTGGTTAATTCAGGTCTGCCTTCGCTGACGATCTGAAGGGAAATTGAAGTACAGTACAAGATGAAATCAAATACCGATCTTTCTTCGAATGCCTATTGTCTTTGATCAAAGACATTTGATATTGACACAGTGCAGGTTATTGAATCTCAATAAAATCTACCTTTCACTTTGTTCTACCTCATCTTCAGACTGTTGACATTTTCTTTTAGTTCAACACTGATGTTTTTCTTTTACATTGGAGAGTTTAGCACTGATCTTGTCATTGCTTATCACACAGCTGGCCCTGTTATGTTCTTGTTAAGGTCCCTTCATTTTCCTGATGATCCTGTAAGCCAATCTATAATCCATTTAAAAACAATATATTTCATGTGCATTTTACTCTGTGGCTCCTTTGGACTTCCATTTCAGCTTCATTAATATTGATGTTGTCTGTCTCCTTGATTATTTCAGAAGATTCTTTGAAATTAATCTTCAGAATTTGCTGTCATTTGTTGCTGTTTTGTACATGAGCTCCAGTACAGCTAGGCTCGTTAATTCTGTTTTTCTTTATTTTTATATGTCTGCTATGACTATTCTCCTACTTGTACTACTGGTGTGTAGAGTCCTTTATGGAATCCCAGTTTCGTCTCTGCCTTTCACTGTGATTTTCCATCATTAGGGACCTCTTGAATAAAAATGTAGCCCTTGTTTCTGACAGAGTCCATGTTCCCTTTCTTTTCTTTCTGTGTGATTTTCCATCATTACGGTTCTTAAATTTCTTGAATAATGATATATACTATGAACAAATGGACGGAGCAGTAATGGCTTCATCAGCGTTTTCTAAAATGTATCCACTGCTTTTAGAGTACAGTGTCACAGCAGAATGTGTACTGTGTAAAAGAATTTTTAAAATACATTTTGTGGTCTGTTAGTGACAGTGTTATTGTGCATTAATAATTCACATTGTTGCTTACAGAACCTGCTTGTTAGGATATCAGTTCCATCCAGCCAGGTTGGAGAATAAATAGCCTTAAGTCTGAATGTCTTTGAGGAATATAGGTGCAATGTTATATTTCCTTTTTTTCCCATTTTCAAAGGAAGCCAATATTTCTTTGACCAGGAAGTTCAATCGAAAATTACACTAATTTCAAAGATGATGTAGATGAAGCAAAACTTCACAAATTTGAGATAGTTTGTCATTGGGATGAAAATTTCAGTGACCATTTCTGAATAAAATAACTCCATATTTCTAGTTATAAATAGGCTAAGGAGTGTTATGGGTGATAGAAGAACAGCATTCAAATCTAACAGCTACAGTTGACTAAAGCCAAGTCAATAAATGCCATGAAATAAGAGAGTAAAACAGAAAATATTGGCTGCCAATTATTTGTGAAAAAAATATAGAGAGAATGTAATGCTAAAATAAGACATACCAAATGTACTGTTCACTATTAGTTAAAAACTACACTTGCTTCATGTTCAGAATGCCAATTATCAACTGAGGAAATTCAGAGTCAGCTCAAGCATTTTCTCGCTGAACATGCCCTGTAAAAGACTATCAAAACGTATAGAAACAGATGGTATTTCAGAGTTTTACAAATCCATGTTGCTCAAATGATTACAAAGTTAAACAAAGGGATTTAATGGTTCTTAGATGAAAACCAGTGTAACAGACATGAACCTTAAAATCAGAAAATTCTAAAATTCTCAGTTTATTGTTGATACTGTATTTCATTAGAACTATTTCAGTTCCTTTGTCAATATTTGCATATTTTTAAATAGAAGCAAAAATGCTTATAAAATCTGAGCTATAGGTTTTTGTTTTGTTTTGTTTTGATTTTACTATTATTACTTTTATTTTTTTCTCTATATTAACATTCTATATCTTTTTCGGTTATGTTGCTAGTTCTTCTAAACCAATGCAAATGTAGTAAGAAATGATGATCATGCATCTATGTGATGATGTTAAGAATTAATGATTGCATATGTAGAATGGTATGATCTCTAAATGTTGGGATAATTTCTTTTTTTCCGTTAATTAAAAAAAAAAAAAAAAAGAGAAGGGATAATTGGAGATGAAGGGATACAGACTGTACAACGGGACTGGATATAAAAACTCAGAAATGGACAGCACAATACTACCCAATTGTAATGCAATTATGTTAAAACACTGAATGAAGCTGCATGTGAGGTATAGGTTTTTTGTTTTTGTTTTTTTTGTTTTTTTTTTTCTTTCTATTATTGCTTTAATTCTTATTCTGTTGTCTTTTTATTTCTTTTTCTAAATCGATGCAAATGTACTAAGAAATGATGAATATGCAACTATGTGATGTTATTAAGAATTACTGATTGTACATGTAGATTGGAATGATTTCTAATTGTTTTGTTAATTCTTTTTTTTAATTAATAAAAAAAAAAAGGATCACTTTCAAAAAAAAAAATGCTTATAAAATGGAATAGAACTAAGAGGTCAGAAATTAATCCATACGTTTATGATCAATTGAATTTTCAACAATAATGCCAAAACAATTCAACAGTGTTTCCACAAATGATGCTGGGACAAATGATATCGCAAAATGTATGCCAAAGAATGAAGTTGGGTGCTTACCTAGCATAATATACAAAAATTAACTCAAAATGAAATAAAGACCTAGACATACAGCTAAAACTGTCAGACTCTTAGAAGAAAACATAGTGTGAATCATCACAACCTTAGATCAGGCAATGGTATCTTAGATGTAACACCCAACAGACAAACAACCAAAGGGAAAAATGCTTTAAGTGGACTTCATCAGAATTTAAAATTTTTGTGCTTTAAAAAATACTATTAAGAAAGTGAAAAGACAACCCACAGAATAATAGAAAATATTTTCAAATCATATCTATCTGATAAGGATTTAGACCAAAAAATGTTAAAAAACAAAACTCTTACAGCTTAACAACAAAAAAGACAACTCAATTAAAAATGGTGCAAAACATCTTCAAGACAGATGGTTGTTCTTAAGATAAACAGTCAAAAGGAAAATGAGATATAAATGGGAATGTATCTAGTGGATTTAAGACTGAAAATAAGATAAAAATAATGGACACCCAACCGAGAAAGTAACCCCACTCTTGAAGAGTCTTGAATGTAGTCAAACCGCCATGCAACAAACCTCACTTCAATTGAGAAAGGAAAAAACACAAAAAAGGTAAAGGAAAAAAGAAACAAATTTTCTGATTGAGCCTACTCGGCTGCCCAACAAAAAAAGAAGCCACTGGTGGTGACTGCAGTGTTTTGGTCAAGTTTCCAATGAGATCATCGGGAAAATGACCAAAATGGAGGACTAAGGAAAATAAAATGGCTGCTTACATTGGGCATCTCTGGGAGGGAACCCTTTCCAAGAAGGGTTTTCTAAAAGGCAAAAAAAGACTGATCTGCAGGGGATTTCTGAGAAAATAGGACAAAGGAACATGCCCTACAGAATAAGCAACACTTACTGACAAACCAGTTTTGGTCCAGTAGAGAACAAGCATACCGTAGTAATCAATGTTTATCAGCTTCCCACTTTGTAAGATCTCCCTATGTAAAATGGGAGCCTATTAGAACATTTCCTCACCTGTTTCTGCCTCCATACTATATGAACTTCACCTTTCCACTCCCTTGGCGGCACTCCCTCTTGCTTTCTGGAAGGGATGCTGCTTCATCATGAATCACTCAATAAGGCTGTGAGATCCTAAAAAAACAAATCAAAATTTAAAAAAACAAAACAAAAAAAGTGGGGCAAGATTTGAATAGACAGTTCTCCAAAGAAAATATGCAAATAGCCAATAAGCACATGAAAAGATGCTCAAGATAATTAGTCACTAGAGTAATGCAAATCAAACCCACAATGAGGTAATGAGATACCACATCACAACTACTAAGATCGCTATAATAAAAGATAAACAATAATAAGTGTTGGTGAGGTTGTGGAGAAAATGGGAACCCCTTACATTGTTGGTGGGAATAAAAATGGTGCACTTTAGCTTGACAGTTTGTCAATAAGTTAAACATAGAGCTACTATATGACCCAGCAATTCTACTCCTAGGTATATACCCAACGGAATTGAAGGCATATTTTCATGCAAAAACTTGTACACGAATGCTCATAGCAGCATTATTTATAATAGCCCAAAAACAACCAAAATGTCCATCAACTGATGAATGGATAAACAAAATGTAATATATTCATACAATAGAATCTACTGATTAACTACAGTGGAAGTAGGATTCAAACCTCAAATAAAAAAATCTCAAAAACATTACACTAAATGAAAGATGCCTGAGGGAAAAGACTGCATATTATATAACTCCACTTATATGAAAAGTCCAAAATAAGCATATCCATACAGACAGGAAATAAATTAGTGGTTGCTAGGAGCTGGAGAGAAGGGAAATAGAGATCACTGCCATTGAGTATGGGGTTTCTTTTTGCAATGATGATGAAGTACTGAATTAAATAGAATTGATGTTTGCACAACTTTGTGAATATACTAAAACCATTGTATTGTATGTTAGAAGGGTGAATTTCCTGGTATGTGAAATGGAAATTATATCTTATAAAAAAAGAAGGAAAAGAATGCCTGGAGGACTGAGATACCCTAATAATGTTAGTAATAATATGGATTTTTAATTTAAGTGCTGAATACAGGTTAACTGTTTAATCTTGGAGAAATTTAACAGATTTGGACAGGGAATAAATGAAACTTGTGGGCTACATTTACATTGTCACATAATGATAACACTGGGGGAAAATTCAATTTCCAAACTTCTGGATATTGGACATTAAATTCTTGACTTTTCTTCAGGATGTTTTAATCTCTTTCCCAACAGAATCCATTATTTGGTTTACCTTCTAACCTTCTTTTCAAGTACATATATTCACCAATATTTGTAGAGTTATAAGTGTTGACATAGTCATTGGTTTGTATATATAATATTGAAATCCAACAATAATTCAGAGCAAAAATTCCTGGGAAAAAGAGATTGCCACTTCTAAACCCAGAGTGTAATAGTGCAACAATAGCATTGAACACTGAAATACTTCTCAGTTAATCTCAAAAAAGAAAAAAAAATCACTAAATTCTGATCAGATGTAATCAGAAGTAATCATACTTATAACACATTTGTTAAGAATTCTTGGATCTAAATTATATCATAAATGAGACATTAAGGAATCAAAAGTTGGCAAATGCTCCCAGTTCACCCTGTTCCTTTAACGTCCCCAGGAATGCTCTCAATTCAATATTACATTATTCTCTTCCTGCTCTCAACAGACAAAGCCATCAAATTCAACAAAAAGGTGTACATCTGGGCTCACAGTTCTTGGCACAAGGTGAAAAATTCCTTTTGAAAGTGCATCCAGCAATCTTTGCAGTTAGTTTCCCATCATGACACTCTCCCTAACTGTGTTCCACCACCAAGTATGAAAGCCTAAAAATGGATTCCATGTTGCACTGTTAATCTTACCACCCTTTTTTGTCCCCACACAGAGCCACTTTCTTGCCCACACAGAGCAATATATGGGAAAAAGTCTGAACACAGTAGTGATTTACAGGATGCTGGCCCTTTCATCTACCACAAAATGGGTTACAGAAGGCCAGCAGCAGACAAATTGCCATTCTGTGTAGCACTTCAAACGGGACTGGAAATTTAGGTGCAACTTCCAGAAATTCAGCCAAATTAATCTGTAGTATTGACTCATCATCAAATGGAACTTCTGGAATCCCAGGCCACCTGGATACAGTCTTTATTACAGCAGAAATAGAATGTGCAGGGAGCAATATATATTCATTATTCTTTAAAAGAAAAGGCCTGCTGGGATAGCAAGGGCTTTGGAATAGCTGTTTTCTCCCCAATTTTACACATAAAGAATCCTATATGTAAAACACCTGTACAGCATGAATTGTTTAATCATTTACTACAGGCCCACTGCCCAGAATATTGCCCATCCCATTATGAGCCTGAGTAGTCATTTATAACAAATGAAAGCCAACCATTTGCAGACCTGAAATCTGATCACCACTGAACACATTTGGTAGCCCTGAAAATCCTGCTTCTTCTCTTTCATGGTGCCATGTGACAGTGAATTAATTCTCTGCATCCAGTAGAATGAAAATGGATTGTGAACAGATTCAGATTAATGTATCCTGTCTCCATATAAGTTTCCAGAACACAAGAAATATGTTTTAAACTACTTAAGAATATAGGCAGTTTTACTTGGACAGGCTAGATTACTCTCTGCCTACTAAAGACTTTACCCTGGAACTAAAGCATTTAATGAAAGAGAACAGAGAAAGTTCACCCAGAAAGGCAGATCTCGGTTCCTATTATCCCTCTACTGCATGAGTGAGGAGAAAGCACTAAAAAAGGAACAAAAAGAGTGTTCCGAGAAGAACTCACTGCACAGCATCAAGGAAGAGAAGAAAATGCACATTTTTAATCAAACTGATCTTGCCTGCCAGTAAATGTGGTCTAATAAATTTCTTGGAATCTGACCAAAGACTCCTGGACATAGAAGCAGGAGATTTTCCTTTCCCTTTTTCTAGTTTATGGAACACAAATGCTTTTTCTAAGATACTAGCTTTCCACTCCAGATTGGCTTTGGCTGACACAGCCCCCACTTTCGTGTCTTGCTCCTGCCCGGTGTAAATTGATACTTGGTGAAGCCACTAGTCTGGAGCAAGATCTGGGCAGGCACCAACACCAGAACTGACCAAATTCTCAGTCTCTTCCAGAAGCCACCTGCTGATTCATATCCCAGGATGTAGGCTCAAGGCCCTAACCAGTACCATCAGTCATCTTGTCCTTTGACTTCTGCCTTATCCCAGTTCGTTAGAGAAAGAAGGAAGAGACTTCCCTATCTGTTTCAAAAATTCCTTGGAAGAGTCCTGCATTGACTGATGAATCATCTTTCTCACACTGATGAAGATTGGGCTTGAAAACTGACTCTTGGCGCTTTTTCTCGGTCCTCTTTGGTATTTCTGAAACCCTTTTGCTAATTAACTGTAAAGGCTTTCAAAGAACATTTGCTTCTTCAGCAATTCCATTTGTTCTAGTCTCCATAGTGAGTATTCTCTCTTCTGTCAGCAACTTGCCAGGGCCAGAGAAGAATATCTGACTCTTGAAGTTCAATGCTCATCCCTCTCTATTAGATCAATTCACTCCGTTGCTGGTCTTTATCTCTTGGATACCTCGAACTCTCAACTCATGTGACCGGCAAAGACAAAAGTCAAGTTTTAATCCCAATGAACAATTTCACCTTTAGCTACTCTCTCAGGTCTGGTCATTTCCCAGAATCTCCTTGCTGACTCATTTCACCCAATAATGATGACAGATGATTCTCTCTAAAAACAGTGGGGCTGGGAAGGGGGGGATGATTCTCTGATGTTCTCATGTCCACTAAGAAACAATATTCAACAGTAATAGCAGGAAGACCATCGTATCATAATAGAACTGAAAAATATGGTGGCATCAAGCAACAGACCAAAATTGAAGTTGTGGTGGAATTCAATCTCTTTTAAAAATATATTAACAATGAAATCAGACACCATACCAAAATTCTTCAATCACAAATGAAGACAAAGTCACTATGGTAGTAGAGTTCATCGAAAGCAGTCCCCCAACCAGGACATACATGTTCATGGCATCAGGATAACCAGCTAGCTCCTGCACGATAATCTAAAGCAGGGCAGGGGGATAATTATGGCCACAATTATTGCTATAAGTATGTACACCCTGACATTCTGCTCCAAACAATGCAGCATCTAAAGAAACACTGGAGGAAATTGGTGGCAGCTCTTCTTGAGAAAAGATTTCGAGTAGAGGATAAATTTTACATGACAGAGTTATAAATGATAATGATGACTACAAATGGTAGTGGCTGCCTTTCATTTTGAAAAGAGCATGTGAACACTATATGGGAAGAAATGCTTTGGAACATTGCTGTTATAGAGAATGGTCACTGTCTTTGGTGTTACTAGCTAGTAATTTGTCCTATTAAGGAAATTTTCTGTGAGTTTTTATAGCTAATGACACTATAAATGATTGTATTTTTTCCCAAGAATTTAACAATTCTAGGCTTGAAATCTTTAAGGCCAAATATTATAGTCTCAATTTTTGAAGAAAGAACTGATCTAAATATCAAAATGATTGGTCAAATCAACAAAAATATTTGTTGGCACAAAGTCTTCCCATAATTCTCAGGGAAAAATCAAAGTCCAAAAAAATCCATCTTGTCATATGCTTCAGGATGTCATTTTGTCTTACTGTTGCATAATATTCCATAGTATGTACATGCCACATTTTTGTTGATCCATCGTTTGTTGATGGGCATTGGTTTTTCCATCCTTTGGTGATTGTGAATAATGCTGCTATGAACATCAGTGTGCAAATGTCTGTTTGTGTCATTGCTTTCAGCTCTTCTGGGTATATAGCAAGTAGTGCTATTGCTGGGTCATAGGGCAGCTCGATATTTAGTTTCCTAAGAAACCACCGAATAGTCTTCCATAGTGGCTGTGCCATTGTAAGTGCCCCAGTTTCTTCACATTCTCTCCAACATTTACAGTTTCCTGATTGTTTAATAGCAGCCATTATTATAGGTGTGAGGTGGTATGGCATTATAGTCTTGATCTGCATTTCCCTTATAGCCTGTGAAAATGAGCATCTCTTCATGTGCTTTTGAGCCATCTGTATTTGTTCTTCAGAAAAATGCCTACTCATATCTTTAGCCCATTTTATAATTGGATTGTTTGTTCTTTTGTTGTTGAGATGTATGATTTCTTTGTATATACAGGAAATCAAACCTTTGTCTGATATGTGATTTCCAAATATTTTCTCACATTGAGTTGGCTGCCTCTTCACCTTTTTGACAAAGTCTTTTGCAGTGCAGAAGCATTTGATTTTGAGGAGTTCCCATTTATCTATTTTTTCTTTTGTTGCTTGTGCTTTGGGTATAAAGTTTAGGAAGCTGGAGCCGATTACTAGGCTTTGAAGATGTTTCCCTACATTTTCTTCTAGACACTTTATGGTGTTAGTTCTTATATTTAGGTGTTTGATCCACTTTGAGTTAATTTTTGTGTACAGTATAAGATAGGGGTCCTCTTTCATTCTCTTGGCTATTGATATACAGTTCTTTCATGCCCAATTATTGAAAAGACTATTTTGTCCCAGTTCAGAGGATTTGGGGGTCTTGTCAAAAACCTGTTGACCATAGATTTGGTGGTCTATTTCTGTACTGAAATGTTACTGATTTTTGCACATTAACTTTGTATCCCACCACCCTGCTGAATTTGTTTATTAGCTCAAGTAGCTTTGCTGTAGATTTCTCAGAATCTTCCAAGTACAGTTTCATATCATCTGCAAATAATGAGAGTTTTACTTCTTCCTTTCCAATTTGGTTGCCTTTTATATCTTTGTCCTGCCTGATTCCTCTAGCTAGAACTTCTAGCACAATGTTAAATAATAGCGGTGACAGTGGGCATCCTTGTCTGGTACCTGATCTTAGGGGGAAAGCTTTCAGTCTCTCCCCATTGAATACGATGCTGGCTATCAGTTTTTCATATATTCCCTTTATTGCATTGAGGTAGTTACCTTTGATTTCTATCTTTTGGAGTCGTTTTTATCAGAAAAGGATGCTGAATTTTGTCAAATGCTTTTTCAGCATCAATCGAGATGATCATGTGATTTTCCCCTTTTGATTTGTTAATGTGCTGTATTACATTAATTGATTTTCTTGTTTTGAACCATCCTTGCATTTCTGGTATAAACCCCACTTGGTCATGGTGTATAATTCTTTCAATGTGCTGTTGGATTTGATTTGCTAATATTTTATTGAGAATTTTTGCATCTATGTTCATCAGGGAGATTGGCATGTAGTTTTCCTTTCTTATAGCATCTTTACCCGGTTTTGGTATTTAAATCATATTGGCCTCATAAAATGAGTTAGGTAGAGTTCCTATTTCTCAATTTTTTGGAAAAGTTTGAGTAGCATTAATGTTAGTTCTTTTTGGAATGTTTGATAACATTTCCCTGTGTAGCCATCTGGCCCTGGGCTTTTCTTTGTAGGAAGATTTTTGATGACTGATTGAATCTCTTTACTTGTGATTGGTTTGTTGAGATCTTCTATTTCTTCCTGAGTCAGTGTAGCTTGTTTGTGTGTCTCCAGGAATTTGTCCATTTCATCTAAATTGTCTAGTTTGTTGGCATATAGTTGTTCATAGTATCCTCTTATGATTTCTTATATTTCTTCAGGGTCTGTGGTAATGCTCCCCTTCTCATTTCTGATTTTGTTTATTTGCCTTTGTCAGCCTTGTTAGTGGCCCATCAATTTTATTGATTTTCTCAAAGAACCAACTTTTGGTTTTATTGATACTTTGTATTGTTCTTTTGTTCTCCCATTCATTTATATCTGCTTTAATATCTGTTATTTCTCTTCTCCTGTTTGCTTTGGGGTTAGTTTCCTGACCTTTCTCAAGTTCCTTCAGGTTTTGCTGTTAAGTCCTCAATTTTTGCTCTTTCTTGTTTTTTAATATAGGCATTTAAGGCAATAAGTTTCCCTCTCAGCACAGCCTTTGCCACATCTCATAAGTTCTGTTAAGTTGTGTTCTCGTTTTCATTCACTTCCAGATAGCTGCTGATTTCTCTAGCAATTTCTTCTTTGACCCACTGGTTGTTTAGGAGTGTATTATTTAATCTCCATATATTTGTGAGTGTTCTC
The DNA here is from genome assembly GCF_023851605.1 of Tamandua tetradactyla. NCBI lineage: Eukaryota > Metazoa > Chordata > Mammalia > Pilosa > Myrmecophagidae > Tamandua > Tamandua tetradactyla. Next base: position 146,389,113 of record NC_135329.1, read on the forward strand.
ATTCTTTGGTGGTTATTGAGATCCAACTTCATCCCATTGTGATCAGAGAAAGTGCTTTGAATAATTTCAATATTTTTAAATTTATAAAGACCTGTTTTGTGCCCCAGCATGTGATCTATCCTGGAGAATGTTCCACGAGCACTAGAGAAGAATGTATAACCTTGTGCTTTGGAGTGCAATGACCTTTAGATGTCTGTTAGGTCTAATTCATCTATCAAGTTATTTAGCTTCTCTATTTCTTGTTGATCTTATGTCTGGTTTTTCAATCTATAGAGACCAGATACACCAGGGTGTATTGAAGTTTCCTACTATTATTGTTGAAACATCTATCGCTCCCTTCAGTTTTATCAATGTCTCTCTCATGTACTTTGGAGTTCCTTGATTGGGAGCATAAACATTTATGATTGTTATATCTTCTTGGTGAATTGACCCTTTCATTAGTATATTGTGGCCTTCTTTGTCTCTTATGATTTCTTTACATTTAAAGTCTATTTTGTCTGATATTATTATACCTGCTTCTACTTTCTTTTGGTTACAACTTGCATGGAAGATCTTTTTCTATCCTTTCACTTTCAATTTATTTGTATCCTTGTGTCTAAGATGCGTCTCTTGTAATCAGCACATAGCTGGATTATGTTTCTTAATTCATTCTGCCAATGTGTATCTTTTCATTAGTAGGTTTAGTCCATTGACATTCTAAGTTATTACTGAAAAGGTGTATCTTGATTCCACCATCTTATCTTTGTTATTTTAATTGTCAGATCTATATATTCTTTTCCCTCTTACTCTCTGTATTCTTTAAATTACCCTTAGTGGTACTCTTCGATTCTATGCTGTCCTCCAGACCTCCTTCTCCTGTCTTTTTTTTTTTTTTCAGCTGGCAGAACTCTTAAGTATTTCTTGTAGGGCCGGTCTCTTGTTGACAAATTCTTTCAGGACTTGTTTGTCTGTGAAAGCTTTAATCTCCCCCTCAATTTTAAAGGACAATTTGGCTGGGTACAGAATTCTTGGCTGGAAGTCTTTCTCTTTCAGGATCTTGAATATATCATACCACTGCCTTCTTGCCTCCAGGGTACTAGTTGAGTAGTCTGAACTCAGTCTTATTTGATTTCCCTTGTATGTCGTAGATTGTTTTTCTCTTGCACTTTCAGGATTTTCTCCATCTCTTCAACATTTAACAGACTGATTAGTGTGTGCCTTCGGGAAGGCCTATTTGGATTTATTCTGTTTGGAGTTCTTTGGGTTTCTTTGACTTGTATATTTATGTCCTTTATGAGGGTTGGGAAGTTTTCCCTCATTATAACCTCAACTACTCTTCCTAGCCCTTTAATCCTCTCTTCTCCTTCTGGAGAAGGTTCTTATATTTGCATGCTTTGTTTTGTCTATCATATCCCTGAGTTCCCATTGAATTTTTTCAATCTTTTTTGCCAATTGCTGTTTTGCATCTTCAAAGTCAGTTATCCTGTCCTCTATATCACTTATTCTTTCTTCTTTCTCTTCAAATCTGGTGTTGTGTGCCTCTAGTATGTTTTTTATTTGGTCAACAAAGTCTTTAATCTCTGTGACATCTGCTATTTTTCTATTTATTCTTTCAAATTCCTCTTTGTGCTCTTCTACTGTCTTCTTGATCTCCTTTATGTCATTTGTTATCCCACGTATTTTATTAAGTAGAGTTGTATGAACATCTTTGATTAGTTGTTCCAATGTCTGTGTCTCCTCAGGTCTATTAATTTGGTCATTAGGCAGGGCTGTCATTAGGCAGGCCTGTCATTAGGCAGGCCTGCACTGTGATATGCTTAGTGATCTTCTGCTGTTTTCATCGCATATCTTGATTGATTTACTTTGGGAGTTGATTTCTTTCAGTAGCCTAAGGCCTTATGTTTGTGGGATGGTTTTATAGCAAGGAGCAGGGCACAGGGTGGAGCACTCAGTATGGTGATTTGTTTCAGGGCAAGTATGGGTGCAGGTTGAGGATGTTATGCTGGTGCTTGTGAATGTGGGCACCCAGCGGCCAAGGAGGATGTAGCTGTGCTGGTGCACCGGTCTTGGGGACATAATGCTGGAGTGGGCTGGTCTAAGCCTGGGGCCCTTTGTGCACATGCATAGAGATGTGGCAGCAGGTCAGCGCTACACCTTCGTGGAATGGGGGCAGATATGACCTGGCTGTGCAGGTTGGCATTTTCTCAGAGCTGGGAAGTGAGGCTGAGGGCCGTATGCACGTGTGGTCCCGGGGCTGCTGTAAGGTGCAGTTCCCAGAGCTGAATGATGTGATTGGGGGCTCGTGCACATGCATGGCCCTGGTAGTGCCATAAACAGATGTACTGAGCTCAGGGAGGGTGAGGTGAGGCTGTGCGATACCATGGGCGGCCGGGGGTAGCTTAGGTATGGAGGCTAGTGACCGCAACCTTTATGCACTGGAACAGCCTGTAGGGAACAGGGAGGGGGTGGTAGTGCTGGGGAGGGGTGCAGGAGAGGTGGGTTGGTCTGCACTTGGGTGGGGGTGTGGGGCAGGTATGTGCACTGGGGGCTGGTGGGGTGGGGGCACTTGGAGCATGGGGAAATGGGAGTGGGTGAGGGGGTTCAGGTGCACGGGATATGAGGTGAGTCACTGGTCACAGAGCTGCACTGGTGAGGGTAGCACACCCAAGGAACACAGCCTGGCTTACTTCCTAGTCCCATTTACCCAGAGGTGCACTCCCACGGGCTCCGCTGCTCTGTGTCTCCACACCAGGCTAGGCTCCAGCTTTCTGCCTGTCAGTTCCTTCGCCTCTGCAACCAGGGCTGCCACATGCGGTACAGAAGGCTCTCCCAGATCAGCCTCACTCCTGAATTGTTGTCTCAGTTGCACTCCTGTCCCTTTTCTAACTTTTCTGTGGAGCAGCTGCTCTAGTCAGCCATCTTCCCAGAAGTTGGTCCTGCTTCATGTATTTTATAGTCTTGTTATTAGGAACACAAATGCTTAGAATTGTTACATCTTCTTGATGAATTGACTCCTCTATCATTAAGAAATGAGCTTGTTTGTACCTTCTAATATTTTACTTTTCTGATCTTAATATAGTCTCTACAGTGTTCCTTTTTTTTTTTCTTTTTTTCTTTTTTTTTTTTTGCATTGGCAGGCACCAGGGATTGAACCCGGGTCTCCAGCATGGCAGGTGAGAATTTTGCCACTGAGCCACCGTTTCACCACCCTACAGTATTCTTTTGATTAGTGTTAGCATGGTATATCTTTTCCCTTCCATTTGCTTTTAACCTATTTGTGTCTTTGTTCCTAAAGTGAGGTTGTTGTAAGCAGCATAGAGTTGTTTCTTGCTTTTTTTTTTAAATCACATCTAACAATCTCTGCCTTTTAATTTGGTTGTTTAGACCATTTACATTAATGAATTATTGATTAGTTCACTTTAAATCTAACATCTTGCTGTGTTTCTCCTTTTGTACCTCTTCTTCCTTGTTTCCTTTTTTCTATTTTCTTTCTTCTTTTGAGTTATTTGAATAATTTTTATTATTCATTTTAACTCTTTTATTATTTTATAAGCTATAACTTATTTTACATTACTTTAATTGTTGTTTTAAGACTATTGCGTATGTCTTTAACTTGTCATGGTTTATCTGCAAGAGATATTATACCACTTCACTTACAATACAAGAATATTAGAACAGTGCATTTCTGTATCTTCCTTCTCAGTCTTTGTACTATTGTTGTCATACATTTTACTTCTACATACGTTATAAACCCCACATTACATTGTTTTTTTTTAAAAAAGTCAATGATCTTTCAAGATATTAAAATAATAAAAAAGAAGTCATAAAGATTCATGCACATAATAACTATTTCCAGTGCTCTTCATTCCTTTTTTTTTTTGGAAAAAAAACAATTTATTAAAACATAAAAAGGGAACTTTTGGAATAACATTTACATATAAATGTAGAAATATCATCTTTTCATTCTAGTATTTAGTTGTGTTATTATATTCTTCTTTTTTATTAATTTTTAAATTTTTAAAAAAATATAGCAACAAGTAAATGCAAATATTCTTAACTTATGATCATTCCATACTACATATATAATCAATAATTCACAATATCATCACATAGTTGCATATTCATCATCATGATCATTTCTTAGAATATTTGCATCAATTCAGAAAAAGAAATTAAAAGACAAGAGAAAAAAACATACATACCATACCCCTTACCACCCCCTTTCATTGATCACTAGCATTTCAACCTAAATTTATTAACACTTGTTCCCCCTATTATTTAATTTTATTCCATATGTTTTAATTGTCTGTTGATAAGGTAGATAAAAAGAACATCAGACACAAGGTTTTCACAATCATACAGTCACATTGTGAAAGCTATATCATTATATAATCATCTTCAAAAAACATGGCTACTGGAACACAGCTCTACATTTTCAGGCAGTTCCCTTCAGCCACTCCATTACATCTTGACTAACAAGGTGATATCTACTTAATGTGTAAGAATAACCCCCAGGATAACCTCTCAACTCTGTTTGGAATCTCTCAGCCATTGACACTTTATTTTGTCTCTTTTCGCTCTTCCCCCTTTAGGTCAAGAAGTTTTCTCAATCCCTTGATGCTGAGTCTCAGCTCATTCTAGGGATTTCCTCAATCCCTTGATGGTGAATCTCAGCTCATTTGAGGATTTCTGTCCCACATTTGCAGGAAGGTCCACACCCCTGGGGGTCCTGCCCCACGTAGACAGGGTGAGGGCAGTGAGTTTGCTTGCTGTGTTGGAATGGAGAGAGAGGCCACATCTGAGCAACAAAAGAGGTTCTCTTGGGGGTGACTCTTCAGCCTAATTTTAACTAGGCTTGACCTATCCTTTGTGGGGTTTCATATGAACAAACCCCAAATTGGGGGCTCAGCCTATTGCTTTGGTTGTCTGCAACGCTTGTGGAAATATCAAGAATTCAACTTGGGGAAGTTGAATTTCCCCCTTTCTCACTGTTCCCTGAAGGCGACTTAGCAAATACTTCTTTATTCACTGTTCAAATCACTCTGGGATTTATCAGGGCATCACTCTGGACAAACCAACAAAATTTCATGCCCTACTCAAGGTTCTCTGTACTTATGGTGTTCAATAAAGCTGTCTACATAAGTTATATTAGGAAATGCACTAGTCAAAATATAAATTTTGTACCAAATAAGCATTTTTTGCTTTAATCTCACACATAAGTTAAAATTTTTAAATATTAATTACTATCAATTTTCAACACCCTGCAGTAATAAGATTCCTATGTTCTTCCTCATGCAAAAACATTTTTTTAATTTGTACATTTAGTCACTATCATTATACACTCTAGGCATTCCTAGATCATACCATCTCCATCTTTACCGTCTATCTTTTTTTCTGATTTCATTTGTGCCCCAAGCCCTCCTCCTTCTATCAGTCTCACATTCAGCTTCATTCAGTGTTTTAACATAGTTGTATTACAGTTAGGTAATATTGTGCTGTCCATTTCTGAGTCTTTGTATTCAGTCCTGTTGCACAGTCTGTATCCCTTCAGCTCCAGTTACCCAATATCTTACCCTATTTCTATCACCTGATGGTCTGTGTTACCAACAAAATTCTCCAAGTTTATTCACTAATGTCAGTTCATATCAGTGAGACCATATAGTATTTGTCCTTTTGTTTCAGGCTAATCTCACACTGCATCAATGTCCTTAAGGTCCTTCCATGTTGTTACATACTTCATAAATTTATTCTGTCTTATGACTCCATAATATTCCATTGTATGTATATACCACAGTTTGTTTAGCCACTCGTCTGTTGATGGACATTTTGGCTATTTCCATCTCTTTGCAATTGTAAATAATGCTGCTATAAACATCGGTGTGCAAATGTTCTCTTGTGTCCTTGCCCTCATGTCTTCTGAGTACATACCTAACAATGGTATTGCCTGGTCATATGGAAATTCTATATTTAGCTTCTTGAGGAACTGCCAAATTGTCTTCCGCAATGGTTGTACCATTTGACGTTCCCACCAACAGTGGATAAGTGTGCCTCTTTCTCCACATCCTCTCCAGCACTTGTCATTTTCTGTTTTATTGATAATGGCCATTCTGGTGGATGTGAGATGATATCTCATTGTGGCTTTGATTTGCATTTCCCTAATAGCCAGGGAAGTTGAGCATCTTTTTGTGTGCCTTTTGGCCATTTGTATTTCCTCTCTGAGAGGTGTCTGTTCCAGTATTTTGCCCATTTTGTACTTGGGTTTTCTGTCTTTTTGTTGTTGAATTGAACAATCTCTTTATATATTCTGGATACTAGACCTTTATCTGAAATATCGTTTCCAAATATTGTCTCCCATTGTGTAGGCTGTCTTTTTACTTTCTCGATGAAGTTCTTTGATGTGCAAAAGTGTTTAATTTTGAGGCGTTCCATTTATTTATTTCTTCAATGCTCATGCTTTGGGTGTAAGGTCTAGGAAACCAACTCCTAGTATAAGATTTATAAGATATTTTCTTACATTTTCTTCTAACTGTTTTATGGTCTTAGGTCTAATGTTTAGGTCTTTGATACATTTTGAGTTAATTTATGTATAGCATGTGAGATATGGATCCTTTTTCATTCTCTTGCATATGGATATCCAGTTCTCTAGGCATCATTTATTGAAGAGATTGTTCTGTCCCAGGTGAGTTGGCTTGACTGCCTTATCAAAGATCAATTGTCCATAGATGAGAGAGTCTATATCTGACATTCTATTCTATTCCATTGGTCAGTATATCTATCTTTCTGCCAGTACCATGCAGTTTTGACCACTGTAGCTTCATAATACGCCTTGAAGTCAGTAGCAATGAGACCTCCGACATCATTTTTCTTTCTCAGGATATTTTTAGCTATTCAGGGCACCCTGCCCTGCCAGATAAATTTGGCTATTCGTTTTTCTATTTCTGAAGAGTAATTTTTTGGGATTTTAATTGGTATTGCATTGAATCTGTAAATCAATTTAGGTAGAATTGACATCTTAACTATATTTAGTCTTCAAATCCATGAACACGGTATGCCCTTCCATCTATTTAGGTCTTCTATGATTTCTTTTAACAATTTTTGTAGATTTCTTTGTATAGGTCTTTTGTCTCTTTAGTTAAATTTATTCCCAAATATTTTATTCTTTTGTTTGCAATTGTAAATGGAATTTTTTCTTGATATCCCCTCATATTGTTCATTACTAATGTATAGAAACATTACAGAACTTTGAGTATTGATCTTATAACCTGCCACTTTGCTGTACTCATTTATTAGCCCTAGCAGTTTTGCTGTGGATTTTTCAGGATTTTCAACATATAGAATCATATTATCTGCAAACAGTGAGAGTTTTATTTCTTCCTTTCCAATTTGGATGCCTTGTATTTCTTTTTCTTGTCTAATTGCTCTGGCTAGAACTTCTAACACAATGTTGAATAACAGTGGTGATAGTGGACATACTTGTCTTGTTCCTGATCATTGGGGGAAAGTTTTCCATTTTTCCCTGTTGAGGGTAATGCCAGCTGTGGTTTTTTCATATATTCCCTTATCATTTTGAGAAAGTTCCCTTCTATTCCTATCCTTTGAAGTGTTTTCAACAGGAAAGGATGATGAAATTTGTCAAATGCCTTTTCTGCATCAAACAAAATGATCATGTGGTTTTTCTGCTTTGATTTGTTGATATGGTGTATTACATTAGTTGATTTTCTTCTGTTGAACCATCCTTGCATACCTGGGATGAATCCTACTTGGTCATGGTGTATAATTCTTTTAATGTGTTGCTAGATTCTATTTGCTTGAATTTTGTTGGAGATTTTTACATCTATATTCATTAGAGGGATTGGTCTGTAGTTTTCTTTGCTTGTAATATCTTTGTCTGGCTTTGGTATGAGGGTGATGTTGGCTTCTTAGAATGAGTTAGGTAGCTTTCCCTCCTATTCAATTTTTTGAAGAGTTAGAGCAGAATTGGTTCTAATTCTTTCTGGAATGTTTGGTAGAATTCACTCATGAAGCCATCTGGTCCTGAACTTTTCTTTTTAGGGAGCTTCTTAATGACTGATTCAATTTCTTTACTTGTGATTGGTTTGTTGAGGTCGTCTATTTCTTCTCTAGTTAATGTTGGTTGTTCATGTCTTTCTAGAAGGTTGTCCATTTCATCTACATTGTCAAATTTATTAGCATGAAGTTGTTCATACTATCATGTCATTACTTCCTTTATTTCTGTGGGGTCAGTGGTCATGTGTCCTCTTCCATTTCTGATTTTGTTAATTTGCATCCTCTCTCTTCTTTTTGTCAACATTGTTAAGGGTCCATCAATCTTATTGATTCCCTCATAGAACCAACTTCTGATTTTATTGATTTTCTCAATTGTTTTCATGTTCTCAATTTCATTTATTTTTGCTCTAATCTTCATTATTTCTTTCCTTTTGCTTGCTTTGGGGTTAGTTTGCTGTTCTTTCTCTAGTTCTTCCAAGTGGACAGTTAATTCCTTGATTTTTGCCCTTTCTTCTTTTTTGATATAGGCATTCAGGGCAATAAATTTCCCTCTTGGCACTGCCTTTGCTGCATTCCATAAGTTTTGATATGTTGTGTTTTCATTTTCATTTGCCTCGAGATATTAACTGATTTCTATTGTAATTTCTTCCTTGACCCACTGGTTGTTTAAGAGTGTGTTGTTGAGCCTCTACGTATTCGTGAGTTTTCTGGCCCTCTGCCTATTATTGACTTCCAACTTCATTCCTTTATGATCTGAGGAAGTGTTTTGTATGATTTCAATCTTTTTAAATTTATTGAGACTTGCTCTGTGACCCAGCATATGATCTGTCCTTGAGAATGGTCCATGAGCACCTGAGAAAAAGGTATATCCTGCTGTTGTGGGATGTAATGTTCTATAAATGTCTGTTAAGTCTATCTCATTTATTGTATTATTCAGATTCTCTCTTTATTCACTGATCTCTGTCTAGATGTTCTATTCATTGCTGAGAGTAGAGAATTGAATTCTCCAACTATTATGATAGATGTGTCTATTTTTCTTTTCAGTGTTTTCAATGTTTGCCTCATGTATTTTGGAGCATTCTGGCTTGGTGCATAAGTATTTATGATTGTTATGTCTTCTTGCTGAATTGTTCCTTTTTTAATACATTGATCCTTCTTTGTCTCTTTTAACTGTTTTACATTTGAGGTCTATTTGTTGAATATTAGTATAGTTACTCCTGCTTTTTTCTGATTGTTATTTGCATGAAATATCTTTTCCCAACCTTTCACTTTCAACCTATGTTTATCCTTGGGTCTAAGATGTGTTCCTATAGACAGCATATAGATGGGTCCTTTTATCCAATCCATTCTGGCATTCTATGTCTTTTGATTTGGGAGTTTAATCCATTAACATTTAGTGTTATTACTGTATGGGTAGTACTTTCTTTACCATTTTGCCTTTTGGATTTTATAGGTCATATCTAATTTTTCTTCTTTTTACCTTTACTCATAGTCTTCATTTCTACACTTTTCTCCACACCTCTCTTTTCTGTCTTTTCATATCTGTCTCTAGTGCTCCCTTTAGTATTTCTTGCAGAGCTGGTCTCTTGGTCACAAATTCTCTCAGTGATTTTTTTGTCTGAAACTGTTTTAATTTCTCCCTCATTTTTGAAGGACAATTTTGCTGGTTATAGAATTCTTGGTTGGCAGTTTTTCTCTTTTAGTAATTTAAATATATCATCCCACTGTCTTCTTGCCTCCATGGTTCTGCTGAGAAATCTATGCATAGTCTGATTGGGCTTCCCTTGTATGTGATGGATTGCTTTTCTCCTGCTGCTTTCAAGATTCTCTCTTTCTCTTTGACCTCTGACATTCTGATTAGTAAGTGTCTTGGAGTACATGTAATTGGATCTATTCTCTTTGGATCTATTCTGTTTATGCTGCACTTCTTGGATCTGTCATTTTAAGTCTTTCAGAAGATTTGGGAAATTTTCAGTGATAATTTCCTCCATTAGTTTTTCCTCCTCCTCTTCCTTTCTCTTCTTGTGGGACACCCACAACACGTATATTTGTGCACTTCATATTGTCATTCAATTCCCTGAGTCCCTGCTCATATTTTTCCATTTTTTCCCATATATTTTCTTTTGCTTGTCAGATTTCAGATGTTCCTTCCTCCAGTTCACTAATCCTAACTTCTGTCTCTCACAATCTAACATTGTGGGTTTCCATTGTTTTTTTCATCTCTTTCACTGTGCCTTTCATTCCCATAAGTTCTGTGATTTGTCTTTTCAGACTTTCAATTTCTTCTTTTTGTTCATTCCTTGCCTTCTTTATATCCTCCCTCAATTCATTGATTTGATTTTCAATGAGATTTTCCATGTCAGTTTGAACATTCTGAATTGATTGTTTCGACTCCTGTATCTCATTTGAATTGTTGGTTTGTTCCTTTGACTGAGCCATATCTTCAATTTTCCTAGTGTGATTTGTTATTTTTTGCTGACATCTAGGCATTTAATTTCCTTAATTAGTTTACTCTGGAGATTTTTTCCCTTTTTCTAACCTAGAATTTTCTTGCTGCTGACTTTGTCATCTTTCTGTTCTTTGACACTCAGTTCAGCTGATTCTGGACCTCTAGCTTAGGTTTTGTTTAACAGATCAGAATTTTTCAGTTCTTGTTTTCTTGTTTCTTTGCCCTGCCTGTATGGTGCCTCTTTCCCCCCAACTTAGGGGGGTCTACTTAAGTATTATAGACCCTAGCCAGATTTTCCCCAGACCATACTGGCCTCCTGTCAGGAGGAAAGAGTCACCTGCTCAGTTTTCCCTGAGGGTGAGACCCAGAAGATTGAAAGGCTTTCCTCTTGGCTCTCCATTTTTCCTGTCCTGCCCAGTATGTGGCACTTGTCTGCCTGCAGGTCCCACCAGCATGAGGTGATGTGGTACCTTTAACTTCAGCAGACTCTTTCTGCTGGGGCATGGTGGAGACAGAGGTGACATTGTAGGCTGACTTTAATCCTTCAGTTTTCCAGACCCTGGGGTCTGAACTCCTTGAGGGAGGGATTCCACCTGAGCTGGGCCCACCCCTTTCCTGGGGAAGGCTCAGGCTCCAGACAAACACTCAAACCATCTTAATTCTGCCTGTGCCTGGAGCAGCAGAGCCCAAGAAGCCTTCTGGCTGTATCCTAAGAGCAGTCAAGCCATAGAAACACAGCCACCAAAATGATAGAGAAAAATCCTTTTCAGAACAGGACCCCTGTTCCTCAGATTTGCCAAGCAAAAGCTTAAGTTGGTACATTGTTCTGTATGTCTCCAGGTCCTATGTGCCCCCTCCTTTCCTTTAGGGCCCAGACCTTTTCAGATCCAACAAACCCTCTGTTTTGTTTTGTTTTGTTTTTTCCAACATCCCTGCCCCCTCTGTGCTAGGGCAAAAACCAGCCACCTCCACTTTAACTCAAAGTTCAGCTGTGCTGGGGGCCTATTTTTAGAAGTCAGAATTTGTTAATTAATTCCACAATTGGAGTTTGGTTGCACTCAGTCCCTGCTGCTGGTAAAGCCTCTTTCCTTTCCCCTGTAGGAAGCAGTCTGTGGGGGAGGGGCGCCGGTAGGGAACTCATGGTTCTAGGTGGGCTCACAGCTGGTCCAGACTGAGGTACGCTGTGTGTCCAGTCACTAAAATGGCCCCAGCAATTGTTCTGTACAATTTCTGTCTATTTATTAGCTGTTCTCGGGGACGAACTAAATCCCACACCTTGCTAGCCCACCATCTTGGCCCTCCTTCTCCTTCTGGTGGATTTTTAAATGATCTCTTTATTTATGATGTTCTGAAATTTCACAATTATCTGTCTAGGTGTTTGCTTTTTAAAAAAAAAAAGCTGTGAAATCATGAGTTTGATAACTAACTTCAATTTTATAACACACTGAAAAATATATATATGATTATTAAAATAAAAATTGTTTGTCCATGCCACCTAAAATGATCTGCAGTTATGCTAGTGGATGTGTACCACTCTTTGGGGAAGTTTGATTAAAACATAGCTGGGAGGCTGCATGGGTAGTTCAGTGGTAGAACTCTTGCCTGCCGATGTCCCCTAGGGGGAATGGGGAGAAAGGGGAAAATATCCAACTTCCCCCATTTGGAGAATTTCTGATATTCTCACAAGCAATGGGAACAACCAAATCAAGAGGCAGAGCCTTCGATCTTTGGGTTTGCCCCTATGAAACTTATCCCTGCAAAAGATAGTCTAAGCCTACTTAAAATGATGCCTGAGTCACCCCCAGAGATCCTCTTTGTTGCTTAGATGTGGTTTCTCTCTCTCTCTAAGCTGTCATGTCAAGTGAATTCACTGCCCTCCCCTCTCTACGTGGGACATGACTCCCAGGGGTATAAACCTCCCTGGCAATTTCTGTGGGACAGAAATCCCGGGGTGAACCAGAAACTGGCTCAACCAGAAGGGGGATGAGAGAAATAAAACGAAATAAATTGTCAGTGGCTGAGATTTCAAACAGAGTCAAGAAGCTATCCTGGAGGTTATTCTTATGCATTATACAGACATCCCCTTTTTGGTGTATGGTGTATTGGAGTGGCTAGATGGAAGTACTAGAAACTATAGAGCTGTGTTTTACAATGTGACTGTGATTGTGAAAACCTTGTATCTGATGCTTATTTTATCTAGGGTATGGACAGATGAGTAAAGAATATGGATAAAAATAAACAAGTAATGGGGGAGCAAAGGTTAAAATAAATTGAGTAGACTGAAATACAAGTGGTCAATGAGGGGGAAGGGCAAGGAATATGGTATATATGAGTTTTTTCTTTTTCCTTTTTTGTTTCTTTTGCTGAAGGGATACAAATTGTTCAAAAATATGATCTTTTTTGATGAATACACAACTATTTGATGATATTGTGAGCCATTGACTGTTCACCATGTATAGAATGTTTGTATGTCAAGAACGTATATATGTTATGTTTTTACAATAAAAATATTAAAATAAAAACCAACAAAACAAATCAAAAAAGATAGAAACCACTCTATTGGTGAGTGCATAGGGAAACAGGTGTTTGTTTGTTTGTTTTTAACATTTTTATTGTACATAACAAACAAACCTTCTTGACATACAAACATTTTATACATGGTGTACAATCAATGGCTTACAATATCATCACATAATTGTATTCATAACCATGATCATTTTTTGGACATTTGCATCACTCCAGCAAAAGAAATAAAAAAGAAAAAACTCATACACCCCATACTCCTTACTCCTCCCTCTCATTGACCACTAGTATTTCAATCTACTCAATTTATTTAAACCTTTGTTCCCCCCATTATTTGTTTATCTTTTTATCCACATTTTTTACTCATCTGTCCATACCCTAGGTAAAAGGAGCATCAGACGCAAGGTTTTCACAATCCCACAGTCACGTTGTAAAAGCTTTATCGTTATACAATCACCTTCAAGAAACTTGGTTACTGGAACACAGCTCTACAGTTTCAGGTACTTTCCTCTGGCCACTCCTATATACTATACACTAAAAAGGGTATATATATAATGCATAAGAATATATATATATATATTCTTATGCATTATATATATATAAAGGGTATATATATATATATACCCTTTTTAGTATATATATATATTCTTATGCATTATATATATATAAAGGGTATATATATATATATATATATAATGCATAAGAATAACCTCCAGGATAACCTCTCAACTCTGAAATCTCTCAGCCACTGACGCTTTATTTTGTCTCATTTTGCTCTTCCTCATCTCGGTTGCAAAAGTTTTCTCAATTCCTAAATGCCAAGCCCCAGCTCACCCCAGGATTTCTGTCCCACATTGCCAGGGAGGTTTACATCCGTGGGAGTCATGTCCCACATGGGGGGGGGGGGCAGTGAGCTGACTTGACATGTCAGCTTAGAGAGAGAGGCCACATCTGAGCAACAAAAGAGTTTCTATGGGGTGACTCTTAGGCATAATTTTAAATAGGCTTAGGCTATCCTTTACAGGAATAAGTTTCATAAGGACAAACCTCAAGATTGAGGGCTCTGCCTATTGATTTAGTTGTTCCCACTGCTTGTGAGAATATCAGGAATTCTCCAAATGGGGAAGTTGAATTTTTCCCCCCTCATCCCCATTCCTCCAAGGGGAATTTGCAAATACTTCTTCATTCACTATTCAGTCAATCTGGGATTTATTGGGGCATCACACTAACTGCACAAACCAACAAAATCTCATGCCCTATTCAATGTTCCATGTATTTATGTATTCAATTAAACTGTCCATACAAGTTAAATTAGGAAATGCGCTAATCAAAATATAAATTTTGCACCAAATAAGCATTTCTCCCTTTAGTCTCACACAGAAGTTGAAGTTTTAAAATATGAATGACTATTTTCAACACCCTACAATACTGACATCGCTTTGTTCTTCCTCATGCAAAAACATTTTTTGATTTGTACATTTAGTCACTATCATCGTACACGCTAGGCATTCCTAATTATACCGCTTCAGTCTTTATTGTCTATATTTCCTTCTGGAAACAGGTGTTCTTGTTACTGCTGTTGGAAGTAACCCCTTCTAGAAGACAATTTGAGAAAATAAACCAGAGTTTAAAATGTAAAAATGAAAAAAAGAATTCTCTCCTGCCATGCAGGAGAATGGTGTTTCATTCCCAGTCAATGCACTAGAGAACAAACAAACAAACAAAAAAACCAACATTCAACAAATGGTGCTGCAGTAACAGGATATTCACTGGGAAAGAACGAAATGTGACCCCTTCTGCACAGTATACAAAAACAAAAAACGATAGGACACCAAAAGTGCAAGCAATGAAAGAAGAAATAGATAAATGGGCTCTTTTCAAAAGTGAATACTTTTATGCATCAAAAGACTTTGTCAAGAAAGTGAAAAGACAGCCTACTCAATGGGAGACAATATTTGGAAACCACATATCAAATAAGGGTTTAATATCCAGAATATATAAAGAGATCCTACAACTCAAAAACTAAAAGGACAAACAATTCAATTTTAAAAAGGGCAAAAGACATGGATAGACACTTTTCCAGATGAAATACAAATGGCTCAAAAATGTGAAAAGATGCGCAATTTCACAAGTTATTAGGGAAATGCAAATCAAAACCACAATGAGCTATCATCTCATACCTACTAGGATGTTCATTATAAGAAAAAAAAACAGAAAACTATAAGTGCTGGAAAGGATATAGGAAAATAGTTACAATTATTCACTGTTGGTGGGAGTGTAGAAAGGTGCAGCCACTCTGGGAAGGCAGTTTGGTAGTTCCTCAGGTAGCTAAGCATAGAATTACCATATGATCAACAAGCCTATTACCAGGTATATATTTGGGAGAACTGAAAGTGGGGACATGAACAAACATTTGCACATTGATGTTTATAGTGGTATTATTCATGATTGCCAATAGATGGAAACATCCCAAATGTCCATCAACTGATGAATAGATATACTGCAGTATACACATATGATGCAGTATGATGCAGCTATGAGATGAAAAAAGTCATGACGCATGCAGCAACGTGGATGAACCTTGAGGACGTTATATTGAGCTAATTAAGCCAGAAACAAAGAACAGAAACTGTACGGTCTCACTAATGTGAACTAACTATAATGAACAAACTCTGAGAGCTAAATTTGAGAACACAGGTTATCAGGAGATAGAAAGAGGGTAAAGATTGGTCATTTGATGATTAAGGAGTACAGAATATTTAACAAGATTGATTGTGTTTAGAAATGGATAGCACAATACTGTATGATGGTAGCTCAATGTTGTAAGTATAATGAACAAAGCTGAGTGTGAGTATGGTTGAAAGAGAAAGGTTAGAGGCATGTGTGTGTCAGCAGAAGGAAAGCTAGAGGATAAAAAGTGGGACTGTATAACTTAGTGAAACCTAGAATGAACAATAATGGTTAATTGTACGAATATAAGGAAGTTTTTACATGAACTAGAACAAATGTGCGTAACTATTATAAGATGTTAATTATGGGATGTTATATAGGAAACATATAACATTTTACAATTATGTAAATGTAAAATACATTTACAATTAATGTAAAATATGGTATATAGTTAACAGTAATGTAATATTCTGTCATTAATTATAACAAAGTCAATATATCGAAGTCAAATGTCAATAATAAGGGGTTTTTAGAGTTATGGGATTTTGGGATTTTTGCCAAGGAATATTCTGAATGGGTGAAGATTACTGGGTAACCTTTCAAAAGATGTTGCCTAGGTGACCTTTAGGTTATCTGACTATCGAGGAATTTGTGGTTTTCATCATCTTTAGGTGATATTACACACAACAGTTTTCAAGTTGCAGAAAACTAATAGTAATGCGGATGACGCTTGTCCATAGAAATGGCAATAAATTGTGACTGGTGAAGACACAATTGACTACCACCTTTGGAAGAAGTGATTCGAACATTACATTTTATTCCCTGTAAATATTGAGCAGTTTTGCATCCATTGGCAAATTCACTTCAGTATTCCTTGATATCTTTTATTTATTTTTGATACCTTTTTGTTCTTTAGGTTCTCCTTTAAGTTGTTTTTTTGGAGTGGTGGGGTGGGGGTGGGGTGTATGGTCCAGGAATTGAACCTAGGTCTCCTGATGGAAAGCAAGCGTTCTGCCATTGAACCACCCATGCACCCCCATTTAAGCTGGTTTTAGGATCTTACTACTTTAATCTCTGACATGCTTTATATTTTATATATAGTTGTATGACAGACATTATTTTACCCTATCTTAAGTTGTCTTTTAGTAATAGCACACATGCATTATTATAATGGCAAAAAACACATAACTATATTTCACTAGCACATTGGAGAGGATTTGGAGAACACATCAAACTGGCCTTCAGAACACAGTCCACTTTGCAAAGTCCTAGCTTTGTTTCCAAGTTTTCTATAACAGATCTGGCTGGCCACCTGCTTTTGTAATAAAGTTTTGTTGAAACACAGCAACACTCGAGTCTTTTATGTATTGTCTCTGGCTCCTTTGGTGCTACAAAGGCAGAGCTGAGAATTGCAACAAAAAACATACCGCCCATCAGCCTAAAGTATTTACCATCTAGCCCTGTATAGAAAAAGTTTGCTAACCCATGTTTTATGATATGACACCAACCTGATTTAGCATATTAGCTGCAAATGCAAATTCTATTATTTATTAAAATTTAGACTGCTGGGGTTTTCTGTACCACGTAGAGGATATATAGTACCATTTGCAGGGGTGGGTGAGCTTCTGCATTTTGGGACAGTCAATAGTGTAATATTCAAAATCTCCCACTCACTGGCTTTGAAGTCAGAGTGGTATGGGTTTGAGTCCAATCTCTCCCAGTTATAGTTAAGGGAGCTTGATCAGGCTGTTTAGCCTTCCTAAGCCTGAGTTATCTCATCTATAAAACAGGGATAATGCTATCTCATACGGTGGTTGTGAGGATTAAATAAAACCCTATTTGCAAAGAGCTTGATACACAGTTGTCCATAGAAATCCATGTTGTTATTTGGCATGGATACATTGGAATGCACAGAAAAGCAACATCTGTGCCTGTTTCATAACCTTCTTAGTAAAGTCTAGCATCTGTTGCCGAACTGCCTGACTTCAAGCTTCTCTCCACTATTCCAATAAAGTTATCTGCTTCTCCCAACTCAAAAGGTAAAACACTCTAAAGGCTATAAGTTTGGTTAATTGGGGAAATTCTCACCAGGGTATCCCTACAAATCCTCATCTTTGGCCCCAATTTTCCATTCCAGTATCTATGCTTATTATGATGTGATTTCGTAACTTTCCCAACAAGATGTAGAACCAATTTTCTCTGTCCTTGAATCTCTACTGGCTTTGTTAATTAGTGTATTTTTTCTCTTCTTTTTTTTTTTTTGTCGGTATAACCAAAGTTTTGTCAGTTTTTGCAGAAAGGGAAAAAACAATCTTCAAATTTATATGGAACTGCAAGGGGTCCCAAATAGCCAAAACAATCTTGAAAAATAATAACAGGGTTAGAGGATTCATACTTACCAACTTCAAATTGTATTACAAAGTGACGATGATCAAAACAGTGTGGTACTGGAACAAAGGTAGACAGATCAGTAGAACAGAATTGAAAGTCCAGAAATAGATCTATGCATATATAACTAATTGATTTAGAAAAAAATTTTATTAGAGTAGCTGTGGCTTTACCAAAAAAGCATGCATAAAATACAGGATTCCCATACACCACCCCACTAACACCTTGCATTAGTGTGGAACATTAGTTACAACTGATGACAACATTTTAAAATAATTCTACTATTTTTTTAACAGTAGTTACCTTTGCTACAATTGATGAAAGATTATCAAAATAGTACCATTAAGTATCATTCTCAGTTCACATTAGGTATTTTTTTCCATATACCATATGAATATTAACTTGTATTAATGTCATATGAAAGAATATTCTTAAACTTGCTATTAACTAGAGTCCATCATCTACAATACAGCATACTGTGTTATACAACCCTAGGTTTTATCTTTTAATTTTTATTCTAGCAATATATATGACCTAAGTTTTCCCCTTTTAACCACATTCATCTATTCAACAATGTTATTTACACTCACTGTATATAGTGCTGCCATCACTACCATCCAATTCCAAGCCTTTACACTGAACCCAAAGAGAAACTCTGTACACATTAAGTATTAACTCCCCATTCTCTAATCCCAGTCTATCCCCTGGTAATCTATATTCTAGATTCTAATGCTGTGAGTTTATTATAATTAATTCATATTGGTAAGATCATACAATATTTGTCCTTTTGTGTCCGACTTATTTCACTCAGTATAATGTCCTCAAGGTTCATCCATGTTGTTGCATACATCAGGACTTCATTCCTTTTTACTGCTAAATAAGATTCCATTGTATGGGTGCACCACATTTTTAAAATCCATTTATTGGCTGATGAACACTTGGGTTATTTCCATCTTTTGACAACCGCAAATAATGCCTTTATGAACATTGGGGCGCAAATATCTGTTCATGTCCCTATTTTCTGTTCTTCTGGGTCTGACTAATTGAATTTTTTTTTTTTGGGTGAATGGTCTGGGAATTGAACCCAGGTCTCCCACGTGAAAGGTGAGCATTCTACCACTGAACCACCTGTGCACTCTGACTAATTGAATTTTGACAATGGTACTAAGTACATGCAATGGGGAAAGAATAGTTTTTCAACAAATGGTGCTGGGAAAACTGGAAATCCACATGCAGAAGAATGAAGTTAGACCTCTACCTCATACTACTTGCAAAAATCAACTCAAAATGGATAAAAGACCTAAATTTAAGAACTGAAACTAAAACTCTTAAAAGATAATATAGGGGCAGATCTTCATGATCTGTGATTCAGCAATGTATTCTCAGATATGACACCAAAAGCAGGAGCAACAAAAGAAACAATAGATAGATGTGATTTCACCAAAATTTAAAACTTTTCTGCATCAAAGGAAATTATCAAAAACGTGAAAAGACAACCTATAAAGTGGGAGAAAATAGTTTCAAACCACCTATTGAATGGGTTTAATATTCAGAATACAAATAACTTCAATCCGCAACAAGAAGACAAACAATCCAGTTTTAAGATGAGCAAAAGACTTGAATAAACAGTTCTCCACATAAGATACACAAAAGGCCAATAAACACATGAAAAGATGTTCAACATCATTATCTCTTAGGGAAATGCAAATTAAAACCATAATGGGATACCACTTCATACCCACAAAGTTGGCTAATATTAAAAGAATGGAAAATAGCAAGTGTTGGAAAGGATACAGAGAAATTGGATTCTAGTGTATTGTTGGTAGGAATATAAAATGGTGCAGCTACCGTGGAAAGCATTATGACAGTTCCTTTTTTTTTTTTTTGGCTGGGTGAACTTTATTGATGGTACATGACAAGGTAGTGCTCTTAGACCCTCCTCTTCAGCAGGAGGTCTGGGATGGAAGCTGTGGAGGATAGGTGATTCTCAGTACTGCAGGATGGAGTTGTAGTTAGGACTCCCCAGCAGCTAACAGCCTCTCTCTTCCTCTCATGCTGTTGCTGGGATTAGTGGTCCAGGGTATCTTATTCATTGGAGGCCATGTAGACCATAAGGTCCATCACATCATTGCTGTAGCCAAATTCACTGTCATACCAGGAAATAAGCTAAACAAAGCTGTCATTTAGGGCAATGTTGGCCCCAGCATCAAAAGTGGAATAGTGAGTGTCACTGTTAAAATTGAAGAAGACAACCTGGCCCTCAGTGTAGGCCAGGATGCCCTTTAGCAGGCCCTCTGATGGCTGCTTCACCACTTTCTTCACGTCATCGTACTTGGCTGCTTTCTCCAGTTGGCAGGTCAGATCCACGACAGACACATTGCGGGTGGGGATGCAGAAGGCCATGCCAGTGAGCTTTCCTTTCAGTTCCAGGGTAACCATGCCCACAGCCTTGGGAGCACCAGTAAATGCAGGGATGATATTCTCAGCAGCCCCATGGCCATTACACCACATTTTCCTGGAGGGGCCATCCACAGTCTTTTGGGTGGCAGTGATGCCATGGATGGTGGTCATATGTTCCCTCCACAATGCCAAAGTTGTCATGGATGACCTTGGTGAGGGGGGTCAGACAGTTGGTGGTGCAGGAAGCATTGCTGATGATCTTGAGGGAGTTGTCATACTTCTCATGGTTAACACCAATCACAAATATGGGGGCATTGGTCGAAGGGGCAGAGGTAATGATTCTTTTGACGCCATCCTTCAAAGTGAGCCCCAGCCTTCTAGGTGGGATCTTCTTGATTAAGTTGTTTCCATGGAGATGTGACCCACCCAATTGTGGGTGGGGCCTTTTGATTAGGTGGTTTCCATGGAAATGTGTCTCTATCCATTCAAGGTGGGGTTGCTTACTGAAGTCCTTTAAGAAGGAACCATTTTGGAAAAGGCTTCAGAGCCCACACAGCCAGAGACGTTTGGAGAGGAGGAAAGAAAATGCTCCTAGGAAGCTGTTTGAAGAAGCTGAAAGGAAAGCTAGCAGATGTTGCTATTTGCCTTCCTAGCTGACCAAGGTGTCCAGAGGCCAAAGACCCCAGAAGACTCCAGCCACAAGCCTTCCCAGATGACAGAGTTGTTCTGGACCCATCAGCATCTCTTTGGAGTTAAGATATGTTTCTCTGGATGCCTTACTTTGGATGTTTGTATGGCCTTAGAACTACAAACTTGCAACTTATTAATTCCCTTTATAAAAGCTGTTCCATTTGTGGTATATTGCATTCCAGCAACTTTAGCAAACTAAAACTATTAAAATATTACTGCTAACTACAGACACTAATTTGCTTTGATTGCACTTTTTTCCATATGCCATCCCATTTTCAACACTTTGCAATGTTGAAATTCATTTGTTCTTCCACATGCACAAAACATTCTTATATTTGTACATTTAATCACTGTTCTAGTCTGCAAAAGTTGCCAGAATGCAACACACCAGAGATGGATTGGCTTCTAATAAAAGGGGATTTGCTTAGTTAAAAAGTACGGTTCTTCAGAGGAAAGGCAGCTAACTTTCATCTGAGGTTCTCTCTTATATGGGAAGGCATGGGGCGGTCTTTGCTGGCCTTCTCTCCGGGCTTCTGGGTTCCAATAGCTTTCCCCAGGGTAATTCCTTTCTGCATCTCCAAACGACTGGGCTGAGCTGCAAGTGCTGAAATGATGTATGCTGAGCTGCTTGGACTCTGCTGCACTGAGCTCTCTCCTTAAAGCTTCCCATGAATTAAATTAAACTTCAATCATTGAGGAAGGCACTCCCCTTAGAGACTGAAGATGTAATCAGCCATAGATGAGTTTCACAAGCTAATGATTCAAATCCACATCAACAGAAGTAGGCACATCACTTCGCCAAGCTGACATCTGAACCTAACTACCACAATCACCATCATTGTTCACTCTAGGAATTGCTAAGTTCTACTATCCCAGTCTTTATCCTCTATCTTTACTTGTGGTGTCATACACGCCCTAGCCCTCCCCCTCAACCATACTACCATTCAGCTTCATTCAGTGTACTTACAATATTGTACTGCCATCAGATAGTAATATGCTACCCATTTCTGTATGTCTATAATCAGTCTTGTTGAATACTCTGTACTCGTTCAGCCTCAAATTCCCAATCTCTACCCTCTTTCTATCTCCTGATAACCTGTGTTCTCAACTTTAACTCTCAAAGTTCACTCATAAATGTTAGTTCATATTAGTGACATCACATATTATTTGTCTTTTTTGTCTCTGGTTAATTTCATACAGCCTAATGTCTTCAAGGTCCATCCATATTGTTACATGCCTCATGACTTTATTTTGTTTTACAGCTGTATAATATTCCACCATATGTATATGCAACAGTTTGTTTAGCTACTTATCTGTTGATGGACATTTGGGCTGTTTTCATCTCTTGGCAATCATGAATAATGCTACTATAAACATCAATGTGCATATGTTCATTCATGTTCTTGCCTTCAGTTCATCTAACTATATGACTAATAATGGTACGGCTAGATCATATTGCAATTCTATACTTAGCTTCCTGAGGAACTCCCAAACTGCCTTCCAGAGTGGCTGCACCACGTTATCTTTCCACCAATAGTGGATAAGTGTGCCCTTTTCTCCACATCCTCTCCAGAACTTGGGGTTTTCTGGGGTTTTTTTATAATGACCATTCTAGTAAGTGTGAGATGATATTCATTGTGGCTTTAATTTGTATTTCCCTAATAGCCAGTAAGGTTAAACATTTATTCATATGTTTTCCAGCCATTTTCATTTCCTCTTTGGAAAAGTGTTATCCATGTCTTTTGACCATTTTTTTAAATTTTTATTGTATATAATAAATACACAAAGCAGAGAAAGAAAAAAGCAATAGTTTTCAAAGCACTCTTTGACAAGTAGTTACAGGACAGATCCCACATTTTGTCATATGCTATCATACCATCATCTCAGATTTCTTTCTTCTAGCTGCTCCAGAACATAGGAGGTTAGAAGGAATAATTTTTTTTATCATCACAATTTACTTGTTTTCTTTTTTGTGAAAAATAACATTTATACAAAAAAGCAATAAATTTCAAAGTACAACACAACAATTAGTTGTAGAACAGATTTCAGAGTTTAGTAGGGGTTAAAATTCCACAATTTTAAGTTTTTACTTCTAGCTGCTCTAAGATACGGGAGACTAAAAGTAATATCAACATAATAATTCAGCAATCATATTCAATTGTTAAACCCTACCTTATCTGTATATCTCCACCATCACCTTTGATCTTTCTATCCCTCTCTTTAGGGGTATTTGGGCTATGACCATTCTAACTTTTTCATTTTGGAAGGGGCTGTCAAAATAGGGAGATGAAACAAGTCGGTGCTCTGGAGAGGCTGTGCTCTCTAGGTTTCGGGACTTATCTGGTCCAGGGACCTATCTGGAGGTTGTAGGTTTCTGGGAAGTTCCCCTAGTGCATGGAAGCTTTGTAGAATCTTATATATTGCCCTAGGTGTTCTTTAGGATTGGCTGGAATAGTTTTGGTTGGGGTTTGGCAAGTTATGATAGGTAGCAATGTCTAACTGAAGCTTGCTTAAGGTCAAGTAGCCTCTCAACTCTTTGAATGCTCTCATCCACTGATACTTAATTAATTACCCTTCTTTTCCCCCTTTTGGTCAGGATGGCATTTTTGATCCCACAGTGCCAGGTCCAGGCTCATCACACAGCCAGAGAGACTTTCACCCCTGGATGTCATGTCCCGTATAGGGGGGAGGGCAATTATTTCACTTGCAGAGTTGTCTTTCACCCATTTTTAAATTAGGTTGTTTGTCTTTTTTGTTGTTGTTGAGTTGTATAATCTCTTTATATATTCTAGATATTAAATGCTTATCTGATATGCGGTTTCCAAATATTGTCTCCCATTGAGTAAGCTGCCTTTTAACTTTCTTGACAAAGTTCCTTGATGCACAAATGTGTTTAATTTTGAAATCTCATTTATCTGTTTCTTGTTTTATTACTCATCCTTTTGGTGTAAGGTCTAGGAAATCACAACTATCACAAGATTTATAAAATATTTCCCTACATTTTATGGTCTTAGCCCTAACTTTCAGGTCTTTTTTAGTTAATTTTTGTATAAGGTCTGAGTTATGGGTCCTCTTTCATTCTTTTTGATATGGATATCCACCTCTCCAAATACCATTTATTAAAACAACTGTCCCAGTTGAGTTCGCTTGACTGCCTTATCAAAGATAAATTGTTCGTAAATGAAAGGGTCTATTTCTGAACACTCCATTTTATTCTGTTGGTTAGTTTATCTATCTTTATGCCAATAACATGCTGTTTTTACCACTGTAGCTTTGTAATAAGCTTTAAAGTCAGGTAGTGTGAGACCTTCCACTTCATTTTTCTTTCTCAAGACATTTTTAGCTATTTGGGTCACACTGCCCTTCCAAATAAATTTGCCTATTGGTTTTCCTATTTCTGCAAAGTAAGTTGTTGGGATTTAATTGGTATTACATTGAATCTATAAGTCAATTTGGGTAGAATTGACATTATCTTTACTCTATTTAATGAACATGGTATGTCCCTCCATTTATTTAGGTCTTCTTTGATTTCTTTTAGGAATTTCATGCAGTTTTTTGTGTAGGTCATTTGTGGCCTTGATTAAATTTATTCCTAAATAGAGAGAGCCCATGCAGACAGAGACCTTTAGAGATGAAGAAGGAAAACACCCCCTGGGGAAGCTTCATGAAACAAGAAGTCTGGAGAGTAAGCTAGCAGACATCACATGTTCACCAAGCGCCTTTCAGTTGAGAGAGAAAGCTTGAATGTCATCAGCCTTCTTGAATCAAGGACACTCACTGTCAAAACACTCCTCTCAAAAAGCATGAAGTGGTTTCAAATACTCCACTTCCAATAATAGAAAAGCCAACAGAAAATAAGACACAGAAAAAGACTTCCAGTAGAGAACCTACAGGTTCCACTGAATGTGAAATGACAAAGTCTGGCCCTTTGAAAATAATATTGTTCTTAGAAGATAAGACCTTAAGAGTAACATCAGAACCACAGGTTGAGTACAGCAGACTGAATTAGAACGTGAAATTGTGATGAATGTGGATGATGATGATGAAATCAGTAGCTCAAAAGTAATTAATGACATCTCAGTGATGTCCTAGTGGAAGGTGAACTGGATGTGGAAAAGAGTCAAGAGGAGACAGATCAAGTAGAAACAGAAAGCAGCGAGGAGCAGGAAGATGCACTGAATATCTAGTCAATGTCATTACTTGCTCCATTAGCACAGACAGTTGGTGTGGTAAGTCCAGAGAGTTTAGTTTACTCACCTAGATTGGAATTGGAAGACACTAGCATAACTGATGATAATCTAAAGTCAGGAAAATTCCAGAGAACTCATGCCCCTCAAGCTGAAGCTGGTGATAGCATTGATTCTGAAGATCATGACCTTCCTTATACCATTGATGCATACAGAGCTCAATGATTCAAAGAAATTGATGCCCTTCAACAAAGCAGGTGATTCTTTGGAAAGAAGATGTTTAAAATTGGAGGAAAAAAAGACTGCCTTTACTTGTCAAGTTAATATCAAACATAAAATGTAAGCACTCAATAACAAAATCTATTTATAGCAGAAAGTGATCTATCAAGCTAATCAGGCTCTTAACTGCAGTGTTGATGAAGAACATGACGAAGGGTCACTAGAAGAAACTGAAGCAGAAAGACTTCTTCTAATTGCAACTGAGAAGAGAACTTTTTTTATTTTTATTGACAAAACATAACAACATACAAACACAAACATTCTTAGCATATGAAATTCCATTCTTGGTATATAATCAATAACTCACAATATCATCACATAGTTGTATATTCATCACCATGATCATTTCTTAGAACATTTGCATCACTACAGAGAAAAAAATAAACAGAAAAAGGAAAAAACTCACACATACCATACACTTTACCCCTCCCCCTCATTAACCACTAGTATTTCCATCTACTCAATGGATTTTAACCTTTGTTCCCCCTATTTTTTTCTATACCCCTTACCACTCCCTTTCATTGATCACTAATATTCAATCTATTCAATTTATTTTAAAATTTGTTCCCTGTATTATTTATTTACTTTTAATCCTTATTGTTTTACTCATCAGTCCATACCACAGATAAAAGGAGTATCAGACACAAGGTTTTCACAATTACACAGTCACATTGTGAAAGCTACATCGTTATACAATCATCTTCAAGAAATATGGCTACTAGAACATGGCTCTACAGTTTCAGGCACATCCTTCTAGCCTCTCTAATACACCTTAAAATAAAAAGGAAATATCTATATAATGCATAAGAATAACCTCCAGGATAACCTCTTGACTCTGTTTGAAATCTCTCAGCCACTGACACTTTATTTTGTCTCATTTCTCTTTCCCATTTTTGTTGAGAATGTTTTCTCAATCCCTGGATGCTGAGTCTCAGCTCATTCTAGGATTTCTATCTCACATTGCCAGGAAAGGTTACACCTCTGGGAGTCATGTCTCATGTAGAGGGGGAGGGCAGTGAGTTTGCATGCTGTGTTGGCTAAGAGAGAGCTAGGCCACATCTGAGCAACAAAAGAGGTTCTCTGGGGGTGACTCTCAGGCATAATTTTAAGTAGGCTTAGCCTATCTGTGGTAGTTAGGTTCTGCTGTCAACTTGGCCGAGTGAAGTTGCCTTGTTCTTTTGCTGTGGACATGAACCAATGGGACATGAACCTCATCTGTTGCTCATTACATCTGCAGTCGGCTAGGAGGCATGCCTGCTGCGGTGAATGATGTTTGATTTAATTGGCTGGTGCTTAAATGAGAGAGTGCAATGTAGCACAGCCCAAGCAGCTCAGTATACCTCATCTCAGCACTCACAGCTCAGCCCAGGACTTTGGAGATGCAGAAAGAAATCACCCCAGGGAAAGTTGTTGGAACCCAGAGGCCTGGGAGAAGGCCAGCAGAGATCACCCTTCTTGCATAAGAAAGAACCTCAGTTGAAAACTAGCTGCCTTTCCTCTGAAAAACTAATTAAATAAATCCCCTTTTATTAAAAGCCAACCCATCTCTAGTGTGTTGCATTATAGTAGCTAGCTAACTAGAACACTATCCTTTGCAGGGATAAGTTTCATATGAACAAACCCCAAGATTGAGGGCTTGGCCTATTAATTTTATTGTCCCCACTGCTTGCAAGAATATCAGGGATTCTCCAAATGGGGAAGTTGAATTTTCCCCCTTTCTCACCATTCCCCTAAGGGAACTTTGCAAATAATTCCTTATTCACTGTTCAAATCTCTCTGGGAATTATCGGGGCATCACACTGGAAAACCTACAAAATCTCGTACCCTATTCAAGGTTTCATGTGCTTATGGTGTTCAATTAACCTGCCCATATAAGTTATATTAGGAAATGCATTAGTCAAAATATAAATTTTGTACCAAATAAATATTTTTTGCTTTAGTCTCATGCAGAAGTTGAAGGTTTAAAGTACGAATGACCATCTATTTTCAACACCCTGCAAGATTGACATTCCTTTGTTCTTCCTCATACAAAAACATTTTTTTACTTTGTACATTTAGTCACTATCATTGCACACTCTAGGCTTTACCAGATTATAACATCTCAGACTTTATTGTCTATCTTTCTTTCTGATTTCTTATGTCCCCCCAGCTCTCCTCCCTCTATCCTTCTCACATTCGGCTTCATTCACTGTACTTACATTATTGTGCTACAATCAGGAAGTTATCCATTTCTGAATTTTTGTGTTAGTCCTTTTGCAAAATCTGTATCCCTTCAGCTACTGTGCTGGTTTGAAAGGAAGCATGCCCCCTAAGAAAAGCCATGTTTTAATATAAATCCCATTTCATAAAGGTGGAATAGTCTCTATTCAATACTGTATGTTTGAAACTGTGGTGAGATCATCTCCCTGGTTGATGTGATTTGGTCAAGAGTGGTTGTTGAACTGGATTAGGGGATGACATGTCTCCACCCATTTGAGTGGGTCTTGATTGGTTTCTGAAGTCCTATAAAAGAGGAAACATTTTGGAGAATGAGAGATTCAGAGAGAGCAGAGAATACTGCAGCACCACGAAGCAGAGAGTCCACCAGCCAGTGACCTTTGGAGATGAAGAAGGAAAATGCCTCCCGGGGAGCCTCATGAAATAGGAAGCCAGGAGACAAAGGTAGCAGATGACACCGTATTCACCATGTGCCCTACCAGCCGAGAGAGAAGCCCTGACTGTGTTCGCCATGTGCCGTCTCACTTGAGAGAGAAACCCTGAATTTCATCAGCCTTCTTGAACCAAGGTATCTTTCCCTGGATGCCTTTGATTGAACATTTCTATAGACTTGTTGTAATTGGGACATTTTCTCAGCCTCAGAACTGTAAACTAGCAACTCATTAAATTCCCCTTTTTAAAAGCCATTCCGTTTCTGGTATATTGCATTCCAGCAGCTAGCAAACTAGAACAGCTACGATTACACAATATCTACCCTATTTCTATCTCCTAATGACCTCTGTTCTTAACCAAAATTCTCCAAGCCATTCATTATTGTCAGTTCTTATCAGTGAGACCATACAATATTTATCCTTTTATTTCTGGCTAATCTCACTCAGCATAATGTCCTTAAGGTCCATCCATGTTGTTACATACTTCATAACTTTATTCGTCTTACAGCTGCATAATATTCCATTGTATGCATATACCACAGCTTGTTTAGCCACTATTCTGTTGATGAACATTTGGGCTGTTTCAATCTCTTGGCAATTGCAAAAAATGCCATTATAAACATTGGTATGCAAATATCCATTTGTGTCCTTGCCCTCAGGTCCTCTGAATAGATACCTAGCACTGGTATTGCCAGATCATATGGCAATTCTATATTTAGCCTCCTGAAGAAAAGCCAAACTGCCTTCCGCAGCGGTTGTACCATTTTATATTCCCACCAACAGTGGATAGTGTGCCTCTTCTTCCACCTCCTCTCCAACACTTGTAGTTTTCTGTTTTATTGATAATAGCCATTCTGATAGGTGTGAGGTGATATCTCATTGTGGTTTTGATTTCCCTAACAGCCTGGGAAGTTGAACATCTTTTCATGTACCTATTAGCCATTTGTGTTTCCTCTTCTGAGAAGTATCTGTTCATGTCTTTTGCCCATTTTGTAATTGGGTTGTTTCTCTTTCTGTTGTTGAGTTGAACAATCTCTTTATATATTCTGAATACTAGACCTTTATCTGGTATGTCATTTCCAAACATTGTCTCCCATTGTATAAGCTTTCACTTTCTTGACAAAGTTCTTTGATGCACAAAAATGTTTAATTTTTTGGAGTTCTCATTTATCTATTCTTTTCTTTAATGCTCGTGCTTTGGGTACAAGATCTTAAAAACCTCCTCCTTTTACAAGTTTTATGAGATTTTTCCCTACAATTTCTTCTAAAAGTTTTATGGTCTTAGATCTACTATTTAGGTCTTTGATCCACTTGGAGTTAATTTTTGTATAGGGTGTGAGATATGGATCCTCTTTCATTCTTTTGCATGTGGATATCCAGTTCTCCAAGCACCATTTACTGAAGAGACTGTTCTGTTCTAGGTGAGTTGGCTTGACTGCCTTATCAAAGATTAACTGTCCACAGATGAGAGTCTATATCTGAACACTCTCTGTGATCCCGTTGGTCAGTATATCTATCTTTATGCCAGTACCATGCTGTTTTGACCACTAAAGCTTCTTAATACTCCTTAAAGTCAGGTAGCATGAGACCTCCACCTTCATTTTTCTTTCTCAGGATATTTTAAGCTGTTTGGGGACACCCTGACATTCCAGATGAATTTGGTTATTGGTTTTTCTATTAATGCAAAGTAAGTTTTTGGGATTTTAATTGGTATTGCATCAAATCTGTATTCAATTTAGGTAGAATTGACATCTTAACTATATTTAATCTTCCAATCCATGAACATGGTATGCCATCCATTTATTTAGGTCTTCTGTGATTTAACAATTTCTTGTAGTTTTCTTTATATAGGTCTTTTGTACTCTTAGTTAAATTTATTCCTAAATATTTTATTCTTTTGTTTGCAATTATAAATGGAATTTTTTTCTTTATTTCCCCTCAGGTTGTTCATTACTAGTGTGTAGAAACACTACAGATTTTTGAGTGTTGATCTTGTAACCTGCCACTTTGCCATACTGATTGATTAGTTCTGACAGTTTTGCTGTGGATTTTTGGGGGTTTTCAACATATAGTATCATATCATCTATAAACAGTGAGAGTTTTACTTCTTCCTTTCCAATTTTGATGCCTTGTATTTCTTTTTGTTGTCTAATTGCTCTGGCTAGAACTTCTAACACAATGTTGAATAGCAATGGTGACAGTGGACATGATTGTCTTGTTCCCGATCTTAGGGGAAATTTTTCAGTTTTTCCCCATTGAGGATGATGTTAGCTGTGGGTTTTCCATATATTCTCTTTATCATGTTGAGGAAGGTCCCTTCTATTCCTACCTTTTGAAGTGTTTTCAAGAAGAAAGGATGTTGAATTTTGTCAAATGCCTTTTCTGCATCAATCAAGATGATCATGTTGTTTTTCTGCTTTGATTTGTTGATATAGTGTATTACATTAATTGATTTTCTTCTGTTAAATCATCCTTGCATACCTGGGATGAATCCTACTTGGTCATGGTGTTTAATTTTTTTAATGTGCTGCTGGATTCGATTTGTAAGAATTTCATTGACGATTTTTGAATCTATACTCATTAGAGAGATTGGTCTGTAATTTTCTTTTCTACTAGGATCTTTTTCTGGCTTTGGTATGAGGGTGATTTTGGCTTCATAGAATGAATTAGGTAGCCTTCCTTTCTCTTCAATTTCTGTTGAAGAGTTTGAGCAGGACTGGTACTAATTCTTTCTTGAATGTTTGGTAGAATTCACATGTGATGTCCTGGATTTTTCTTTTTTGGGAGCTTCTTGATAACTAATTCAATTTCTTTACCTGTGATTGGTTTGTTGAGGTCGTCTATTTCTTCTTGAGTCAATGTTGGCTGTTCATGCCTTTCTAGGAAGTTGTCCATTTCACCTATGTTGTCTAGTTTATTAGCATAATGTTTTTCATAGTATCCTTTCATTACCGCCTTTATTTCTGCAGGGTCAGTGGTTATGTCTCCACTTCCATTCGGATTTTATTTATTTGCATCTTCTCTCTTCTTTTTGTCAACCTTGTTAAGGGTCCATCAATTTTATTGATTTTCTCATGGAGCCACCTTCTGGTTTTGTCGATGTTCTCAATTTTTTTCATGTTCTTAATTTCATTTATTTCTGCTCTAACCTTCATTATTTCTTTCTTTTGCTTGCTCTGGGGTTAGTTTGCTGTTCTTTCTCTAGTTCTTCCAAGTGAACAGTTATTTCTGAAGAGAATACTTTTAACTGGTGAACTGAATAAACTGAAGAACAAAGGGCCTCAGAGGAAGAATAACACTGTTCCTTATCCCAAAATTACATTTGTCCCATCCAAACGATCAGTTACTTTGTCAGAAATTTTCTTACCACTAAAAGCAGATTTTTTCCACAGCACAGCTCAGAAACCAGACGCAGGATATTGCTACTACTTAATTATACTAAACCCAGGAGCTATGGAAGTAGCTTTGCTCTCTCTAAGCCCAACTGTGTAAGTGAAATCATTGTCCTTTCCCCACATGGGACATGACATCCAGGGTGAAATTCTCCTTGGAGGCATGGGAGATGACTCCCAGGGATGAGTTCAGCCCTGGCACCGTGGGATTAAGAATACCATCCTAACCAGAAGGGGGAAAAGAAGTGTAACTAATAAAGTATCGGTGACAGAGAGAGTTCAAATAGAGTTGAGGGGCTACTCTGAATGTTGCTCTTAAGGAAGCTTCAGTTAGGCATTGCTACCTATCATAGCAACTTGCCAAACCCCAACCAAAACCATTCCAGCCAATCCTAAAGAACACCTAGGGTAATATATAAGATTCTACAAAGCTTCCATGCACTAGGGTAACTTCCCAGAAACCTACAACCTCCAGATGGGTCCCTGGACCAGATAAGTCCTGAAACCTAGAGAGCACAGTGTCTCCAGAGCATCAGCTTGTTCCATCTCCCTATTTGACAGCCCCTTCCAAAAGGAAAAAGTTAGAATGACCATAGCTCAAATACCCCTAAAGAGTGGGATAGAAAGATCAAAGGTGATGGTGGAGTTTTACAGAGAAGATAGGGTTTAACAGTTGAATATGATTGCTGAATCATTATGTTGATTTTGCTTTTAGTCCCCAGTATCTTAGAGCAGCTAGAAGTAAAAACCTAAAATTGTGGAATTGTAACCCCTACCAAACTCTGAAATCTGTTCTACAACCAATTATTGTGTTGTGCTTTGAAATTTATTGCTTTTTTGTATGCATGTTATTTTTCACAAAAAAGAAGAAGAAAAGTCAATTTTGATGATAAAAAACATATATTTATTCCTTCTAGCTTCCTATATTGTGGAGCAGCTAGAAAGAAAAATCTGAGATGATGGTATGGTAGTATATGAGAAACTCTGGGATGTGGCCTGTAAACTACTTGTTGAAGAGTGCATTGAAAACTATTGCTTTTTATCTCTTTGATTTGTATATATGTTATATTATACAATTTAAAAAGTTTTTTTTTTAAAAGAAGGATCTGAGAATATGGTGACCGCACCAATATCTAGTACTTCAAACTCTCAGTGGTGATGCTCTGACATTCACTACTACATTTACTCTGCAAGATGTGTCCAATTGCTTTGAAATAAATATTGAAGCTTACAGTTTGCTACAAAGGAAAGATCCCTTAGGCCTTGATAAAAAGAAAAAAGCATACAAATCCAAGGCTATTAATTACTCCAAAGCTATTCCTGACATCTATAGCCACAAAAGTCAATCTTTATTCTTCAGTCATGGCCAGTCCAGGCTGTCTCATTGCTTGCTTGGCGCGCCAGCAACTTTGTCCTTGTTGGATCTCACACTGTCATCATCTTCAGTAGAAAACACTAAGTTTGGTCTTGACAAGATAAATTATGATGTAAAAGAGCAAAAGCTACTGAGCTATTTGTTCTAGAAAAAGTTGCCCTTTTTATCTTCTTTGGGAGGCCATATTTATTTAAAAATAAAGTTTCAAGTGAATGCAAGGGTTGAAGAAAAAGGTTTTCTGACCATATTTGAAGATGATAGTGGTTTTGGTGCCAGGCATTGAAGGTGGTGTGTGCTTGCTTTCTGGAAACTGTATCTCTCATTGTACTTATCCAGATGATGAGAAATGAAAAAATCCTAAAGGAAGAATAAATTTGGCCAATTGTATCAGTTGCCACATAGAGAATTTTGTGCAAGATGCAATGCTTTTGAATAAATTACTGTTCAACCACAAAGAGAAGATGACCAAGAGACTCTTGCTGTCCAATGCAGGGATACACTTTGTGTCACCAAGAATAGGCTGTTTTCAGACACTAAAGAAGAACATGATCTCTGGATGCAAAAATTCAATCAAGTTCTTGCTGATATTCACCTCTGGCAACCTGATGATGGCTACAAACCTATTGGAAAGCCATCAATGTTAAGGCTGTTGGAAGGCATGACATGCAGAGAGTTTTTGAGCTATGTCATAAAGGTATCTTAAGGAAACACTTACGAAGATGGGTTTGCTGCACACATTTTATGCTTTAAAAAGTAAAAGGTATGTGTCAAAAGTCACTACATATTATGCAGCATTTATATCTTTTGTATGTAAAACTTTATGATTTATCATCTGTCATTCATAAATGACTAGAGGTAAATACATTGTTGCTGATTTTGCTAAATATTAATTTTAAAGCTTCATTTTCCTAATTATTCAGTTATTCATGGCAAATATATTTTTTAAGCAAGAAAAAAACCTTATTCCTAAATATCTTATTTTGGGATTGCTATTGTAAATGGAATTATGTTTTTTTTATTTCCTCATAATGCTTATTATTTGTGAATAGAAACACCACTGATTTTTTGGATGTTGTATTCCTCATGTGTTTTGAAGTGCACTGGCTCAGTGCATAAGTATTTATGATTGCTATGTCTTCTTGATGAATTGTTCCTTTTATTAATACATAGTATCCTTTGCTGTTTTAATTGTTTTACATTTCAAGTATAAATTGCCTCTTATTAATATAGCTACTCCCATTCTTTTCTGGTTGTTGCTTATGTGAAGTATCTTTTTCAAACCATTCACTTTCATCCTATTTTTGTCCTTGGATCTAAAGTTAGTCTCTTGTAGACAGCATGTAGATGGGTCCTGTTCTTAAATCCATTCTGACAGTCTATGTTTTTTGACTGGGGAGTTTATTTCTTCTACCATTTTGTCTTTTGGATTTTATATGTCATATTTTTTTTTCTTTTTATCCTTACTGAGATTCTTCATTTCTACACCCTTCTCAAGACATCTCTCTCCTGTCTTTTCCTATCTGCCTATAGTACCCCTTTTGGCATTTCTTGGAGATCTGGTCTCTTATTCACAAACTCTCTCAGTGACTGTCTGAAAATCTTTTAAACTATCCCTCATTTTTGAAGGACAGTTTTGCTGGATATGGAATTCTTGTTTGGCAGTTTTTCTCTTTCAGTAAGTTATAACTTAAATAGATATTACCACTGCCTTCTTGCCTTCATGATTTCTGCTAAGAATTCTGCACATAATCTTTTCAAGCTTCTCTTGTTTGTGATGGATTGCTTTTCTCTTGCTGCTTTCAGAATTCTCTTAGTCTTTGACATTTGACAATCTGATTAGTAAATGTCTTGGAGTAGTTGGAGCACACTGTGCTTCTTGGATCTGTAATTTTATGTCTTTAATAAGAGGTAAAATTTTCAGTGATTATTTCCTCCATTTGTCTTTCTGCTCCCTTTCCCTTCTGTTCTCTTTCTGGGACACCTCTAACATCTCTATTTGTGTATTCATATTGTCATTTAATTCCCTGAGACTTTGCTCATATTTTTCCACTCTTTTCCCTCTCTGTTCTTTTGTGTGTAGGATTTCAGATGTCCTGTCCTCTAGTTCATGAATCCTTTCTTCTTTCTCTTCAAATCTGCTGTTGTAAGTCTCCATTATGTTTTTCATCTCTTTTGTTATGACTTTCTTTCCCATAAGTTCTGTCATCTTATTGTTTTCATTTCCTTGTTTGCTCAAGCAAATACCATGCTATGCTTTGGCTTAAACAATGGAAATTCATTAGCTCATGGTTTTTAGGCATTATCAAAGTGATGTTTTTCTTCCCAAAGACTGTGGCATTCTGGCTGCCAGGATCTTTGGCCCTTAGCACATGGCGGTATCTCCTGGTCTCCCCTTTCTCTTCCAGGTTCCATTGAATTTCAGCTCTTCCTTCCTGTGGCTCTTTTTCTATCTGTCTGAATTTCATACCACATTTAAAGGATGTCAGTAATAGGATTAAGACTCATCCTGACTGAGGTGGGCCACAGCTTGACTAAAGTAACCTTATCAAAAGGTCCTACTTAGAATGGATTCATACCCAGATTAATGGATTAAGTTTAAGATCATTTTTTTCTGGGGAATATACAGCTCCAAAATACCACAATTATGCCTATCTTCTAAACTTCAAGCCACTGTTATTTATTTTGGTTTCTGTTTGCCTTGAGTAATATGCCTAATGAATCCTGACTTATACACATATCTGTATACTTCTTCCCTTATCCCTCAACTATGGTGGAGCTAAGCACACAGAAGAATAAGTTAGCTCTAAGCTAATGTCACCTCACTTAATGTAACCATTAATTGAGCTATATCCCATTCAGTTTCATATTTTGAAATGACAAATTTTCAATTTCCCAAACTCCTTTTGCTTGGTTCTGTACTTTCTATATAATATATAATACCCTGAACTCTGTCTAGGACTCTATAATAGTATTTCTTTCTAAGTTTATTGGTTCATAAACTTAAGGCATCCAGACTGTTCCTATGCCAGATAAGGCCTGAAACCCAAATGTACCAGTCTCTCCAAGAACATCAATCAGTTTCTCTCCCTTACCCCATAAGATCTTATTGATCTATAGAAATGTCCAGTCACAGGCATCCAGGGAAAGATACCTTGATTCAAGAAGGTCGATGAAGGTCAGGCTCTCTCTGCCAAGTGAGAAGGCATGTGGCGAACACAGTCAGGGCTTCTCTCTCGGCTGGAAGGACACATGGCGAACATGGTGTCGTCATCTGCTAGTTTTCTCTCCTTGCTTCTGGTTTCATGAAGCTCCCCGGGAGGCGTTTTCCTTCTTCATCTCCAAAGGTTGCTGGCTCATGGACTCTCTGCATCTCATGGCTACATCGTTCTGCTCTCTCTGAATCTCTCATTCTCCAATATATTTCTTCTTTTATAAGACTCCAATAAACCAATCAAGATCCACCCAAACGGGTGGAGACATATTGCCACCTAATCCAATTTAACAACCACTCTTGACTAAATCACATCATCCAGGGAGATGATCTGATATCAGTTTCAAACATACAGTATCGAATAGAGATTATTCTACCTTTATAAAATGATACTTTGATTAAAACATGGCTTTTCTAGGGGGTATACTTCCTTTCAAACCAGCACACCTGGTGTATGGGTAGAGGAGTAATAAGATAAAGAAAAATATATATATGATCAGGGGGAATGAGGTATGGGGCATTTGGTATTATTTTCATTTTTATTTCTTTATTTGGAGTAAGGAAAATGTTCTAAAATTTATTTTGGTATTGAATGCACAACTATATGATGATGCTGAGAACCATTGATTGTATACTTTGGATTGATTACATGATAAGTGAGTATACCGTAACAAAATCGCATTTTTAAAAAAAAAAGTTCTGTTGTTAATCAAGTTTACAAAAAATTTTTCGAGAAGGGTGAAAAAGTCCTGAAATATTGAACAAGTAAAAAGCATTGGATGTTGAATTCAGGCCCAGCCTTATGATCTATCTCAGAACTCTGAAAATGCATCATGGATTTCAGAGCTAATCTGGGTGAGCCACACTGAACTGTCACAATTGTAGTTATTATCAGAAAATAATAGTGTATATACAGAAGTTCAAATACTGTCAACAGTTCTACATTTTAAAGGTTTCTTATATGATTTTACAGCTGGTAAATCAACTCTTGATGACACAGTGAAATAGGAAAAGGATATTAAAACATTTAAGCCTGGGTTTTTAATTTGTTAAACAAAATTAGGACATTTCCTCAGCCTCTTTTCATAAGAAAAACAAAGCCATAAAAAAAAAAATCTGGGTCTCAGTGACAAAAGTAATAAGGTTTCTTTCAAGATGCAATAGAAATTTCTAATATTCCAAATTCCATTATGTAATTATTATGCAATCCAATAGAACCTGAAAAAAAGAACAAAGCACACTTAATGTACAGATTATATAAAGAATTCTTGCAACTCATTGAAAAGTCAAACAATCCAATTTAAAAATGGCAAAAGAACTTGAACAGACATTTCTCCAAAGTGATATACAAATGGCCAATAAATACATGAAAACATGCTCAATGTCATTAGCCATCAGGGAAATGCAAATCAAAACCACAAGGAGATACTATCTCAAGCAAACTTGAATGGTTACTATTAAAAATTGGAAAAGAACGAATTCTGGAGAGGATGTGGAATAAAAGGAACACTCATACATTGTTGAATATAAAACGGTGCAGCCACTGTGGAAAACAGTTTGGCAAGAGGCCCTGTTTGATCAAGATGATAAAGTGAGAGGCTTCAAAGCTCTGTTCTCTCCAGAAGCTTTGAACAACCAGCAAGAACTGGCAGAACATCTTTTTTTTTTTTTCATATTTTTTATTTAAGAAAACAAACAATACACTTAGAACCACCAAAACTGGGTATTAGTTAACTTAACCATAGGCATATTTAAATTAAGTATGCATATAATCATTGCAAAGCCTGTGCTTGAGCAGTTAGTTTCATAAATCAATTTAAAATTAAGGCAACAAGGAAAAAAATCTATATATTCAGATAGCAAAGTTCTTAAATTCTAAGCATTAAAAGCTAATTTAGAGACCATTTGATCAGCTGTCAAAACTGTGAATGTTCTCAAAATAGCAAGCACAAAGTGCTTACAAATGTCTGCATTGCTATAGTAAGGACCTATGTTGCTAATATTTTCCTTATTTCAGGAAAATATGAAGATGCAAATATTTTCATAATTAACATATGGAAATCTTTTTTTAATTGATAAAATCAAACAACATACAAACATGAACATTCTTAACATATGAACATGCCATACTTGGTGTGCAATCAATGGCTTATAATATCACCACATAGTTATATATTCATCACCATGATCATTTCTTAGAACATTTGTATCACTCCAGAAAAAGAAATAAAAGGAAAAAACTCAAACATACCATGACCCTTACCCATCCCTCTCATTGACCACTAGTATTTCCCTCTACCCAATTTATTTTTTTTTGTTGGGGGTCCATGGTCTGGGAATTGAACCCGGGTCTACCGCATGGGAGTCTATCCAATTCATTTTAATATTTGTTCTTTCTAGTATTTATCTATTTTTCATCCATATTTTTTATTCATCTGTCCATACTATAGATAAAAGGGGCATCAGAACAAGGTTTTCACAATCATGCAGTCATTTTGCAAAAGCTGTATCATCATACAATCATCTTAAAGAAACATGGCTACTGGGGCACAGCTCTACAGTTTCAGGCACTTCCCTCTAGCCTCTCTAATACACCTTAAACTGAAAAGGGAATATCTATATAATGTGTAAGAATAACCTCTTATGCACTATATAGGTTCACCTCTCAACTCTGTTTTAAATCTCTCAGCTACTGACACTTTATTTTGTCTCATTTCTCTCTTCCCCCTTTCAGTCAAGAAGGTTTTCTCAGTCCCTTGATGCTGATTCTCAGCTCATTCTAGAATTTCTGTCCCATAATGCCAGGGAGGTTTACACCCCTGGGAGTCATGTCCCACAGAGAGATACACTCATTGCACGGATAAGCTCTGAAGTAGAGCACTAGCAGGGTCAATCTGCAAAGATAAGGAAAGGTGTGGATTTTTTCT
This sequence comes from Tamandua tetradactyla, assembly GCF_023851605.1. Classification (NCBI taxonomy): domain Eukaryota; kingdom Metazoa; phylum Chordata; class Mammalia; order Pilosa; family Myrmecophagidae; genus Tamandua; species Tamandua tetradactyla. The sequence goes on from NC_135329.1 coordinate 146,428,238, forward strand.
TCTTTTACTATTGTTTTTTGTTGTTGTTGTTGCTACCTTTTGGAATTAAACAAAAGCTCTGACATAACACTAGCTGAGTACAAGCACAAGGAACAGATACTTCAGAGTCTAAATTCCAGTGATAACATGTTAAAATTTCAAAATGTTCAAGTTTCAACAAAAGATTACAAACCAGATATAGAAACAGGGAGAGATGGCCCAGGCAAAAGAGATTAAAGCATTAGAAATCATCGATGAGGAGGATCAGATGTTATAAAATGGTATGATTTAAAATGCAGACTATTTTTTTAAATGGTCCTAAATATGCTCAAGCGAAATGAAATTATGGACAAAGCACTATAGGAAATCAGGAAAATGATAGATGAAAACAAAGAGAATATCAATAGAGAGATGGAAACTATGAAAATGAACCACACAGAACTGAAGACCATCATGACAGAAATTAAAAAGTCCCCTGAGGGGATCAGTGCAGATTAGAGTTGGCAGAAAACAGATTGGAATTTCAGTGAACTTGAAGATATGACAACTGAAATCATCCAATCTGAGGACCAGAAAGAAGAAACAATGAAGAAGTATAAGCAGAGCCTGAGGAACCTGAGGAACCTATCAAATGTACCAATAGACACATCCTGGGAGTCCCAGAAGCAGAAGAAAAGGGGGCAGAGAGAATATTCAGAGAAATAATGGCTAAAAACTAACTAAATCCAATGAAAGACATAAATACACACATCCAAGTTGCTCAATGAATGCCAAACAGGATAAACCCAAATAGACCACAGCATTCCATGTTAAAATCAAACTGCCTAATGGCCAAGAAAAGAGAATTCTGAAAGCTGCAAGAGAGAAGCAATGTATCACATACAAGAGAGCCTCAAGAAGATTAAGTGCTGATTTCTCATCAGAAGCCATCAAGCTAGAAGTGTTGACAGCAAAAATTGCCACCCAAGAATTCTGTATCTGGCAAAAGTGTCTTTCAAAAATGAGGGAGGGGTTAAGACACTCCCAGAAAAACAAAAACTGAGGGAGTTTATCAACATTAGATCAGTCCTACAAGAAATGTTAAAGGGAGTTCTTCAGATTGAGAGGAATGTACATTAGAAAATCATCTGAAACCACATGAAGAATTAAAGAGCTGTAGTAAAGGGCAGGCCACAGTGGCTCAGCAGGCAGAGTTCTTGCCTGCCATGCCAGAGACCCAGTTCGATTCCCAGTGCCTGCTCACATGAAAAAAAAAAAAAAAGAGAGAGAGAAAGAGAGAGCTCTAGTAAAGATAATGACATAGGTAAATATAAATAGCAGTACCATTGTATTTTTTTATTTTTAACTCCACTTTTTACTTCCAACTGGATCTAAGAGTCAAGTCTATTAAATACAATGAGAAAATGATTATTTTAGATTCACAATATATAAATATATACTATAGGGAAAGAACTATTTAAAGGTGGAGGAACAGAGACGTATAGAAACATAGTTTATGTATGCTATTGAAGTTAAGTTGGTATCAAAGCACAAGACTGTAATAGAAATAGAATAACTGTGCTTAAGGTGAGTACATAAATCAATATCCTTGTTAACAAGAAATGTACATGGAGATATTATGTGTTCAAGGATTATTATGTACGCAACCTGCTAAGAGCTGTTCAGAAAATAGATTGTAGATGATGATAGAGAGAAAGAGAAAGGAAGGAAGGGAGGGAAGGAGGGAGGGAGGAAGAAGGAAGGAAGGAAAAAAGGAAGGAAAGAGGGAAGAAAGAAAGAACGTAACTTACTCTTGTATTGGCAGGGCAAGAACTAATATCTGCTTTCCAGTTCTAAGCAAAGGTAAGGTAAAAGGTAGCAAAACGCTAAAATTGGTAGATCTGGATATCTGGAGTGTGGGAGTATATAGCCATTCTCTGTATGGGGTTTGTATTATTGTTGCTTCTGTCCTGTAAGTTTGAAGTTATTTCAAAATAAGAAGTTTTTAAAAAAAAGTTTGGTGATTCCTCTGAAAATTAATGACTCGGCAATCCCACTTCTTGGTATATTTCTCAAAGAATTGAAAGCAGGACTCAAACAGATATTTGCACACTGATATCCATAGCTGCATTATTCACAATTGCCAAAAGGTGGAAGCAACTCAAGTGTCCATCAACCAATGAATAGATAAATAAAATATGGTGTATACATGCAATAGAATATTTTTCTGCCACAAAAAGGAGTGAAGTTCTTGATGCATGCTACAGCATGGATGAATCTTGAAAGACATCATACTGAGTGAAATAAGCCATACACAAAAGGGCAGGTATTATATGACCTCCCTATATGAAATAAGTGGAATATGCAAATTCATAAAGTCAAATAATTATTTTGTGAGACACAAATTTTGTGACTGTAAATAACACCCCTCAATTATATATTTGAAAAGGGATAAAATGGGAAATTTTAGGTTACATATATAATTTGCACAAAAAAACTCATAGAACTGTACAACACATAGAGTATTGTAACCTAATGTAAACAGTGGGTTTAAGTTAATGATATAATTATAATAATGTTGTCTCATCAGTTATAACAAAGGTACCCTACTAATGCAAAATGTTAATAATTGAGAAAACTGTGGGGGTTGGTATATGGGAACTCTATATTTTTTACATGATTTTTCTGTAAACTTAACAACTGCTCCAAGAAAAATAATTTTTAAAGAGAGTGTACAACTAAGAGATTGAATATTACCTTTATTATTATTAATAATTCTCAAATGAAGGAGTCTTTCAAATTTTATTTTAAAGAAATTTGCTTGACTTTTTTTAAAAGAAATTTGTTTGAAATTTATTTAAAAAAAACTGAGTTATTAGATTAATCCCCTTAGCAGTGATTCAAGACAAAAGAGAAATTCCTGTAGATACTGTAATTCTGAACTTTCTGCTGTTCATCTGTTGACGAGATGTTTAAAAAATCATAATGCATTTCATAAACTGCACATGTGAAAGCAAAGTGTTAATAAAACATTGCAAATCTCATACTTTCAAGAAATTAGTGGGAAATAATTTCTATAAAGAAGGCACAGGAAATTTGTAAAACTGCTTACAGCCCAGGCTTTAAAGAAGAACTTTAATTTTCAGCTACCACAAACATAAAAAATAGCTCTCAGCAACACACCCAGTTAGGAAAGTTCTTATATATATAATTATTTATTTATTCATTTATTTATTTATATTTATATATACATATGTGTGCTGGTTTGAAACTGTTATGTACCCCAGAAAAGCAATGATCTTTTAATCCAATCTTGCGGGGTCAGACTTATTGTGGGTAGGATTTTTTTTTAAAGCATTTTTCATTGTAAAATATAACATATATACCAAAAAGCAATAAATTTCAAGGTACATTTTAAGAAGTAGCTATAGAACATATTCCAGAGTTTGATAGGAGTTATGGTTCCATAATTTCAGGGTTTTCCTTCTAGCTGCTCCAAGACACTGGAGACTGAAGGAAATATCAATATAACGATTCAGCAGTCATACTCATTTGTTAAATCCCATTTTCTCTTTATAACTCCTCCTTTTCCTTTGATCCTCCTCCCAATATTTAAGGATATTTGGGTTATGCCCATCCTAACTTTTTTCATGTTGAAAAGAGGTGTCAACAATATGGGATAAGGGGATGGAACTGGTTGATACTCTTGGAGAGACTGGCACCTCTGAGTTTCAGGACTTTCCTGGCCTAGGAACCATTTGAAGGCTTTAGGTTTCCGTAAAGTAAATTTAATGAGTGCAACGTTTGTAGGATCTCAGGTAGAGCCTTAGGTGTTCTTTGGAGTTAATAGAAATGATGTTGGTTGGGATTTGGCGAACAATGGCAATTAGCAATATCTAGCTGAAGTTTGCATAAGAGTAACTTCCAGAATAGCCTCTTGACTCTATTTGAATTCTCTTAGCCACTGATACCTTATTTTATTACATTTCTTTTCCCCCTTTTGGTCAGGAAGGTGTTGTCGATCCCACAGTGCCAGGGGCAGGCTCATCACAAGGAGTCATGACCCATGTTGCCAGGGAGACTCACACCACTGGACGTCAAACCTCTCATAGGGAGGAGGGTAATGATTTTTCTTGCAGAGTTGGGCTTAGAGAGAGTGAGGCCATATCTGAGCAACAAAAGAGATTTTTTAGGCATAACTATAGGTAGGCATAACTTCTCTGCTACAGAAATGAGTTTCTTAAGAGCAAGCCTCAAAATGTAGGGCTTGTCAAGAGGTTATCCTGGAGGTTAATCTTACGTGTTACATAGATATCCCCTTTTTAGTTTAAGGTGTATTAAAGTGGCTGGAGGGAAGTACCTGAAACAGTAGAGCTGTGTTCCAATAGTCATGTTTCTAGAAGATGATTGTATAATGATATAGCTTTCACAATGTGACTGTGATTGTGAAAAGCTTGTGTCTGATGCTCCTTTAACCTACAGTGTGGACAGATGGATTAAAAATAAATAATAGAAGGAACAAATGTTAAAATAAATTGAATAAATTGAAATACTAGTGATCAATGAAAGGGAGTGGTAAGGGGTATAGAAAAAAATAGGTAGAACAAAGGTTAAAATATATTGGGTAGATGGAAATACTAGCAGTCAATGAGAGGGAGGAGTAAGGGATATGGTATATATGAGTTTTTTCTTTTATTTCTTTTTCTGGAGTGATGCAATTGTTCTAAGAAATGATCATGGTGATGAATATACAACTATATTCATTGTGATGATATTGTGAGTCATTGATTATATACAAGAATGGAATGTTCATATGTTAAAAATGTTCGTGTTTGTATGTTCTTATATTTTGTCAACAAAAATAAAAAAAAAAAAGACCCAGGCAAGTTGACTCAGCTCAGAAGAAATGAAGAAAATAATAAATTATTAGTGCTATAAACCACATAGAATTTATATTGGGGGATTTATTTGTTTAAAAATCAAATTCACTATCCTGCCCAAAAGTTTTGTATTCTAAAGTGATGTAAAAAAAAAAAAATCTGTTCTTGAATGCTTAAATATTCTGAATGACTAGCTAGCAATCTAAGGAAGCTTTAATAAATTTTGCCCCATAAAAAAGAAACAAACAAAAAATCTAGGCCTTGGCCTACTAACTTGGAATTCCCTACTATTTGAGAGAGTATCAGGGGTTTTCCAAGTGGGAAAGTTTAATAGTTCCATATTTTTACTCCAGTCCCTCAGGGGACTTTGTGTATACTTTTTAATTGTCTGCCCAACATATTCTAGGATGTATCTGGGTATTACATTAAGTTATACTGAATTACAAGCCCTAATTCCCATTCTGGGCTCCATATGTTTGGGTTATTTAAATGAACTATCCAGACAGGTTGATTTAGATTGTGTGCTACAGAAAATTTAGGTTTTGGACAAAAAAAACCTCTCTCCCTTTGGTTTCATACACCAGGTAAAGTTCTAAAATACTGACCCTTTACCCTGTATTCTGATTTACCTTAGTCCCAACCAGCTTGGCTTCATTCTTTTCTCTAATTGAAGCTTGATCTCTTTTCCAGTTTCTTTAACAATTGTTGTAGGTAGAAATGCTGATTTTCAGTGCTGCAGAACTCCAACTCTGCATCCCAGGTGTCACACAGGTACCCAAAGTTTCAGGGAAACACCCAGATTTTGCATATAGCATAGCATCTCAAAATCTAGCAATAACACTTAAACCTCAGGACTAAATGTGACTTCTGTACCATCGAGACAGGTAGGATATTTTTATTCGGTTGCTTCCATGGAGATGTCACCCTGCTCATTCAAGGTGGGTCTTAATCAGCTTACTGGAGTCCTTTAAGAGAGCCAACGCAGAGAGCAGAGAGCAGAAACCAAGACAGACATTGGAGATCCTTGTAGACCTGACATAGAAAGCCACTAGAATCAGAAGCTGAAAGCAATGCAACCCAGGAGCAAAGAACTAGAAGATGCCAGCCACGCACCTGCCCAGCTGTCAAAGAAACTCCTAATGTGATCGACCTTTCTTGAGCGAAGGTATTTTCTTGTTGATGCCTTAATTTGGACATTTTCATGGTCCTAGAACCGTACATTTGTAACTTAAAAAATCCCCTTTGAAAAAGCCAATCCATTTCTGGTACATTACATTCTGGCAGCTTTAGCAAAGGGAAACAATGTGTTATTACTGATTGCATTTTCCAAAGATGGCTGCAACTGTATCTCCTATCCCAAGTGCTCTTTTTACAATGTGACATTAATACTCCTCCCATCAAGAAGGGGAGTCTATGTCTTTTCCCCTTGTACTCGAGCAGACATTCGTGACTGCCTCAAGCAAGACTACTACAGAAGTGATGATGCAATGTGAATTTCAGGGCTGGATCACAAAAATGCCATGTGTTTCATCTTGTTCCCTTGGGAAACACTCTGAGAATCCAGATTGAAGCCCAAACTAATCCACGCAGAGAGTCCACATGCAGAGACCACATATAGGTATTTGGGCTGACAGCTAGCTTCAGTTGCCAGATGTGAGCAAAGATGCATCCACACAATTCCAGACCCCCAAACACTGAGTCACCCCCAGTCTTCAAGTTTTTCCAGCTGAGGCTTCAGATATGGTGTAGTAGAGACTAGTCATTCATCCTCATAGAATCCTATCTAATTCCTGACCCACAGAATCTGTAAGCATGACACAAAGGTCGTTTTATGCCACTAAATTTTGGGGTGGTTTGTTAGTCACTGAGTAGTTGGAATATATGTTACCTATAAGCCAACAAACCCAAGTGATAAATTTCATATATTTTCAAAATATTATTCAAATGAAAAAGAAGGACTAACAGTACTTGGCCCTCATTTTGCCCATTAGAGGAGACCAAGACAGAAAACTTGCAATTCAGGTAATATCACATACTTCCACATTGGCAAGAACTAATATCTGCTTTCAAGTACTAGGCTTTTTGCTAAAACCATGTCTTAAGCCAAATTAATCTCAATTATCTTTTTTCTTCACTCTTGTTTTCTATCTTTATGAGTGACCTCTCTCCTGAGTTCTAGCCCTTAACTCCAAATGCCTACTGAACTTTTCTTCTTGGATATTCCATCATTATCCAAAATAGTGTGTCTTGAATGAAACTTGTTGTCTTCTTTGCAAACCTGAATCTTCTGTGAGAATGATAAAGCAAATGATGCAAAATATTAAAATTTCATGCATCTGGTAAAGGATATACAGGAATGTTTCTTTGTATGATTCTTGCAACTTTTCTGTAAACTTGGAATTATTTCAAAATAAAAAAAGCATCTTTAAAAAGGAAAGGAATTTTGTGTAGTATATGCGTTACCACAATAAAAATTAAAAGATAAGAAAAAGGACAAGGACTGGAAATAAAAACTGACTCTACCATCACACACCTTTCAAATTGTAGTAGTGAATGTCTATTGTCCTTAGTTCTTAAAACTTGAGCATAATCCTTCATTCCAATTTTTCTTAGCAACTCTGTCTGATCAGTAAGTATTACTGTGTCTTCTTTTATGCTCTCTGTAGTCTTCTTTTTGTCTTCCCAATACCCATTCCCCACTATTCTGCTAACAGTGCCAGGATTTCCCTTTGGAGATACACTCTTCTGCAATTTTAGATATTGAGTAAGGATAGGATTCGGTCTATTCTCTAGCTACAGTAACAGAAATATAATCCAGGTGTAGCATCTCACAGTTTGTCAATAAGGAAGCAGTAGATTCTTTTAATGGCTCAAGTAGTTAAGAGAAAGCCTTTACTAATATGGCTGGTTCATAGACTCTACTCTTATTTTTCTATTTTGCCTTAGGAATGTGCATATATTTTCAATAAAAATATTGTTGAGGGTGAGTTTACTGATGAGAAATTACATTTTCTGCAAATACAATTGACATTCTCTCTTTGTCTCTTCCTATCTCTCTTTTAGTTCTCAGTCACACACAAAATGTAATTCCTCAAGTCAATATATTGCTCCTAGGTAGAGCAATCTAAATGAAATCCCAAAGGCTGTAACCTTCATTCTTTCAAACTTTGTCGAGCCATACTGTTGCAAAGGAGGACTTTCCTGTTCCAGATTGTTTTCTGAACTTTTTCTACATAATGCCTAAATAAACGATCTCTAGGACATCCATAAAAGGAGGCACCTTTCTAACAGGAGCAGAATCAGCACTTCTTTTGCCATCTTTTGACTTACCCACACTAAAGCCCCAGGTCTTAAAACCAATCTTCCTTTTATTTATAGAAATTATTTTCAATTTTATAAAATCAGTTTTGTGCTACCCAAATACCTGTAAAGAGTGGGAGAAAGATCAAAGGTGATGGTTGAGTTACACAGGGAAGGTAGGGTTTCACAAAGGAGTATGATTGCTGAATCATTATATTGATCTTTCTTTTAGTCTCCAGTATCTTAGAGCAGCTAAAAGTAAAACTTAAAGTTAACGAATTGTAATCTATACCAAACCCTGAAATATATTCTATAATTAATAGTTGTGATGTGCTTCGAAATTTATTGCTTTTTTGTATATATGTTATTTTTCACAAAAAATAAATATATATATATTTCTTCTAGCCTCTAGTGTTTTGGAGCAGCTAGAAGGAAAACTCTGAAATAATGGAATGGTAACCCAAACTCTGAAATCCCTTCTGTAACTACTTGTTGAAGTGCACTTTGAAAACTATTGCTTTTTCTTTGTATATGTGTTATATTTAACAATAAAAAAATGTTTTAAAAAAAAGAAGAGGAAACTAAATCTACATTCATTAATGCATGATTGTGAGGGGTCTTTGGTTCAGAAGCAAGTAACATGCTCCCCCATGCACAAGGAGTCTTGTTGCTCCAAAAAACCTAAATCTACACTTTTTCCTTGCTGATTCTTCTCTACTTCACCTTCTTGAAATGCAACACATGATTTATCAAATCTATAAAACTCAAATCATTTGGCATCACCCCCCTCTCTTATTCACTGATCTCATCAATTAGCATCACTGGCCTCTTTGGCAATGGCACACTTAGCAGGTATTTCCAGAAAGATACCATTGCAGAATATTGGCTACTCTATTTATTTATTTTTTTCCTCTTGCTAAGTTTCTAGAGAATGATCTAATGTCCTTTAATCACCCCCTCTCTTTAAAAAAAACAACAACACACACACACAGAAAGAAAAGGAAGACTTTAGTTTTTCTTCTCACCTAGAAGCTCCACTGGCAGGTTTAGGCCCTTGTTTAGTACTTAGGTATTGACACTGTATCCCATTGTGCTGGTTTGAAAGGATTTGTGTACCCCAGAAAAGCCTTTTTTTTTTTTTTAATGGTAGAATTCTTTCTTTTTAATCACTGAATTTCAGTTTTTACAAATAATCTTAGAGCATTTCAGGTAACTAAGGTTTTGGGGAGAACAGTTCTTGTACATGAAGAACTACTACATGCTCCATTTTCCTGCAAATAATTCTATTGTCTAGATTAACAAATATTGCCACAGAAACAGTGTTCTCTTATTGTTGTTTAAAAACCGCATTTTAATCCTAATTAATCTAGTGGGAGCAATGTTGTGTTCTAATCCCTACTCAGCACTATAAATCGGAAACTTGATTAGGTTATCTCCATGGAGATGTGACTCAATCAATTGTGGGTATTAAACTTGATTACATGGAGATATGTCTCCACCTATTCTACGGTGGGTCTTGATTAGTTTTACTGGAATCCTTTAAAAGAAGCATTTGGGAGAAAGCTTCAGAATGGCATAGCCACGAGAAGTAGAGAATCCACCAGCCAATGACGTTTGGAGATGAAGAAGGAAAATGCCTCCCAGGAAGCTTCATGAAACAGGAAGCTGGGAGAGAAAACTAGCAGATGAAGCCATGTTCACTACGTGCCATTCCAGATGAGAGAGAAGCCCTGAATGTGTTTGCCATGTGCCTTTCCACTTGAAAGGGCTTCAGAAGCTCTGAACTTCATCGGCCCTCTTCAATCAAGGTATCTTTCCCTGGATACCTTAGAGTGGAGATTTCTATGGACTTGTTTTAATTTGGACAATTTCTTGGCCTTAGAACTGTAACTTGTAACTTATTAAATTCCCCCTTTTGAAAAGCCATCCCATTTCTGGTACGTCATGTTCTGGCAGCTAGCAAACTAGAACACCCATCTTTACTAGTATTTGCTCCTTGGAGGTAAAAAAAAATGTTTTATAAAGCTCAAATTGGCTTTATCAAACAAATATCTTCTAGATCACTGAATGATTGGTGACGGCAGGAGACAGGAGCATTGGCCTCACCAACAGAAGTCACTGTAGTTAATGGAAGCTATTATGTGAAAATTCTGGCAAGAAGTTTTCCTTTTCTTTTTTTTTTCTTTTTCCCTCCTCTTCAGACAGCTAAAAAATTTTAACGAAAAAGGTATTCAGTTGCTAGGGTAACTGTGGTTTCAAAACTACCGTAACAAAAGCCAGATATTACATATCAAACCACCAAATTATTAATTTGACTGGTATTTTAAAATAACTACTTGAAAGGGATGCTTTCTCCTTATCTAGCTATACTTAGAGAACATAAGAAACAGAACAGGAGGAAAATGAAAGAAAAGAAGAGAGAAAAAGGAAACTGTTAGATTCTTTTAAGAAGAAACATTTTTGCCTTGCTAAATATTTGTTGGAAATAACAATCCTTTCATATTATACATACATTTGTATGCAGGAATTATTTAGTCAGATTCAAAACATAAGGAGGATACTGGGTTACCCTGTTTCCAATTTTTCTTTCCACATTTCAAACTTTGTCTGGGTTTTAAGTGACTGGTTTTCTGTAGGCATTTGGTGAAGGAATTGGTTACCTAACGGGAATCATGCATGTTCTGAAATCTTTTATGGTGATTATGGTTTTCCTGTGCCTTGCTTTTCATCACTTGATTTAAAGGCACTATAATAGAGCCATTAGGAGCTTAGACTTTGGAGGCAGACATAGCTAGGCCTGAATTTCTTTTCTACTTCTTACTAAATTCCTTTTTTTTCCCCAAGCCTCAGTTTTTTCATTTATAAAAAGAGTATCGGTCTACCAAATAGATGACTTGGTAACTTCAACAAATAAATTGCAAAGAAGGAAAAAGAGGGAAGGGTACCTACAGATTAAAACAGACTTTGGAGACATATCACCTAAATGTCACACGTGGATATTGCTTAGATCTGACTTGAAAAGACCAGTTGTGAAAATTCATTTATGAGACAAATGGGGAGACTTGAACAGTGATTAGTTATTTTATAATATTAAGGAATTGTTGCAAACTTGTTTAGGTAGGATTATAACGTAATATTGTAGTTTTCTTTTCTTAAAAAATTATCTTTTGGAAATACATTCCAGAATATTTACAAATATAATGATGTCTGGAATTTGCTTCAAAATAAAGGAGGGGTAATTTGAGTTGACAATCATTGATGGTGGATGATGGACATAAAGGGACTTCATTATAGTATTCTCTCTACCTTTAAATATATACTTGAAATTTTTCATAATAAAAGTTTAAAAAGAAAGCTATCAATATTACTCACCTGGGTAGTAGAGATATTGGAGGTCTTTAGATTGTTTTTATATTATTTTGGCATTTGTCCTGTAGGATTGAAATTATTTCAAAATAAAAAGTTTTTAAAAATTCAAAACAATATTTATACTCACCTCATAAGATTATTATATGGATTAAACGAGATGCTGTATATGAAGCACTTGGCAGAGTGCCTGGCATATAAGTGCTCAATAAATGTTAGCTATTCCTACTTGATACTGTCCTTTGCATCCTCTTTCTCATGTGCAGAGCTGTGAAGGCCAGACCTTCTAAGTTGTTGCTGAATGGAACAGTTAACCTTATTCCTTCCTAAAGAGGCAGATGAGAGCTATTGTTACATTCCTCTTCATCCAATCTAATTCTATCCTAGGTCCTGAACTTCCTACTCACAAACACTAAAATTCTGTTTAATAGTGACCTTTGGCTTTGGCTTTAGTTTCACAGTGATTTTTAGCTGAGAATTCATTTTCAATGGAAAATGGAAAATGTATAGAGCACATAGCTAGGAATTTCCCCATACATTATCTTATTTAAACTTCATAACAATCCTTTAAAGTAGAAATTATGTGTTTCATTTTAGAGAGGAAGAAACTGAGAAGTCTGGTGTTCCACCCAAGGTCACAGAATTGTGAAGACCCAGTTCTTGGGGTCTCCAAAGGACTTGTGCTCACCCAGGAGCCATGCTGATCAGTCGCCTGGCCTTTCTTTTTCTTGTCTTCCTTTAAACACAACCACACCTCAGAAAAGTGAAGTTGACATCCCCAATTAAAAAAGCCTAAAACCATATGCTTCTATCCTGTGGACTGAGAGGCTGGTTTCAAGGAGTGGTAAAGGATCTGCATATCTGATAAGGAGAGTCACAGATTAGGAGTGGGCAAAGGGGAGACTCAGGAAGGAATAATAGAAAGAAAAAGGCTTTCAGGATTGCACTGACAATTGTGTTTAATTTCTCTCATTCCAAATGCTAATCACTTTTAAGGAAAGGAGAGAGGAGGGAGAGATATCCCATACAAGAACTGTTCAATTCCAGGAACTAGAAATGGCCAAATGCCATCCAGTACTGTGGGCCCTAATTCAAGCTCCAGATGTGAGTTAGTTAGGTAGTTGGAAGCTGACAGCCCAAACTTGCAAGTGAGGTGTTGACTTAAGAATCTTGCTTATCAAACTCACAGCCCTCCCCCTGTCTACGTGGGACATGACTCCCAGGGGTGTGGACCTTCCTGGCAATGTGGGACAGAAATCCTACAATGAGCTGGGACTCAGCACCAAGAGACTGAGAAAACCTTCTCAAAGGAAAGGGGGAAGAGTGAAATGAGACAAATTAAAGTGTCAATGGCTGAGAGATTCCAAAGTCCAGTGGTTATCCTGGAGGTTATTCTTATGCATTAAATAGAAATCATCTTTTTAGTTAAGGTGTAGCAGAGAGGCTGGAGGGGACTGCCTGAAAATGTAGAGCTGTATTCCAGTAGCCATGTTTCTTGAAGATGATTGTATAATGATATAGCTTACACAATGTGACTGTGTGATTGTGAAAACCTTGTGTCGGATGCTTCTTTTATCTTCCTTATGGACAAATGAGTAAAACATATGGATTAAAAATAAATAAATGATAGGGGGAACAAACGTTAAAAGAAATTTAGTAGATTGCAATGCTAGTGATCAATGAAAGGAAGGGATATGGTATGTATGAATTTTTTTTCTGTTTTCTTAATTTCTTTTTCTGAATTGATGCAAATGTTCTAAGAAATGATCATGATGAATATACAACTATGTGATAAAAAAAGAATGTTCATATTATATGTTGATTGGTGCTATTAATAAAAATAAAAAAAAGAATCTTGCCTATTTAGATCTGAACAATTCTATGCAAGGCGAGCATCTAGTTACAACCGACGTTACTGGTTGTCTGTGTCTAACATGCCCAGGAACGCAGCAGAGGGAGAGGCCACAGGAGAAACAGAAACTCCCAACGACAGAGGTGCCCAAGGAGGAAGTGCTGGTACTACACTGGGGGTGCCGCCTCCTAGGCCCCACTCCAGGGCATCGGGAGGGATCCGGTTCTTCCTCAGCCTTCCCAAAGTTTCACCGCGGAGGCCCAGGGGCCCTCAATCTAAGGCCACCATAGCAGTCAAGCGGCAGTAAAAGCATCCACACCAATCCTCACCAGACCCGCCCAGCCCTGCTACGAACCCTGGGCCCCCTCACTCGAGACCAACTAGGGTCCTCTTAATTAGGAAACAAAAACTATTTTAGAACAAGCACAAATAACCCAGGACCCGTGCGCCCAAATGTGGCGTTCCTCCAGCAGGGCACCAAGCAGGGCACCGGACAGCTGTGAGCAGCCGGAGAGGAGGAGCCAGCGTACGGGACCCTGGCCTCGGGATTGCGGGGCAAATATACCTCCCGGGCCCCGCCCCTAGGCTTCCTGCCGGGTGGGGACCCGCAGAGTGGGTAGCCGCCCTCGACACGCCCTCTGCACTGCGGCAGACTGTGTGCGCGCGGCGGGAGGTTGGAGCGGGTAGCCGTGGGCAGCTGATTGGCGCAGAGCGCCGGATTAGGCTGCTGCGAAGCCGGCGGCGGTCCCCAGTCCTGCCTCAGGCCCCCGCACCCGTGGCGCTCTACGCCGAGGGCTCGGACGCGGAGTGCGGTGTCATTGCCACCAAATCTTTTTCTTCCCCTGAGGGAGCCGGCTCTCTCCCTCTTGTAGAGTGCAAATTCCTCACGTCCCCTGCTCCGGCTTCCCTGGGTGCGAGAAGAGACGTGGAATTAGGCTGAAGCGAATATTCTGCGTGCTCTATCATTACGCACACACTGAAATTTTCACTATTGACTTAAGTTACTTGGCTCTGCGAGGGCTGGTGTCCTATGTATTGATTAAACGCAGCCTCTATTTACCTAAACAATAAATGTAGAGATTAGCAACGTTCACTTGATCACAATAATGGGGTTGACAATTAAAGGCAATGCATCCCAGATGTAACCGAGTCCATGGCAGGCAGCAGGGGGGTGGCTTTTCGGAGAGGGGCGCTCTTGAGGCGGCGGCTGCCGAGATAGCCAGCGGGTCTCAGAGCAGGAGGCGGCGCGGGAGCGCGGCAGGAGGAGAAGGGGAGGCCCAGCCGCACCAAGGCCGCCGACCACAGCGTGGAAGAGACCCGCAGCTGTTTGGAGGGAATCTGAGCACTCCCGCTCCCCTATACCCCCCCCCCCCCCCCCAGGCATCTGGAACACGGAGCTCGCCTCTCCACGGCTATGTCCTCCGCCCCGAGGCGGTCTCTCCTGTGCTACTTGAGAAGGAAGACGGATACGTGGCTTGTCCGTGTCATCACAGTACACTCTGCATGTGGTGGCGGCGGGGATGGGGAGAGTGCATACGTGCCTAAAACGTGCGGCCGTTCTCCGATCTCTTGTATACCCCCCTGTCGGGTCACTGTGGAGAGTGTCCTCTAGACCTCGCGGAGGGCCAGAGCTCAGGATCGACCATCCATGGGTCGGACAAGTGGGACATTCGCGCAGGGTTAGGCTCTAGAGGGCCTGAAATCAAGAAAACAGAAGTGGCGACATAGTGTGGGCCTGTTAGCGGGAATGTCGCAGGGGTAAGCCCTTGCCGGGAATTTAAAACCGACCTTCTTTCTTATTGAAAGGAACTCACAGAAGGACTCAGGAGAGGAAATAAAGGACAGAGGAGAGCAGCTGGGGGTGGCGGTGTGTGAAATCATAATCCACCTAGAGTGTTTCCAGATCCTGGGCGCCCTCTGCATAGAGGTTGTGAAAGACAGAGACGGAACTCTTGGAGTACATGATGTTTCTCTGCTCCTTCCCTCTTCCCTCTCCGCCTATTTCCAAGTCAGAGTGCATCATCTTTCACATTTAGAGGTAAGCCACAGGATTTGTTCCACTACCCCCATGAACAAGCCAGGACGAAGCCCTTTCCCGCCAAACCACCAAGGCCAGGAAATAAACAGCGCAGGTCCATGCTCGGAGTTTGCGAGCCCGGGAGAAGACTTGGGCGTAAGTGGATTCACAGGATCGGGAAAGAGAAGAAGAGGGAGGAGGATAAGGAGGGGCCAACAGGGACAATGTTGGACAGGGAGTTCCCTTATAACCGCTCCCCTGGGTCTTTCCTCCCCAAGTCCCCCCACTGCACTAAAACAGACTGCGGGAGGGCGGGGTAACACAAAGGGAATTCTCTTATGAAAGTGTGAAGTGCGTCTGTGCTCTCCTTGCAGGCTCTGGGAAAACTGGCAGGAATTCTCTTGTCGCGAGAAGAACTCCGAATATCTGCAGCAAAGGAGACAACTACAGACTTTGGGGCGTGAAGGAGCGCTGGAGCAGGTGGTGGCGGGGCTAGCTTTGATCGCTTCAGCTCTATTGTAGTTTTTTATCTTCTCCAGATAGATAAACTAAAATAGTCAGCCCCAGCTAGGAGTTGGGTTCCGCGGAGTCCCCTCCCTCCCACCCCTCACGTCATCGGCACACCCGAAGTCGGTTAGCAGCTCCTCCCCGAGCCTCTGCTGAAACTTCAAGGGCTAATGGTTCTGAGTTCCTGCGGCAATTAGGAGGCCACACAGCTCCCCAACACTCCGTTAAACAAATATGTAAGTCACCCTCCCCCTCTCCAGAGAAAGGAGAGGAGATGGGAGGCAGCTGGGACAGTTCCCGCCTGCCGGCCTGCGCCGAGATATCCACAGCTGGGGGAGTGGCGTCGCTGTGACTGTCGGCAGCTCTTCGCGGCCTCGGTTCTAAGCTATTCCTTAGAGCAGAAAAGGGGCAAAGAATGTGCATCTCGCCACGAACCGGGCGAGCCTGTGTCTTTGAGTAAAAAGTTTTGTGTGCGTGTATGCATGTTTAAATAAATTGCTTTCGTGGTTCCAGACTGTGATGGACAGAGACTGACCCTGGTTCTTCTCCAGAACAGAGGGGACAGATGTAAAGGATTTGGAGTCGTCCTTCCCCCACTCTTTCTTTTTCTTCATCATATAAATCAGCCCTATAAATCATTCGCATTGTTTAAGGTACATTGATCAATCTAATGGCTTGTTATAGGCTCCTAATTACCACTTGCAGAGTCCTGCAGGCTCCTGTTTGAACAGGAAAGGTTCTCAATTCCTGTGAAGTCCACTTTAGGCTTGAGACTGGATGATTACAAAACCCTGGAAGAGCACCAAGAACAGCCAGGCCGCTTTGGTATCGAGAGAGAGCAAAGTAGAGGGCACTGAGGGCATTTGCTATTCGTGTTTTACAAATCTCATTTCCAAATCAGTAATTCATTAGTGAGCAAAGCTCCTGCTGTGATTTATTGGTCATTGAGGCCTGAGATCATTTTGTTAATATCAACCAAGAAACCTTCCTTATTCACATTCCCTGTGTTGTTTGCATTTACAGGAAAACAAACAAACAAAAACACTTCCTTACTCACAAACTCACTTGCTCTTAGTCTTTTATTTACTTATTTCTAAGAGGGCAACATCAGGAGTTGTGATAGGAAATAGTATGGGTCAAGGGGGGGGGGGGATGTTAAAGGGAAGGAAGGAAAAGCCAAACTTTCTCCAATAATAAGGCCTGAAGATATTTCTCAACTCTTGTTTAACATTTTGCATTTGTAGTGCCTCCTCCAAGCCCTGGATGGAGGAGAAAGACTTGGAAGCTTCCTCAAAGGCTGCCGATGGAAGGTAAAACTGAGGAAGTGGTGTCCTGTTTGGGAAAGTTGACTAATGACCTAAATCTTCTGGCCACTGGCTGTTCTTGACAGTAGCTTAGGGTCTATGTTAAAAGACCACTTTAGCGACTCTAAAGATGGTTCCATTAGAGTTGGCTAAGACAACAAATGTGTTTCATTTTGGTAGAGGTGTCCTTAAAAAGAAGAAAGCCATCATTGAAAGCCACATTAGCTTAGGTCTAAGCCCCCTTTGTGGTAGTTGGTGAGGGAGGGAGGGAGGTAAAACTCCAAGCCCAATAGGCCCCCCATAGTTTCCGAGTAATGCCGTAAACAAATCTATGAAGCTTGTTGAATAATCTTCCAATAATTGCAGTCATTAAAATCATCACACAGTCTACAGTCACCTTCCTTCCTTTAACACACCAGAGTCTTTCCTTTAATTGTTAATGCATTTTTGGCTCAGATAAACAGATCAAGGCAGGCTTAAAATATATGGTCTAGATACATCTAGCAGCAGAAAATTAGTTGTGTAGGAAAATGTTTGGAGTGTACTTAATAGTCTAGAGGTTTTCAATTTCTCCAGCAGACTTCACAGAAACAAGGAAATTTTGCATCTCCTGCTACCTCTAAATAGCAGCGACAACCTCCCAGATAGAGAAAAGATGAACGTCTATTGGTCAGTTGATCCTTCCTGACTCTTTTATTTGCAAGAGTAGGACTGAAACGTGTGTGTTATAGAATGAATATTAAATGAAAGCTCAACGGAAATTGTGGAAGACTTCCTCAATTTTCAATTAATTTCCTCCATCCAGTTGATCTCAATGCTGCTTCTTTTTAAAATAGAAATATGCTAACTGTAAAAGATTCCTGTTTAATTAAAAGCTGCATTTCATCTTCATCCACAACTGAAAAACTCCACTGTGGAAAGGATTCACTCTATTCAACAGGCGCTACGGTCTGTACCTGTTTCCTTCACCCTGTTCTTGGCAGGAACATGCACATGGTGCACAAGGACAGCTTTTTTTTTTTAAATTCAAGTTATTAATTTATCTCCCTAACTCCCACACGGTGCTGACCTGGTAATCACTGCTCTGGCGTAGTTCATGCAAATGAAAGGAATGATTAATTGTGCAAATTAAAACAGGGAGAGCTGTGGCTTAACAAATAAATAAATAAAGGTAGGTGAGAGGACAGCAAATAAACGCTTTTTACAGATACCTCCACCACCCCTGTCCCTTGACATCCGTGTCTTGGCAGCCCGGGCTTTGGCTGGAACCAGCCCGGCCAGGGTGAGAACCTTCGGATCCTCATCCAAGGCCTCCCCACCTGCCTGTATCCTTCAGTATCCCCAACTCACCTCACTCCACCCCGTGCTCCCTATCTGCTGCTAAACTCTGCTCCCAGGAGACTGGACAGCTTCCTAATATTTAACCAGCTATTGTATCTATTATTCAGAAAATAACTGGTCCTCCCAGTCCCCACCTTGCTTCCTGTGCACCAAGGAGAAGCATTTTATCTGTAGCTCAGGAGCCCCCGTCCTTCTGATCAGCGCTAATGATGGAATTGTTTCCCGGGCTTTGCTCCTAAACGCAGCAACTTGAGCAGTTGCTCAGATCAAAGCTCTCGGGAGAGGCAAGATGGGGGAAACAATATTTGTTCAAAGGAAGTGAACTCTTCCCTTTAATTACCCTATTCTTCTTTATTAGGATTCTCATTGAATTTTTTTGTGGAAAAAAATGTTGATTTAACCATAGCGTATTTACGATGTAAATATATTCCAAGATGAAAACGTCACCGATCAATTGTAAAGGACCCGGATACATAATTTTAAAAAATCAGTTTCAGTGTATATGAGGTTCTCACCCCACTTTCGCTGCTCAGTCAGATTTGTTTATGCAGAATCGACATTTAATAGTGCTAATTGCACTCCAGTTAAATTGCCCTGATTGCAGAAAGGGAAGCAATTTTCGTGCTCTCTGTCTGGGTTTGGAAGAAATTGTTTTATATTCACCTCTTTATAAAGAAGTGGAGATAAGGCACCGGGGCCTTTGCACAAATTGCACTTAGGGGCTGACTGGCAGCATTCAGGCGCTATAATAGAGCATTATTTGGCCGTTTTGAATAATGTAAAGCGTTTGCTGAAAGCTATTCTCCTGAAAATTGCTTTAACTTTTAAAAGGGTGATGATTCACTCCAAACCCGGCCTTTGTTACATTGTCATTATTTCTCCAAATGTTTTAACAGTCAGCTCAACACTTTAGCATAACACATTGATCTTTGTTTAAAAACTAAATTTTTTAGAAGATGAAAAAATCTGTCAGAAAAAAAACTGGACTTCCTCCGAAAGATTTCCTTGGGGCCCCCACCTTAGAGTTGAAATGGCCCGGGTGTTTGCCTGTGTTCGCTTGGAAGATTTCCCTAACTTTATTGTTAATTCGGGGCGAGTGTCTCAAGGAATATTCGAGTACCCATGTATAGAGAGTCTGACAGCTGGAACTACGCGGAAAACTGGGAGGGGAAGGAGAGGGGAGGAGAAAGAGGAGAGGAAGGCCATGAGGGCGCCTGGAGCCTAAGGTGTCTGCCTGAACTGTTTTTTAAATGTCACGAGTGCTAAGTGGCTTTTCTGATTCCTTTATTACTTCGTCAGGTTTCCTTAAGAAGAGGGTGTGTTGGGGGTGGAGGAGGAGGTGGATGGGGTAACCTCGGCGCATCTCCACCCGGGGCTGCAACCGGCTGAGTCGGAAACGCCTCGCTGCCACTTAACAATCCCTCTATTAGTAAATCGACGCGAGGACTACAGGAAGCCGAGCAAGTCTCCTCTTCAAGGGCAGAAGTCACCTGTTGGGAACAGCTCCCGGATCCCCCTGCCAGGCTCTCCGACTCTTCCGGGCTGCCTGGTTTCCCCCTTAACCCTGCACTCCAGATCCCGGGGACTTCTCACACTATCTCCTGGGTTTGCACAACAGTTCCCCAGGGCTTAGCGCTTCGTTATAGTCGCGCTGTCTTCTCGCTGTCTCTGCTTCTCTCCTCTTTCTCTTTCTCTTAAATTTCCTTGTTGCTTTCGCCACCTTAAAAAGAAAAGAAAAGAAGGGGGGAAAAGCACATTCTGAGCAAAAGTATTCTAACGAAAAGAAAGGAAAGCGACCCACACAGCCCTCCCCATCCACGGGATGCACCCAGAAGGCACGCAGGCTCCATCTTGGGGCGGAGAGAAGCGCCACGGTGGTCTCACTTTTGGGCTAACAGATCTTGCCACAGAGGAGAGGAAACACTCGGAGCACAGCTCTATGTCTTCTTTACTTGCTGTCCTCCTACTGAGGCTCTCCCCCTGCAGCAATTCGTCTTTTGCACCCGAGTATTGGGAATGGTGGTTAATAAATTAAAGTGTACGTGGGCAAAAAGGCGGGATGTGTGCTTGGAGGGGAATCGTGAATACATTTAAAAGCCAGTGTCCAGGTCTGCCCGAGGGCACTGTATTTCTGCTTCAAAAGGCTGTCCAGGAAAGGAATGAGAAAACGGGACCCAGGAAGGAGAAAAACAAAAACAGATCAGGGTTTGCAGAGGGACTCAAGGACGTGCGTGTTCTGCCTGAGGGCACTTCTTTTCACCCCGGGAAGGTCTAGTGAGGACTGAATAGTCCTTTGGGATGTTTGCAGACTGCAAAATGTGGAACTACCCAGGTGTGGCCTCGCCCTCCGTATTTGCGGGTGGATGTTCGGAAGGGGGTCTTCGGCAAGTCAGCGAGAGCAGGGCTATAGGAGGGAACCCACTTCTTAACAGGGCGCTTTTGACCTACAGGGCAGCTTCTAGGCCCAGGTGGTCTGGGGTGGTGGAGGGTTGGAAATGGGGCGAGAAAACTCGGCTCCAGTCTGAAACGTGACATGCAAATCATCACCCGGTTAAACAAACAGCCGAGCAAGCTGCAGCTTCAGCGGGGGTGGTGGTGGGGGCGGACTCGGCTCGCGCCGGTCTCTGTTTCCAAAGTTGTTACAGTGTGAAAATAAGCGGCTTCGTGCAGCGTGTTGTATGGGCTGATGCCTCCCACCCCCTCGCCAGCCCCCAGCGAAACCCGGCAGATAATCAACACTTCCCACTGTTTAGTCATATTTGACAACTGGGTTAACCTGGTATCTAGGCGCTGGCGAAATGGTACAAAGGGTGCCCCTCAATTACCACTAGAATGTTCTGGTGTGAGTGGCACTTGTATTACTCCCTAGGTCAGAGGCCAGAGCGACAATTAGGAAGTCACTTAGACCTCTGGGGGGAAATGGCGGGATGCAGCAGGCTCCAGGCCCTCTCAACAAGTCTATGGGTGTCGACAGTACGGCGAGGCCTATTTCTCTTCCCTCAGAGGAGCTGTCCCCACTCACTCCCTTCTCAGTATGATTCAGCGGTGAGTAAAACAGAATCCAGTGGGAATAAGGAATTGAATAGAAGACAAACGACAATGATAAATTCACGCGCGCGCGACCTAGTTCTAGCTGGAGTTAAGTTCCCGAAGGCCAGAGCCCAGACACACGAAGTAAGCGTTGACATTTCCGTCTTCGTAAATGGGCCCTGATGGTAAGGCCTCCTTTGAGGCGTCCCTCACCTCCTGCCTCCTTCCCCACAAGTGGGGAATGGAATAGGGCAGTCAGCTCTAACTTACTCTAGAATATCGGAGTGGTTCGAGGAGAGGTTTGTGTCTCGGTCTCAACGATACTTAAACCTGGCTTAGGGTATGTGAATGTGTATATATTTTTAATTGCACTGCAATTTTTTCGGTCCCCAGCCCGGCCACCCCCACTTCCCCTTCCCAGCCGCCTTGACTGGCACGCTTCGGGAGCCCGAGCTCGGGTCCCTCGGCGCGTCTGATTGGCTGAAGGGCAGCTCCCTTCTGTTCTGCCTGCGCCCTCATTGGGCGAGAGGCGCAGCCAGCGGCACTTCAAAGCGGGTGCTCCTAGCACTTAGGCTGAGTTTAGCCGGCGGGAGCCCGGAGTCCGCTCCGCGCGAGCGCTGGGACCCGGGAGCCGCGCGGGACGCGAGGAGTTTTTCCCAGCAGCCGCCAGGCTCAGCCCCGCTCCCGGCCCCACCACGCAGCCCAGGGACCTGCTATGGCCACGTCTATACTTGGGGTAAGTACGAAGCGAGGAAATGCATTTGCGCGTTTTAACCGGAGTTATTTTTCGTTACGGCTTCTCCCAGTCCACGGCTCCGGAGAAACTGTTGGTACCGGACCGCAGCTTTGGCTTCTTTTATCCCTTCCCACATTCCCAGGGTAGATTCTTTACAAGTTACCGGAACCCTGGAGATCCTTTGCAAGAAAGGTCCATTTTCATAGGGTTTTAAAGAGAACCTAGAGGTCCCCTTCTCGTGATTTAGCCGCACTCCTCCATTCTTTCGGGAATTGTTGCAATTACGCGACAGTGGTTTTTCTAGAAAACAGTCTTAATCGTTTTGAAGTCCGTATAGACACGTCAACAAATGTTTACATTTCCGCGGCTGCCCAGTTGACCCGACTTTCAAGTCCATCGCTGGGTCGCTTCTCCTCAGATAATTGTTTTCATAATAAGTGTTCTCTTGTGTTACAAGTGTTCTCTTGTAAAAAATATTTTCTATCATAAAAGAAAAAAGGCTAAGTCGTAGCCACCTTTAGGAGTTGTAAAACTCAGTGCTCTGAGTGAACCCCTCTGGGCCGTTTCGTTGGCCTCCGTCCTCACTCGGTATTTATTGTCGATGTGTTTATCTTCGTGCTTCACCCTGAAGGGCGATTTGGGCTTACAAATCGAGTTGAAAGGACCACCCGAGGTCGGTTCTGGGCTGGGTTGCAGCGACTGAGGCGGGGGATACGAAGGCATCTTTGATTTGTAGCCCCACTGAAAAACAACTTTTCAGGGCCTGGACCCTTGTCCTTGTGATCGTTTCTGCCCCGCGCGTGGCGCGGCGCGTCCTCGGCGGAGCGTGGGGAGGAGGCGCGTGCCGGGGAGCCACGGTCCCCTGGACCAGTCCCGCGGGGACAAGGCTGCTCACGCGTGCACTTTGTGTCTTCCCCCCACTTCCTCTTGCCCTCCGCCTCTTTGCTCCCTCCCCTACCCCACCCACTCTAGGAAGAGCCACGCTTCGGAACGACTCCGTTGGCCATGCTGGCGGCGACCTGCAACAAGATCGGCAACACAAGCCCTCTGACAACACTGCCAGACTCGAGCGCCTTCGCCAAGGGCGGCTTCCACCCCTGGAAGCGCTCCTCATCCAGTTGTAACCTCGGCTCCAGCCTCTCCGGCTTCGCGGTGGCCACCGGCAGCCGCGGTTCTGGCGGCCTGGCGGGCGGCTCCGGCGCTGCCAACAGCGCCTTCTGCTTGGCCTCCACGTCGCCCACGTCGTCCGCCTTCAGCAGCGACTACGGCGGTCTCTTTTCCAACTCAGCGGCGGCCGCGGCGGCGGCGGCCGGGGTGTCCCCGCAAGAGGCGGGCGGCCAGTCGGCCTTCATTTCCAAGGTGCACACGACGGCAGCCGACGGTCTGTACCCGCGCGTGGGCATGGCGCACCCCTACGAGTCGTGGTATAAGTCGGGCTTCCACTCGACGCTGGCGGCGGGCGAGGTGACCAACGGCGCGGCGTCGTCGTGGTGGGACGTGCACAGTAGCCCCGGCTCGTGGCTGGAGGTGCAGAACCCCGCTGGGGGGCTCCAGAGCTCGCTGCACTCGGGCGCCCCCCAGGCCTCGCTGCACTCACAGCTCGGCACCTACAACCCCGACTTCAGCTCGCTTACGCATTCGGCCTTCAGCTCCACGGGCCTCGGTTCCTCGGCCGCCGCCGCCTCGCACCTGCTCTCCACCAGCCAGCACCTGCTGGCCCAGGACGGCTTCAAGCCCGTACTGCCCTCTTACTCGGACTCGAGCGCCGCGGTGGCTGCTGCCGCCGCCAGCGCCATGATTTCGGGCGCCGCGGCCGCCGCCGCCGGGGGGAGCTCCGCGCGCTCAGCCCGCCGCTACTCGGGTCGCGCCACCTGCGACTGCCCCAACTGCCAGGAGGCGGAGCGGCTGGGCCCGGCCGGGGCGAGTCTGCGGCGCAAGGGCCTGCACAGCTGCCACATCCCGGGCTGCGGCAAGGTGTACGGCAAGACGTCGCACCTGAAGGCGCACCTGCGCTGGCACACGGGCGAGCGGCCCTTCGTGTGCAATTGGCTCTTCTGCGGCAAGCGCTTCACGCGCTCGGACGAGCTGCAGCGGCACCTGCGGACTCACACAGGAGAGAAGCGCTTTGCTTGTCCGGTGTGTAACAAGCGCTTCATGCGCAGCGACCACCTGAGCAAACACATTAAGACGCACAACGGGGGCGGCGGGGGCAAAAAGGGTAGCGACAGTGACACGGACGCCAGCAACCTGGAGACGCCCCGCTCCGAATCCCCAGACCTCATCCTGCACGACTCCGGCGTCAGTGCTGCCCGGGCTGCAGCGGCCGCAGCGGCGGCGGCGGCGGCGGCGGCGGCGGCAGCGGCTGCGGCGGCGACCGCGGGAGGCAAGGAAGCCGCGTCAGGCCCCAACGACTCTTAGAGGCCGGGCGAGAGGCACGACTGAGCGAGCGAGCGAGTAAAGACACCGAGAGAGAGCGAGAGCGAAGGCGAGCGAGAGGTTCGGAGGCCGAGCGAGCGGGGTTCGGGCGGGCGGGGGCTCCAGCGACGCCCCCCGCCCGGGCTGGGCGCAAAGTAGAGCCGCACAGGGCTCTAGGGCCGCTGCTCGCTGGCGGCGCCAGTAGCTCCCCTCTGCTGTCGGCGCCCAGATGAGAATCGAACGCGTGGTCCAGGAACAAAAGCGAACCATCCTCCGACGCAGACATCACTTTTTAAAAGTGCACACATAGACACAGACACACACCGAAGACCCACAAACACAAGCACGCACACACTCGCGCGCGCACACACGTAGATACACTACTCGCACAAACTTCTCGAGCGAAAAGCAATACACAGAAACACTCCCTCCTCCCCCATCTTCTACTCCTTTCTGCCACCTTCTCTTTCCCTTTCTCAACAAAACAACCACCACCCAGCAAAGGACTGTCAGAACATTTGAAAACAAATGAGACCTACAAAAACAGACCCTTTGTGTGGATTATATTATATATAAAATGCTCCAAGTCCTGCTTGATATCTATTTACACTGAGACATTTTTTCCTAAAAAAAGGAAGAATCAAAAAAGGCTTAAGGTGAGAAATTAAACTGGAAGTCTAGCGACAGTTTCTCTGTATTTCACAACATCTGTATAAATAGGGTTCGAAAGATTGTGTTCTCTTTTATTTTCTTGTAAATGTTCATTCGAATAGAGTTTTTTTGGTGAATTCCTGAAATTCAGGGAGGTTTTTTTTTTTTAATTTTCTGATGCACTTTGTGAAAGTCAGTATATATGTAAAAGATATTTAAAATGTTGAGTTTATCATTTCACTCCCAAACACGTTAAGTTAAGGTCATCTAAAGAAATTAAATGCGTTTATCTGTATGAAAAAAATCTTGACATCATATTTTCATTTGGTATTATTAAAGAACTCTGAACAATACACCTCTTTTTTTTTTTATCTGGTCCACCCCCCTCCCCCATAACCCTTATGTGGGTCGACTTTTTTGTTGGGAGAACAATTCCCTTAATGTTAGTTATAGGTAATGTAAGGTTTATGTGGGCTATGAAAGCCATAATACATGTTTTGAGAAGTTAAAATTATTTATTTGTATATTAACGGCATAAATTAAATTGGGTTATAAGAATGTGTAGTATTGTATTACTTGGTGGGAGAGCTCTCGAGGTGACATTTTAAAACTAAGGAGCGCCTAACAAAAGCTTGGCAGATTTAACAGGGGAGAGCTTACACTTCGCGGAGGAAACAAACAGAGGTCAGAGAAAACGCCGGTAGGTTTGTTTGTTTTTTTAAAAAGCGCTTTAAAAACAACCGGTGGAGGGGAAAAGCTTTTTTAAAAGAAGTCTTTTAGCTCTCAAGGCCCTCTATAGGTTCGGAGGCGACTCAGGGGAATAAATCGCTAGAGTCAATACCCCGGAAAAGACATTTCATGCCTAAATGAAAATCTTGTTAAATGTTATTAATTTTGACTTAGAGCACACAGCAGCCCCCTGTGCCTTGTATTCCCTTATTAGGGATTCATGTCTTATCAAATATCTAATTAATCTCCTAGACATCATTTGTTCTGGCTAACTTTATCTTAGCTGGTCCAAGGGGAAAACTCCAAATATTCTCCGTGGCAAAGCTCCCTTGAAGATCTTTTTAATTGTCTAAATTAACTGCACCAAATTTGCATGTCAAACGGTAAAGGGCAACCTGAGATAAAATGTAAACGTTTTAAAAGCTCCCAAACTAAGCACTTGATTTGATAACTAGGCTTTTTAATGTTATGGAAGACAACTGCTCCTTTCCTTTTCAAAGACGCCTGATCTATGCAAATAGTGAATTGGAAATGCCTAGGTCCCTGCGCCGTCAAATGGCCCTCGCAGGTTATTTGAATATCAGTGGCGCTGCTTCTGAAAAGGTTCAAGGATGCTCTCTGACTTCTTTGTGATTACTCAGTGCGGCGTCTTATTCTGAAGAAAAAAACTCAGGAATAATTAAAGGCTGGGATCAGGCCTGGGAACACATTTGGGACAGGAATCTCATTTAGACAGTCTCTTTCAAAATAAGGCACAGTTAAATTGACCAGAAGGCAATTATTGAAATGAAAATTATTTTCACTCTCTTTGTCTTCTGACCACCAACTTAACAGCTCCAGTTTAAAAGAGGGGAAAGAGAGGGAGCAACCAGAAGAAAATTGGTAAATGAGGTAATTTCGCAATTCGAAAAAAAAGTTAATTTAGAAAATAAAGTACATATTTACAGAATAAAAATATTTCTAAAAGGTTTCCTACACAATAGGAAATTCAAGCGAAGTCGGCCCCAATGGAATTTTTTCATTTTTGATTACTGCTGTCTTGAGAACTTGAATGGTTTTGATTTTTAGGGAGAAAAAAACAAATTATTGTTATTAACAATCAACAAAATGCTTTCCCGCAAACTCTGCACTAAAAAGGCAAGTAGCAAAGTGGCGATAAAACACATAGGCGAAGATTCCCAGCGGGGAGTTTTCAGAGTGAGGTTCGATGGCCTCTCCCCAATCCTTCTCTAGGACCCCACAGTCTCCGCTGCCCTGTTCTTCCTCTAGCTTTTCTTTGGCCGTTTTCTCTTCCTCCCTCAAATTGTTCATAACCGGGGACCGGTCTCCCCTCCCAGCTCCGCGTCTTCTGGTTCAGATTTGCTTTTCCGAAGAAGCTGGCAGGGGTGCGTTCACTTTGGGGGCTTGGGCCGAGGCGATGGCCGCCAAGAGAGTGTCCTGCGCGTTTGGGGGCTGAGCATTGGTGACTCCGAGGTGAGGGTGTGGTGGGGTTTCCTGAGGATGAGCGCGACAGGGCGTTGGGTCCAGGCCGCTTTGTTTCTCCTTGATAATAAAGGCAGATCAAAGGGCCTGGCGGTGCAGGTCCCGATCGCCGCGCGGCTCCCTCCGCAGTCCAGTGATCAAGGCCTCTGCGCGCTGCCTCTGCCCCGCGGGTCAGCGGACGTCTATCACTGCGACTCTTGGAACCGTGGGCGGCCGCCTAGGCCCGAGATTCCAGCCGGGAGACCAGAGCGAGCAGAACCTGAGTCCAAGAGGGATTGGGGCCTCCGCCCACTCCCAACACCAACAGGAGAAAACAGACCCCCGCCCCCTTATCCGGTCCCTAGTCCTAGGGATCCCTGGGGGCGCGGGGAAATCTTGACCCCAGCGAATGGCGACCCGAGCAGAGCAAATTGGACAGTGTGGGAGGAGAGAGCCACGAGCGAGAAGACGAGTTCGGTCCTGACCTGAGGTGGGGCGGCGCCTCCCCAGGGTCACCCCGGGGCTCCCGCACTCTGGGTCGCTCTGGCTCTGGCGCCAGGGAAGAGCCGGAGCCTGGGCTTCCGGCGAAGGCGAGAGCAGTGGTCTGGAGGCTGATGTGGGGCGGGAGGCCGCGGCCCGGGGCCCCAGGACACAGGCGAGGGCCCCGAGTCCCAACCGGACCCGGGTGAGAGGAAATGCCTTTTCGTTTCATCCGGTTTCCCGCAGGGTTTCATGTTCAGTAGCTTCTTCAGCAATAGAGAAGCGAAGACCAAGTTTTCCTGGGCCTCACGCTCACCCGGCCCCAATCCACACCCTCTCGCGTCAGAAAAAGAATTTCCCTTTCTGACGCTACTACTTTTCCCTAGGAGTGAGCTGGATCCTACCTCTTGAGGAAAAAAGGAAAGAGAAAGATTTCCTTTACTCAAGGAGGGAAACATCATTTTGACGAGATTAGACTGTGCACCTGAATGGCGTGTCTGGACATTCCGCCAAATCTTTATAAATCGCATAAAATTGAATTTCTTTTTATTCAGACGGAAACTTTATTTATTTTAACTCTAATCTTATTTGCATCTATTATCTGTATTCACCAAGGCTCTATCCCACTACAAAAATGCAGATGAAGTAAATCTCACATAAATCCCGCCCATTTGTGTAATTGGTATACTAAGTGTTTATTTTAAGTGAGAATAATTTAGCTACAAATTTTCTTAAGGAATAACATTCTTAACACATTAAAAAAACTGAAAACTCTGATTTGCTTTTATGTTTGACAGTCGCTCTTGATTCCCTTACGAGGAAGTTGGCGAGTGCGGCTCGCTGGCGCCATCTAGAGCTCGCAGCCGGGAGCTCCGAGCACGGTCTGCCTGTTTGGCTGCTGTCCGCCCCAGAGGCCCGCGTTTGCCGCGAACAGCAGCCACCCAAGGAATCAAGCAAAGAAAACCGAAATTTGGTATCCCAGGGGTGGATGAATTCCACTATTCAGGGGCACTGCTTAGTAATGGCAGGTGTTACTGCTCCCAGAGAAGGGAGTTGTTTCTGAAACGTGCTAACTGAAAATTCAAATGAAACAAAAAAAAATAATGTCCCGCTTGGCACTAGCCTTAGAATGGTCGCATTTAACATCCTCTCCTAGTCAACCTCAGGGTCTACCAACTCAGAACTGAGAACGCTGAACGCAGTCGGCGGCGACGTGGACCCCGGGATGGGGACCTGGCCGTGGCACAGACCTCCGCGCTCTGCCCTCAGCAGCCTTGGATCCGCGGGCTCCGGGCCGGCGAAGCCCGCGTGGACGATCCGGGATTGGCCCGGGCGAAGCTGATCAAACCCAGACGACGAGACCGTCGCTTATCTCCAGACCCCCTACGAGGGGAAGGGAAGCGAGATGACAGCCTGGGCCCGGACACGGTGGCACCGGCCTCCTGTCTCGACAGCTTCCTGCGGGCGGCCGTCACCTTCCGAGTCGGGCACCCGGGGCCGCGGGGCTGTCGGGGCTGGGCGGGGCGCGCCGCGCAGGGCCCGGAGGGCGGGGAGAAGTTCGAAGCCCCTATAGCCCCAGGCCCTCCCGAAGAGTCCGCACTCTCTCCCGGCGCAAACCGATTCCTGTAGTACCCACCTTTTTCCTGTGAAATTCAGATCTAAAATCTGATAACTGATGGGGGAGTTGGCCAACTTTCCCTTCTTTCTGTGAATCGCCCCCCCCCCCGCCGCCTCCCTTCCGCCCCTTCCTAGTCCACTACCGCACCCCCCTCCCGTCCTCAGGCGTCGGGCAGTGACTTCTCACCCCAGCTGTGCCAGCCCTCCTTCTCCCCCCCCACCCTCGCATTTATTTTATCTTAATTTGAAAAGCTACAACCTCCAATGCCCGCGCCTAAGGCGGCGGAGGCTCGGTAGCCCGCAACAGTTAGAGCCTGGCGGAGGCACGGGGCGCTGGGCTCGCGGAATTCGCGCCGAGGAAATGCCGCTCATTTCCGGAAACCCGCAGCCACCTTTGCAGCGGTAACTCGGCTGGGCTTGTATTTGCTGTTTTAATACAAACCTCGCCGCACTGCCTATTTCAAAGATGTGCTAATTACTACTTGGATAGCAGGGCGCAAAGTCCTTGTCCATTTCCCAGTACAAAGTAGGTTGCTAGAAAATTTGAAATTGCCTTTCAGCCTAAAGCTGCCTTACCTGAATGTCATAATTACAGTAATTATGTACATCCAAATTACATGCTAATTAAATTAGAATCAAATCGTTCTAAATCGAAATCAAATGAGGTAGTGAAGAATTAATCAATGACAACATAAATAGAGAGCTTCCTTCAGAGATATTTATTGTAACGATCCAAGGAGGAATTTGATCTGAAAAAGTCACCTGTTTATTTACTTTCAAATTAGTAATCAGTTATTATCTCTTCTCCATAATTTTAACTGTTCGGTGTTATTTACCCCCCACCCTTTTCAGACGCTACAGTTTATAGAAATATGTATAAGGTAAATACATACAGACATGCCTTACCCATATATTATTGATATAAATACATACAGTGTATTTGCAGCTTCAGTTAAGGCGAAGCTTTAAAAATGTCCTTGAGGACACATTCCTCTAGGACCACTTCTCGGACCCGGGAGAGTAAAGCATCAAAGCGCTTTTAGGTTTTCCAAGACCCTTGCACTCACTTCCTTTGGAACATTCTTACTGGGGAATTTTGCATTGTTTTTGCAAGCATCTAACCATTTCTGAATGATTAATATGGCAAAGAAATTCAAGTGATAAGATGTGCTCCTCCAGTCCGTTTTCCGCTTCTAGATTGCTGGTGAGAGCGGAATTTTCATTTTTTTCCCAGGAGGGAGAGATTAGCCCCGGTTTAATAAAGTGCCCTCTTCACCTGTGGAGCCCGAGCGGCAAGAGAAATCCTCTCTTTCTAACTACTGAAGGCGAATCCGCTCTCCAGACCCGCGGAGGGGAAACCCGCAGGAGGCCGAGACCAGCTCTGGAGCAAACTGGTCGGCAAGTGAGTGCAGGTCCCCCTGGCTTAGCCCGTGCGGCCGGCGGCCACGCCGAGTGACCCAGGAATTTCTTCGTTGTGTATTAGGGCCGCTGGGAGAAAACCTGGCGCGGCGACCTAAGGCGGCCCTTTTCCCGTTTTACCATTTGAGTTGGTAAAGCAGCCTCCTCGCGCGGGAGGCGCACCTTGAGGGGTTTGGGTCTCCTAATTCTCAGCCTCTCCGTTTGGGTTTGAGGTGTGTTCAAAAGGTTGCCAGACGCGCGTTCAGAAGGAAAAGGACCAGGGTGCCCAGAGGTAGCTTCGCCTCTGTGGATGGGAAAGGCGACCCCAGCCTTGGATTCAGTCCCATACCCTCCTGCGCCCTACCTCTGGCTTCCTTTGGCATAGTCCAGGGCACAGTCCTTGGAAGCTCAGCTCTGGTGCATCGGGGCCCTAAGACTTCCACTTCCTGCCCACCCCCTTGGGAAGCTCTTCGAGCTCGAGGGACTGGCTTTTTCTAACCTAGAGTAAGATTACTTGGTGTAACCGCCTTGGTGTAAGGCGGTTTGGTCCGAGGTGTGGATTTTTTCTTTCAAGCAAGAGCTCGCGTTTATACCCACGCTTCACTTCATTATTACTGTTACATTCTAGACGTAGTGTCAAGTGCGGAGTGAAAGGAGGAGAAAGGGGAAGGTAGTTAGGAGTATCTGCTTCCTTTTCTGTCAGCAGAAACCATATTTTAGGATTCTCAGTCAGGAGACTTCTCCGTTGCCATCCCATTTCCCTCGGTCTTATTCGTTCCTCACAACTTAAAAAAACCATTTCTCTTCAATCTGAACAGCACTCCCAAGGCCTGCGCTACTGCATGCATTTCTCTTTTAAGAAGTGTTAACTATAGCAAAGGTTGTCTTTCCAGAAAACCTAAATAAGATTACCTGTTAATATCCTTAGGCTACTACAGCGAAAATGTAACTTTCTCCACGGTCTTAAGGACAGAGCATAGAGATCCGGGTATGCTGCCTTACTGAGCAGCCTCTGCCAGCGCCTTGACCCAGTGGTCATTAGGTAGAGAGTGGAATGGCTTAGATGGACTTTGAAGTTTTTAAGCCTTAATGCTAAGCATATAAGCATTCAGTGATTAAAACTGTGTTGCAACCAGCAGCCAGGACTGCATCTGATTCCTTGCCAGCAGGTGGTCTCATGGAAGAACAGCAAGAAAGGTCTTTTCCACGCCTTTCAAATAAAAAGCTCTCTTCAGATACAATCATACGATTCAAAACAAGATCTGCATTTCACATTGCAAGGTACACCGAACTGTGCTGCAGCAATGCTTGCCAATTTTGGCATATTTATTTAATGTGATTATGGCTAACAGCACAAAAACATTCAGATAAATAACCAAAGCCTAACCTAGCAACATGCTCTATCCTGGCCATTTGTAAATCGACAGCACCTCCTATAGGAATTCATTTGCAACTGTTATATTACGTCAAATGGGCAAGGAAAAAAAGGGGGAAAAAAGTCAGAAAATGGGTCTCCTTTCCCTCCTGGTGGCAGTTCCAGGCCCACTAACGAATAAGAAATGTGATGAGGCATACCTGGATTTCCTTAAAATAACTTCTTCATTAACGGTAAGGATGATAAATATCACTAGACTTTTCCCGTGATTTTCTAAAAAACGTCATTGTTGACAACTGTGGTTTTGGTTCTTGTGTCTTAGACTTGTTAGACCTGAAGCATTCTTCTTGGGTGTTCAGCATTTAAGGGAATCTCTACATACAATAAGAATTCATTTTTATTATCAATTTAATTTCTTTGGTTTCAACCTTACGCTTTGAAAACAAAAGAATTAGATGTCTTTCTAAAATTTTTATAAATAAAATTGCTTTCAAGTTCTTTGGCCTATATTTGAATATGCCTATATATATATATATATATAATGTATATATATTAGGATATTAGAACAAGTAAGGCAAGCCTCTTTAAAACTGTTACCATGTCATGACTGTGTGTAAAAATACTTCCCTTACTTTTTAAGTTTGCAAAATTAGAATGAAAATGATCCCAGCCCTTCTTTGACCTTTGGCTGTCTAGCACCTAGACTAAGGCTGAGAGACAAACAGTAAAACAATATCCTCCTTACTTACACGGGAAACTTTCTCACAATTGAATGTGTAAGGATACTGGGCTTTTGGTAGCACTGAACAATGAAGGAAAATTAGATTATTTAAATTCTTAAAGGCAACTTAAAAAGTTAAAAGTAGATCACATTTTTGTGAAAGTCAAATGAAAAAAGTATGAGAAAGCATGTATTTCTTTAATTCGTTCTCAGTGTAGTATGCATTTGCACATTTCTTGTCATGAACATCGTATTGGTTCTGAAACCCTTGAAGGTAGTAATACTGCATAGGTTTTGACATTATAAAGTCTAAAAAGGCATAGCTGGAAAATAATTATCCCAACACTGATGAACTCTGTAAATTAGCAGTCTTTATCAACTTCAAAAACGTGCTTTTTGTTTTTTCAAGTGAAAAAGTAAAGGAATACTGTGGAAAGAATTCAAGTTCCTTTCTTCCCCTCCCCCCAATTCTCTTAAAAAAATCTAAATAATCAAAGAATTGCTTATGCCTTTATTAGCTTCTTCTAAATCAGGGGACATTTGCGTTGTGTGAATAGACAAGACTAAGACATACATGTCAGACTAAACAGAATGATTTTAATTCCTCTTTTAAACTTTTACTTTCTTATAGAACTTATGAAATTGTGATTTGTAACCCTCAAAGCCATCTAAACTAATCAATATTTGTATTGTATTGAATATGACATTTAAAAAATGTGGAACCTAGGTTTAAAAAAATACTTGTGTCCATGAGGCAAAGGACATATGTTTTGGAATTGCATGTTACTTGTTAATTTGTACTACAGAATTTTTCCTATAATTTCCTTTATTACATCCTTTAAAATACAAGTGAAAAGTTTGCAGCTATACTTAAATATGCCTTATATATCTAAATTCATGAAATACATTTAGTTTTCCTTGTTCTATATGTCACATTAATATAAATGTTTAACCTTTAGAAGTATAATCTTAATAGTTGTATGCAGTAGTTAAAAGGCCATCTGTGGCCTGGTGGTTCAGTGGTAGAATACTAGCCTTCCATACAGGAGACGGTTTCAAATCCTGGACCATGCACCCCCCCCCCCCCCCCCCAAAAAAAAGGCCATCTGTGGTAAGCAAAATAATGGTCCCCCATATTTTAATCTCTGGAACCTGAGGATATGTTACATTGCATGGCAGAGGGGAATGAAGGTTGCTAATCAGTTAACCTTGTAATGGAGAGATTATCCTGTATTATTCAGGTGAGCCCATGTAAATACAAGAGTCCTTAAAAGTGGAAGAGGGAGGAAGAAGGTAAGAAGGTCAGAATGTCAGAGTAAGGAGGAACGAGAATGATTTGATGGGTGTTTTTTGGCTTTGAAGATGGAGGGGGCAGGAGCCATGGAATGTGGGTGATCTCTGGAAGCTAGAGAAATGTAGCTCTATTGACACCTTGATTTTAGCTGAGACCCATTTCAGATTTTTGACCTCCACACTTTAAGATAATAAATTTGTGTTGTTTTGAGTTATTAAGTTTGAGGTATTCTGTCATGGCAGCAACAGAAAACTAGCATCACCTAAATGTAACAGCATACTCTGTAGAACAAAACATCTAAAGTTGTTTTCATTTAATTCACAGTACTGAATTTCAACAAAGATTATACTTGGCTTCAAGCAAATGTCTTAAAGTACTAACAAACCCGAACTGAAAAAAAATATAAACTCAAGCAATGAATTGTAATCCTTTTAATGATATTTCAGAACAAAGAAAATGTCACAGAGTTATATGGCATTTTTGTCTAGTATAGAACACAAGAAACATTTACCAACAGAAAATAGTTCTACAGTCCAAAAATAGATTACTTACAAATATTTGCAAAATTAATTCTTAAGGTTCTCAAGAAGTCTTGTACTTGAAGTGACAGTTTACAGAGATGAGAAATTAAAATAGAACTTTTTCATTAGAAAGATAATGATTCATAACTTAGCCCTTGCTGAAAGTACTCAATAAGAAAGTGGAGATATTTTCATTCCCAGGTAACTGTCATATAGTATCTCCTCTCCCTGCTTCTACTTTATTCTTTTTGTGTCACTTTAGTACATTATCTCCTGAGTTCTCTGTTTTCTCTTCTATATGTATCTGTGCCATGGTTTTTCTTGTCATTTCTTCTGTTCTGCTCTTCACTGGGGCTTTGCTGTGGCCATTTTCTAATCTCCCTTTGCCTGTAACTACCACGACTTTGGCTTTGACTTCGGCTTCTCCTACTCTTCTCATCTCTGCTTTGGCTTCTGCTGTTCCTCTCATTTCTTTCAGATCCTCTCTTCTCTGGACTATGATGACAACTTCCGGACTTTCTGTAAGAAACAGAATAGCTCCATTTGCTATTTTTCCTAGAACTCTCTTGTTTTAAATGCCCAGGCTGTTCCCTGGCTTTTACCTTGTTACTGTGACTGCTACAAAGTTCTTCACAAAATTTTCTCTTTTTAGACTTGTCCTTCTCTTCAGAATCACTGCTATTTCTTGAACACTTATTTTTCTTTCTTTTCTTCTTTTGTAATTTTGTTTCTTTATTGTCACTTTCACTCTCACTGCTGCTTGCTGAAGTCTCACTGGAAGAAGAGGACGAAGAGGAGGTGGAGGATTTATTTTTATGTTTTTTATGTTTACTTGTGTTCTTCTGAAGCTTTTTCTTTTTTCTGTCTTTTTTCTTTTTCTTTTTTTTCTTCTCGAGTCGATCCAATTTCCTGTAATCGGGAAAGATCTAATAGTGTGAAAAACAGTCCTTCATTAACGACTATAAAATTGTCAACAGAAAACATATTTCTTTAATTTTATTAAAAGTGGTATCCAGACATAAACACATTTACTTAATTAAATAACAAATAATTTTCTTCCTTTTAAATTATTCATCATCTATATATTAAGTTTTAATAAAAAATTAAATGCTGTAAGCCAATTCTCTGATAAGACTTTTCCCAGAGTAAAGACTATTTTCAAAAAACATTCTTACTACATCAAAATTTGAAATTATATAATACTTTAGATAAAGTATCCTGAGCTACAGAAAACCTGTGAAAGGTTTGTAACAGTTGGATCTGCTGGAAACTCAAATATATAGCTATAATCAGAAGAAAAATTAATCTTATACATGTATTATTTTTAAATATGGAAATATTAATCAAAATTACATTAACAAAATTTCAAAAGCAGATACTCCAGAAATTCTAAATAAAAATTTACACTTAAACATTTTTGATACCTTTTTTGGTTATATCAAGTAAAATAATCTCATAGTAGTACATTCCAACAATTTCTTTAGTTTTATAAACAATTAGTACAATTTTATTAACAAGACAGTCCTAATTTCTAAAGAGTACTTCAAGTTCTCAGAGGGGTAACTTGTTTATATGAAACATCTGAGTAACTCTGAAATACAAATATCTTCACTAGCTAGGTTCTGGCTCTTTAAAGGGAAAGGAAAGTAACACCCAGCCATTCTGAAAATTCTACATACTGAAAACAACATGAGCTCCCTCTATTGGACTCAGCAGACATTTCTTGGACTTTCTTATTCCAGAGGTAGTCTGTTTAACAAAATTAATATTTTAAGATACTTTAAGCATTCTTTCAGAATTCCTCAGAAAAATTTAACAAAATGGGAAAAGAATAGTATGTGGCCAAAAATATATTCTAAGAACAAACTGTGTGCAAATATTAAGTATCTTCATGAGCTCAATGAGAGTTGAATATGGTATTAGATGAAACAGGCAGAAAAAATGTAGTTGATTCCATTAAGTATATACAATTCAATTACCTGAGAAGCTTCTGTTTTTGTTTGGTTGTTAGTGACTTTAAAAATTCAACTTCTGGATCTTCTTCACCCTCACTTGCAACATATTCCTGAGTCAACAAAGACATCATTAATCGCTAGATTTCAAGACTACTTAGTTATCAGATAGGAAAGAAAACATTTACAGATAAATTTTTGAATTAGGGACATAGTATTTTTGAATGTCCATATGATATTTTGGATTGGGTAGTGGGAGAAAATTTTTCAAAAAAATTTGTAATCTACCTGCCAAGGTGGATTAAAATGCATTAAGAAGTTGAGATGACTGCTTCGCTAGCCTTAGGAAACTTTATCAGGAAGAGAAGGGTAGGGAAACAGAAAAGGTTTACAGCACGGCATTCACACTCTATCCCTTAAAGGTTGAATCATGTTAAATTTTTGCTTGTTTAGATATATTTTTTATTTTCATCATTTTTACTTTTTCACATTTGATGTTTTTTTTATGGTGCAAAATAACATATATATACACACACACAAAAACCCCAATAAATTTCCAAGTACATTTTAGCAAAAATTTTAAAGTTTGGTATGGGTTATGTTCTACAATTTTTCATTTTTTCTTCTAGCTGCTCCAAGACACTGGAGACCAAAAGAAATATCAATATATTGATTCAACAGTCATATTTATGTGTTAAATCTTACCTTCTCTATTATACTCTTCCTTCTCTTTCTTATGAAAAATAACATATATACCAAAAAAAAAAAAGTAGTAATTTTCAAAGTGCACTGCAACAATTAGTTGTGGAACAGATTTCAGAGTTTGATATAGGTTACTATTCCACAATTTTAGGTTTTTATTTCTAGGTGCTCTAAGGTATGGTAGATTAAAAGATTTTATTTTGATTTAATGAAATATTAAACCACAAAGATCATGAACCTAACAAGGTCAAAAACATTCAAACTTTTATTTATAATTTCAATAGTATATGACCAAATATATGCTAATATAGGTTTTATGAACAATCCCTAACAATGCTGGAAAAGAAATGTGCCTCTTTTCAGAGTAGCATACGTTTATATCAGTGGGGGAATCTGAATTTTGGACTCAGCTGTCTCTAAATAGCCATGTGACCTTGGGAAATAACTTCTCTGGGCTAAGTTACCTCATTAAATAAATGGGTTGCATTAGGGTATCTAAAGTCCTTCAAAGACAACAATTTTCTGGATCTAGGTTTAATAAATCAAGATAAACATGTTTAAAATATTTTCTATAAACTCTTGGGATTTGTTTTTATACATTCCTTTCCATTGGTTCTATTCAGTATCACCTTAAGGGTAAGTTAGTAAAAAGGAAAAAAAAAAATAATCCTACCACCAATTCAGTTAGATATTTATTGATATAAACCCAGAGCAGTTTCATGTATTAAAATATAGGTTTATAAAAATATATCATCTAGGTTAAAATAATAAAAGAAGTAAACCCAAAAAAGTTCTAGGCATTTTTTGTGCTCTTTCTTTCCTATGGATATGCATATTGGAAAACATTAAGTAGCAATTCACAAGCAATCACATTTAGATTTATAGATATTTTCAGCTTACTGATAAAAAGATCATTACCTGTGATGGATCATTTGCGGTCAAGTTTCTCCCCAGTACATTTCGTTTCAGTGCAAACCCACTGTTTCTCATCTCCGCTATTAGCTCCGAGGGGTGCATCGATGGCCCTGTTCACAAAAATCACAGTTTTAATATATCATTTATATCTCTCTACCTTTTTTGGACTCCACAGTAGGAATGCAGTTGAAGCTTTGTTAAGTAAAACTGCAGTTAAATCAACTCAATAATCTTCTGCTGAGCAAATAATCAGATATGATTTTCTAAAACAGCAGCCTGGAGATTCAGAATAGAAAATAATTGCATTTTTCTTTACCTGCAAGGGGATTCTCTTATGTAACTTTGTCATATTGAAAAAGATGCATTTAGATATTGTCTGGTTGGCAGTTTTTGAATAAAATAAAGGAAAATAATAAAAACTACAATTAAACTTTAGTTACAATCTCAGTAAGAGTTCAGTTTAGAAGAGATACTTCAACATATATATGTCCTTATTTATCAAGTACTACTAATAAATACATTTCCATGTGGTTACTAATTATTAATAAAACACAGGCACAAATCTCATGGATAACCATCAAGTTCTACAGCTGATCTCACTTATATATACACCCAGATTTTGAACTTTATAGTTATTAGTTTGCTAGTGACAAACAATTTTAAGATGCCTTTTAGACTGGCTGTAGATGTGTATGTGTGTTACATTTTCTCACAAGATGCTGATTCTATTTTGGTAAAATCCCAAACTGAAAAGCAAGTTTCTTTTTGGTCCATATGGAATAAACATGGGTAAACTAAAAAAAAAAAAATTAAGGTCTGACTCCTTTCCTCAAACATTACAAAGTTTATGGCAAGGTAGGAGAGACTCCTCCTTCTTGTGTATATTCCAGTTTTGTTTTGTTTTTCTCTGCAGGTAGCAAACTAATGACCACATCTCCTGGTAGCTATTTAAGAGATTATGGCCTAAATCATCTATACTGGCTTAAATGAACTACACTGGGTTATATATCTGAAACACAGGGAGGAATAAGACAGGTTCTGCCCACAGGACCTCATAAGGGAGAATGGGCAAATACAGAAACACAAACAGAAACCAATTCTCTAGTTTGATTAACTATGTCTTCTATTTCTTTTTCTTTTCAATGCTTTATTGGTTTTTTAGAACTTATTTGTACGTTCACCAACCTATACAGAAAGAAAAAGGCAACCTACATGGAAAGAAGCTCAAAGAAGTTCACTTATCAAAAGCAAAACTGGTAAAAAGTTTGATGAGAAAAGTTCATGTGTAGGTTAATAACATTTATTGGACTCTCTGGGCTTTACCATTCTATTCATGTTACCAAAAACAACTCAGAGTTGATTTTAGGTATTAGGGAGATGAGAGGAACAAGTTGTCTATCATTACAGCATAGGGGAGTTATTAATAATGTGATGCTTTAATTTATTGAAAAAGTATAACTTATTTAGTTGAAAACAAACCAAGCATCTTTAAATTTCACTGTGATAATAATACTTTATTTTAAAATACAGGATTTAAAATTTTTCCTTCTGTACAAGATATTTAAAATAATCCCTTAATTATCCAAATTTTCAGCTAATATTGATAAAATTTTAAGAAATATTTGAATTTTAAATATAAATACTGGTTGCCATTAAACAGTGTGAAAGTGCTAATACAATTAATAGCTTTAAACAGAACTACAGAATGTTCTTATTAAATTTTACATGTAGGAACACAATTTCATAAAGTAGAAAATTTCTCTCCTGAAATGTCAAAACTATATATCTTTGTCAACAATTTTATTAGATGACATGAATTCAGAAAGCAAACATATTAAGAATTAGGATAAAGACCACTATAATAAAAGGCTAAAGAGCTTGACCATTATGATCAGAGGTTACTGATTGCATTGGTTTTCATTAAAGATGGGTAATTTTAGTAAGATGTTTTAGAAAACAAACCCTTTATATGTGCATTACAATACTTTCACCTACTTCAAGAAAATGATCCCCCTTTCCCCAGTCTGCAGGGATTATACAGACTATGAAACAACTATTACTCTTCTAGGTTTTATATTACTCTACAACCCCAACTGAACTGTGTAGTACATAAGCTTAATGTACATTTCCAGATACTAAGACTATAAATACAGTGCTTAGTAAAGTACCTGACAAATAATACTCAATAAATAGTAATAACTATTATTTTACCTGTGGCTGGTAAAACTTTTATGAATATTTTATATTTTTGATAATTAAAAAAATGTTCTTAGTGGTAACATATTTCAAAATCCAGTCTTATCCACATATTTTTGTACTTAAATCTTTTTCTTTTATCATAAAAACTCTGGGGTTAGAAGATATGACAAGTCAGGTTTAATTAAGATATATTTAGCAAGATATCTTTATACGTTCATGTTATTTTGACAGTGGCTATGTAGAGTTAAACTGACAGAAATGACTCCACCTTTGAGAACTTAAAAATTTAGCTGATATAACAGATCAGTTCAAATGCTATAACTACATAAAAATAACTACTTTTATATATGGTGCCTTAATAATTTAACATAC
Source organism: Tamandua tetradactyla (assembly GCF_023851605.1). Classification (NCBI taxonomy): domain Eukaryota; kingdom Metazoa; phylum Chordata; class Mammalia; order Pilosa; family Myrmecophagidae; genus Tamandua; species Tamandua tetradactyla. The sequence goes on from NC_135329.1 coordinate 146,469,331, forward strand.
AGTAGGAGTTAGGCTCCAGGAATGTTTGGCTGGCCCTTAGATTTCTATGGCAGAATGATTCTAGGGAATTCAGGAAAGGATATTTGTTCTAAAATGTAGAGTTGGAGGGCTCCTTTCTACATCATTTCAGCCAGGCTGGGTTAAGCTCCAACAGTCTGAAAACCAATATTTCAACTCAGAAAAGCAAGTCCATTAAATAAACTGCTTTCAACATTCATTAATTTTGCAATTTTTTTTTGCTGTGACATGGGTAAGTATCAGAATACTGGTTTTGACTATGGTCTTTAGTTATAAATCAATTAGACTTGGACTATTTTCTACCAGAAAAACATTATGCCAACCAAAACCATTTCTGCCAATCCTGAAGAATACTTAGGGCATTATATAAGATTCTATAAAGTTTCCATGCACTGGGATAACTTTCCAGAAATCTACAACCTCCAGATGGGTTCCTGGACCAGATAAGTCCTAAAATGAAGAGGGGCCTGCACTTCCAGAAATCAACTAGTTCCATCCCAATCTCATATTATTGACAGCCCCTTCCAATATGAAAAAGTTAGAATGGGCATGCCCAAATACTCCTAAAGAGTGGGAGAAAGATCACAGGTGATGGAGTTATACAGAGAAGGTCAGGTTTAACAAATGAGTATGAGTGCTGAATCATTATACTGGTATTTCTTTTAGCCTCCAGTACCTTAGAGGATCTAGAAATAAAAAACCTAAAATTGTGGAATTGTAACACAAACCAAACTCTGAGAGAATTTTAAATGTTCCATAGCAAAATCAGTACTTTAATCCAAGAATAATATATGAGGTCAAAAGTTCTAGCTATACAACTAACTTCACATCTAGAGAAAAGCAGTTTCAGGGTGAATGACACAAATGGTAGAAGAGGAAGATTCATAATGAAGGCAAAGACACTTGTGTTTTGCTGCTGGCACTAGGTCTATTTGTTCTTTCCTAGATCAGAGGCATCTTCCACTCAAAGTTCATCGTTCCTTTCAAACAATGCATTATTTTCTGCACTTCCATGGTATTAAGTAGAAGGAGAAAGGACGCTGAGTTGCAGGTCAAGTAAGAAGGCTGAATTAGACAGGCCTTTCTCTTTCCTCATCCAAATTTAACATGTTATATTAACTTATAGGATGTGCTATTTGCTGAAACTAAATTGCTATTCCTAAAGTGAATATAGTTATGCTTGCTTTTACAGTGGTGATCTATTTTTTTTCTGCCCGTTGTGTATTTTAATTTAACATCAACCTATGGGATATTTAAAACCTAGAGATAATAGTGCAATGAACACCATGTACTCAATATACAGCTTTAACAATTACCAATATTCTGCCATTAGTGTTCCATCAATTACCCTCAATTTTCTTTCCTTCTTTCTTTTTGATAGAGTATTTAAAACAAGATTTTAGCTATCACTTTGGTAGGAATCACTAACAAACATGGACTAATTCTTAAAAATAAAACCCTAACACCTTTATTATACCTATTGAAATTGACAATCTTGATATCATCCATATTTTAAAACTTCAACTTCTGTTTGCTACTGTTCTAGTTTGCTAGCTGCTGGAATGCAATATACCAGAAACAGAATGGCTTTTAACAAGGGGAATTTAATAAGTTGCAAGTTTACAGTTCTAAGGCCTAGAAAATGTCCCGATTAAAACAAGTCTAAAGAAATGTCCAATCAAAGGCATCTAGGGAAAGATACCTTGGTTCAAGAAGGCTGATGAAGTTCAGGGTTTCTCTCTCAAGTGAGAAGGCACATGGCGAACACAGTCAGGGCTTCTCTCTCGGCTGGACAGGCACATGGCGAATACAGTGTCATCTGCTAGCTTGGTCTCCTGGCTTCCTGTTTCATGAAGCTCCCCGGGAGGCGTTTTCCTTCTTCATCTCCAAAGGTCGCTGGCTGGTGGACTCTCTGCTTCATGGTGCTGCAGCATTCTCTGCTCTCTCTGAGTCTCTCATTCTCCAAAATGTTTCCTCTTTTATAGGACTTCAGAAACTAATCAAGACCCACTCAAATGGGTGAAGACATGTCATCCCCTAATCCAGTTTAACAACCGTTCTTAACTAAATCTCATCAACCAGGGAGATGATCCCATCACAGTCCCAAATACACAGCATTGAATAGAGACTATTCTACCTTTAAGAAATGGGATCCATATTAAAACATGGCTTTTCTTAGGGGGCATACTTCCTTTCAAACCAGCACAGCTACCAAAGGAAGAGATGTTTATTTGGTACGTATATTTTCGGTAGTGCATTTCCTAATTTAACTTGTATGGTCAGTTTTGCTGAACATCGTAAGTACATGGAATCTTGAATAGGGCATGAGACTTTGTTGGTTTGTCCACGTTAGTGTGGCGCCCCAAAATATCCCAGAGTAATTTGGGCAGTGAATAAAGAAGTATTTTCAAAGTCCCCTTGTGGGGACTGGGGAGAAAGAAGGAAATATTCCAACTTCCCCATTTGGAGAATTTCTGAATTTCCAGTGGGGACAATCCAATCAATAGGCCGAGCTCTTGATCTTGGGGTTTGCCCTATGAAACTTAATCCTACTTAAAATTAGGCCTAAGAGTCACCTCCAGAAAACCTCTTTTGTTGTTCACACGTGGCCTCTCTCTCCAAGCCAACTCACCAGGTAAATTTACTGCCCTCCCCACTATGTGGGACATGACGCGCCCCAGGTGTCAATCTCCCTGGCTATGTAGGACAGAAATCCCGGGATGAGTTAGGACCTGGCATCAAGGGACTGAGAAAGCCTTCCTGACCAAAAAAGGGAAAGAGAGAAATGAGACAAAATAAAGTGTCAGTGGCTAAGAGATTTAAAACAGAATCTAGAGATTATCCTGATTATTCTTATGCATTATATAGATATTCCTTTTTAGATTATGGTGTATTGGAGCAGACGGAGGGAAGTCCCTGAAACTGCTGAGCTGTGTTTCAGTAGCCTTGATTCTTGAAGATGATTGTATAAAGATCTAACTTTTACAATGTGACTGTGTGAACGTAAAAACCTTGTGTTTGATGTTCCTTTTATCCAGGGTATGGACAGATGAGTTAAAAAAAATATGGATAAAAATAAGTGGGCGGGCCGCGGTGGCTCAGCGGGCAAGAGTGCTTGCCTGCCATGCCGGAGGACCCCGGTTCGATTCCCGGCCCCAGCCCATGTAAAAAACAAACAAACAAACAAAATATAATAAAACAAGAAAATGTTTAAAGATGTTTCCCTTTCTTCCTCCCTTCCTTCCTTCCATCCTTCCTTCCTTCTCTGTCTTTCCTTCCCTTCCTCCCTCTCTCTTAAAAAAAAAAAAAAAAAAAAAAAAAATATGGATAAAAATAAGTAAATAATAGGGGTGACAAAGGGTAAAATAAATTGGGTAGATTGAAATACTGGTGGTCAATGAGGGAGGGGTAAAGGGTCTGGCATGTATGAGTTTTTTCTTTTTATTGCTTTTTCTGGAGTGATGTAAATGCTATAAAAATGATCATAGTGATGAATACACAACTATGTGATATTGTGAGAAACTGATTTTATACCATGTATGTGTGTGAAGATTTCCCAATAAAAATATGTAAAAAGATGACCATTTTAAAATGCCATCTAATATCCAGTCAGTATTCAGCCTTTCCCAGTCATCTCAAAAGTAAATTTTTACAGTTGGTTTGTTCAGACCAGGATCCAAACAAGGCCCACACATTGCATTTGGATGATGTATCACTTAAGGTCTCTCTCTCTTTTTTTAAACATATTTTTTATTTAAGAAAACAAACAATACACTTAGAATCACCAAAAATGGATATCTTAGTTAGCTTAACCATAGGAATATTTAAGTAAAGTATCCATACAATCATTGTAAAACCTGTGTTTGCGCAGCAAGTTTCATAAACCAATTTAAAATTAAGGCAACAAGGGAAAAATTTACATATTCAGATAGCGAAGTTCTTAAATTCTAAGTATTAAAAACTAACCTATCATGCGGGAGACCCGGGTTCAATTCCTGGACCATGTATCAGAAAAAAAAAAAACTAACTTAGATATCATTTGATCAGCTGTCAAAACTGTGAATGTTCTCAAAATATCAAGTACAAAGTTCTTACAAATATCTGCATTACTATAGTAATGCCCTACATTACTAAATATTTTCCTTATTTCAGGAAAATATGAAGATACAGATATTTTTACAATTAACATATGGAAATCCTAACCACGCAAAATGGTTATCTTAGTTAGCTTATCCATAGGCATATTGAAAAAAAAATCTAAGTAATCATCATAAAGCCTGTTTGTATAATATGTTTTACAAAATGATTTACAATTAAAGCAAGGAAGGAAAAAAATCTATAAATACAGATATCAGAGTTAAGTCTCTTTTAATTTCAAAGAATTTACCCATCTTATTCTGCCTGTCCCCCATTGCTTTTCATCTGTTGAAGAATAGTGATGCCATTTAATATGTTCTCCTAGTCCTTGTGTCTTCTGTAAATTGGTAGATCTAGAAGTTTATTATTCAATAATTATGGTAATTATTTTATATCACATACTTTGAGGAATATATGGAAAGTCTTCTAATGTTTGGATTCAGGAAAATGACATCCCAAAACAAACACAGTTTGGCTACGGTACTAGACGTAAGAAAAAGGCTGAGACTTCAAACTGGCATGTTCTTGTAACCTCTTTCACCAGGTATTATTGCAGTCATACGTAACAGTGGTATAACCTTAAAAGCGTGTTTTCACATAAATCCCAAAACATAATCACATGTAAAATACAGTACATGATTGTTATTGCCATTGAAGTACAACCTTCCTTCTTTCTTTCCTAATGTTAAATTGACTATATCTAATGAATAGGTCACTCCCTGTTGCTAAATGTAAAAAGGAAGCTTATAGGCTCTAATTTTATGGTTCATGATCAAGAGGAAGTTCTGTTTCTAGTGGGAATTATCAAAAATTATCTTACAATTATGTTAGACTCCTAATATTACCATAACCTTTTTAAGAAAGCTTATAGAAATAGTTATCTTAAAAAAAAAACTAATAAAAAGGGCACAGTAGGAACATACAGTATAAGTCCCAGGAAAAAATTGAACAAAGCTATTAATAAAGTGTGTGGGTGATTTTTATTTATATAGATGAGAATGTTTTATGTATGATTTTCTAAAGGTTATGCAAGAACAATTGTACTGAATTGTAATAAAACTGCTCCATACTGGGAATTTTCCTGACACATTGCCAGTTCATCTTAGTGGAGGCTGGAAACAATAGGGTTTCTTATTGCCCTTATCCCAAGTTCATACTGAAGACAGCTAATTTATCTCTATTAAAACATACAGAATAAAGGAAAAATTCAACATTTCATTTTAGTCTATGTGTCTGGGAAATACATAAAAGCAAGGAAATATGAAACTGTTTTTATTGTATGCTAGTAAAAAACACTTTTTATTAAAGCAATCTTGCCTTACAGAATCAAAATAATTAAAGATATGACATCTCTGTCTTTGTCCTTTACATTTTCAACTTAATTTAAATGTATATATTTTAATATTGATACATCTGGCAATAATAAAGTTAATTCACAGTTCTAGGGGACTAAGAAATAATTTGTACTGTAATGAATATGAAGTATTAGAAGTTAGCATTATGTTTTACATAGGCTGTGGGAACATGAATACTCTTAAAAAATTATGGCTCCATGAATCTTAAAAACATTATATTGAGTGAGAGAGACCAGGCACATACTATATGATTCCAATTATATGAAGCTGAGAACAGGAAAAACTCACACATATGGAATTAGAAATCAGAACAGTGGTTGTGGGGATGGGGTGGGGGGGAATGCCTGGAAAGGGAGACAAGGGAATTTTCTAGGGCTATGGCAATGCTCTATAGCTTTTCAAAGAAGTTTATTACACAAGTGAATATATTTATCAAACCCAAATTCTATACTTGAGACCAGGGCATTTTACTTGAAAAAAGGTTATACATGGTATTTTAAATCATTCAGCAATAATTACTGAGTGATTCTCACTGCTTCTATATATTATATTGTTCTTTAAGGAGACAGCTCTGTATAGGAAATTTGAACTTATACTTCCCTAGTGTGTAACACAGAAAGTGATTTTAAAAAATTCAGTATGTACTGTTGAGGGTCTATTTTATCTCACCATATACTTCAAAGATAATAGGAGTGATCTTGGTTTTGCCTTCAAGGAGCTTATAATCTTTGGAGGGAAATTATATCACACGAAAGAATATTTTTCAGTTATGTTTAGAACAACTAGGAAGGTCTCTCTATTCACTTACTCACAAAACCATTACTTACTAATCACAATCATAACTAAGAATGCACTTGTAAAGCACTGGGAATACAAAAATCAGTAAGGTATAGCCTGCATTTCAGAAGAGCTTATATTTTCCAGGAAATAACCGGAAACTGAGTTTGGTTCTTAAAGACTTCAAGGGATTTAGAAGAAGGAAAAAACAGGGTATTCTAAATTAGTGGAACATGGTGAAGTTTCACAGTAAATTCACTCTTTGATTTGGGTAGAAGAATTAATATTTATTGGGTGGACTCAAACGCATTCTCCTTTTCCCAGGTAAACACAAACTAATTTTCTTTACTTAAACCTGGCAACCTTTGGTAGCTTGAGTGAAGTTTTAATCTAAAAGAGCCAAGTAAAAGAGAGTTATGACCATGATCTGAGACTCATAATACCACTTTGAAACTAGGGGAGGTATAGCTCCACTAGCCATCTCCACCTTTGACATTCTATCCGAATGACAGAACAGTATCATTCCTGACAGGATAAGATTGCAATTAATTAGTTGATGTCAACAGAGTTTCAAGGTATAGCCACTCTAACAAAATATTTAGTCACTGTTTTATAATAATGCTTTTAAATAATTAAAAAATGGCTTAACAATTGGTAATCACTTAAAATAGCTAAATGTAAAGTATTAATCAAGAACATTAATTTGACCTTTGAAACCCACTGAATTGACCATCTTAACCAAATAATTTCCTTAGTATATCAATATTCCTTTTCAGCTAACTAGCTTCCTCTTGCATTAAAAAAAAATTGGTTCCTGAGTAAGTACATATTATAATGGAGTAAAATGGTGCTTAAACTTTATTTCCTTACTTTGAGGTCAATCATTTGTTTCGGTATCTTTCTATTTCAGGAGGTTAGTTTTAATGAGATTCTAATACCACAAATAGTTTTTCTACAGTAGAATTATACAGGATTATTTTTTTAAAAAGCTGCCATCAGATGCAGAGCTATCTTTACAGCTATGCTGGTAGGACTCAACCCCTCAAAGAGATGCTTAAGGGAACTCCACAACAGATTCAAGTGGAGTTGCCAAGAGGATAACTGAGTTTTATAATTTTCCTTCCTATACAAATAACTAATCCCAGCATGCTCTTGGGTGTCTAGAAAGCAAAGCTTATGATCAGACAACTATTTTGCTAAATTTCCCAATCATGTTTGCAAGCAACAAAAATGCCTTCATCATGAAAGACTGATTAAAAGATGGAAAAGCAGCATGGGGGAAGCTCCTTTGCAGAAAACTTCTACCCACTATCATTTAGTGTGATATTCTTCAAGAAAAATTAAATCAAGAATTGGGAAAATAAGGTAAGGAAAAGGGCAATGATATATAAGCAAATCTTTGCAACAAGTATAAAATAATATTCTCCTCATTTCTAACCATTTATTCATTTTCACATTGTTTAAACACTCTAGAAGTTATAGTGTAAACAAGCCTGGATAGATATACTCAAGACATTAAATATCTATCATCATTTTTGCCATTTTTGCTGTGGCTGGATCTCAGACTTAGGCAACATAAAGAAAAATCAATTTTGTAGAAATGCACTCAGTAACAGTATTTTGAATCTGAGATTTACTTGTATTGAGATGTGTAATTTGCCATGTTATCATATCTAATCAGTTCCAAATATTTATTTAAATTATAGCTAAGAAAAAAAAATTACAGTGAAGTAATTTTAAATATGTAGCAACTTAAACCTAAAAACTCAAACTCAAATAGTTAATACGTGAAACATTAATAAATTTGAGTCAGTGCTTATTTACTTTTATATTGCTTTTACAAAAGCAACATCAATTTGAATGCTACTCAACCTTGCATATTAGCAAACCAGACTGCTGAATACTGTGGCAGTATTAATGTTTTAGGGCTTGTTTGTCCATTCTCAGCCTTGGTGCAGAGCTGAACTGAATGTTGGGGCATGATGGATAACTAAGAAGCAGGTTGCAGCAGGACTAGCACTAACTGTTGGAAACGCTTTGGCAAACTCTGGTCTAGTTCTCTTATAAAATGACTGTTTAGTGCTACCTATTTGCTTCCCATAGAGAAAAATCCAAAATTTAAATATGAAAAGATACAAAAATTTTTATTTATCTAGGGAAAAGAGAACTTTTATTTATGTTTTTTTTGTACATACCCTGTCTAGAATTAATGTTTTATAGGTACCTATTCATAAACTCTTATCCTCATGGGCTAGAATTTTTAATTATTATAAGACCATTTGCTTTACCATAAATGTATGTATGATTCCATTGATATGAAATGTCTAGAATAGTCAAATCTATAGAGACAGAAAGTAGATTAGTGATTGCCTGAGTCTTAGAGGGTTGTAGAGATGACAGCTAAGGGGTGCTGGGTTTCTTTTAGGGTAATGAAATTTTCTAAAATTGATTTGATGGATGAACAACTCCATAAATACACTAAAAGCCAATGAATTGTACACTTTAAATCAGTGAATTCTATGGTGTGTGAATTATATCTGAATAAAGCTGTTTTAAAAACCACTTGCTTTACTGAAAAGACCCTATTGTAGATTGAAAAAAAAAAGTTTAATTTCAGTACACATTAAAAACACAAGTAACTGACAGATGCTAAAATTGAATGATAAGAATAAGGGCTAAACAGTATAGATGAAAGGCAGATCGGCTGGCCATTTACTTATATATTCTAATATAAAATGTATTTATAAGACTTCAGTCACCATTGATGCTTACTAATTTTACATATAATTTTGATGTGTCTAAAGTGGATAAAAATTTGTAAAGTTAAGATGATCTTATCAATAGAAAAGATATTCTAAACCAGTTTAGCTCAAAAAAGCATTTTGATTGCCTAATTTAACTTTGTAAAGGAGAAGTAAATCTTCTAGCTGGTCTCTGTAAACCTCACAGCTGGAACACTCTAACAGCACCTTGCAGTTTCCAGTGATCAAAGTAAGTTACTTTATATACTAAACTAAGAATTTCATAATAGAAATAATGCAACACCAGGGGGTACAGTTATCATGAAATAATTACACTCCTTGGAGATTACAGGCACAAGGCTGTACCCCAGGGGTGTGATTATCCCATGATAACCACATCTACTGAAATTGCCTTATTGCAAAAATAATCTCTATTCACTGGTAAAACATTATTCGATAGGTGATTTTGTTTTTAATGAACCCCCCCTCTTTTTTTAGCTTGAATCAACTAATGGATTAGGATATTGGTCAGTTTATTTTTTATTGCATTCAAATTCAGAATACAACATCATTAATACTTGCTTTCCTATATGATATAGATATAATGTAGATTAAACTAGAATGCTTGTGTCTATAACTGTTGTACTGTGACTAGTACAAAAACTGAGGAAATTTTGAATAATTCTACCATTATTCAAAAGTGAATCCATCAAAATTCTATTAGAACTGTACTCATTCCTTAGTGACAATGATGACCTTCTTTGTTTAGCTAGTAAGCCAGCATTTGTCCATAGACTGATTTTGTCAAATCATATTTTAATTATATACACAGTTTGGCTACAAATACAAGAGTTCACCAAAAATCCACCAAAGCACTGTGACAATCAATCCGCTAAATGGAATTTACAAAAAAGCATCATATATTTTATTATTATTTGTAAATGTTGTGGTACACAATATTTTCCAGCCGTAAAATTTATAAATTTTATAATAAACCCATATATATTTTTATATTTTTTAAAAGTGGTGCTATATGATCATTGGGATGAATACATAACTATGTGATGATATTGGAGCCACTGATTGTATACCATGTATGGAATGTTTGTGTGTGAAGATTTCTTAGTAAAAATATAAAAAATAAAAAAAGGTGATGCTATAATACTTCCTACATACACATTAGGGCTAGAAGGAAACATAGAAAAGTGAAAATAGTTAACATCTTAATTGGGAGATGTTATAAGTGATTTACTTTTAAAATGTGTGTTTAATTAAAATTGGTAAAGAAACAAACTTAAAATGTAGGCTTTCCAACACTGAATAGCACATGATAGTCTTCAGAAGGCTAGTATTTCCTTGGTACCTCCATATTAAATTTATTTTTCAGAATAACTGGAAAAGCTAAAGAAAGCAAAGAGTTACTAGTGTGTTTTAAAGAGTATGTTTGTGTGACGAAATAAACCTAGAACACTGAATTAATTATTCAATTAATTATAATCTCCATTCTATAGGAAAAAAGTGTCAAATTTCCATTTCCAAGTTTTCCTTTCAAACTGACAAGGTCTAAATGTGAGAACAAACACTGGTAAATAGGGTATTTAAAAATATATATTTTTACTGGAAAATCTTCACACACAGTCTATACATGGTGCACAATCAGTGGTTCACAATATTATCACATGGTTGTGTATTAATCACCATGATAATTTTTAGAACATTCGCATCACTCGAAAAAAAAAAAAAATGCATACATCCCATACTTCTTACCCCACCTCTCATTGACCACTAGTATGTCAATCTATCCAGATTTTTTTATTCCTTATCCCCCCTATTATTTATTTATTTATTATATATTTTTTCTCATCTATCCATACCCTGGATAAAAGGAGCATCAGGCATAAGGTTTTTACAATCACACAGTCACATTGTAGAAATTATATGGTCATACAGTTGTCTTCAAAAATCAAGGCTACTGGAACACAGCTCAACAGTTGCAGGTACTTTCCTCCATCCGCTCCAATACACCATAAACTAAAAGGGGATATGCATTAAGAAAAACCTCAGGGATAACCTCTCAACTTTGTTTGAAATCTCTCAGCTTCAGAAACTTTATTTTGTCTCCTTTCTCTCTTCCCCCTTTTGATCAAGAAAGCTTTCTCAATCCCATGATGCTAAGACCTGGGAGTTCTAAGACAGGGTATTTATTTATTTTTGTTTGTTTGTTTTTAATTTTTTAAATTGTATAATATAACATATATACAAGGCAAAGAATGAAAAAAGCAATAGTTTTCAAAGCACTCTTTAACAAGCAGTTACAGGGCAGATCCCTGAGTTTGTTACAGGCATCCATACCATTATCTCAGATTTTTCCTTCTAGCTGCTCTAGAATATAGGGGGCTAGAAGGAATACATCTTTTTTATCATCACAATTGTCTTTTTCCCTTTTTTTTTTATGAAAAATAACATATATACAAAAAAAGTAATAAATTGCAAAACACAGCACAACAATTAGTTGTAGAACAGATTTCAGAGTTTGGTATGGGTTACAATTCCACAATTTTAGGTTTTTACTTCTAGCTATTCTAAGATACTGGAGACTAAAAGATTATCAATTTAATGATTCAGCAATCACATTCACTTGTTAAACCCTACCCTCTCTGTATAACTCCACCATCACCTTTGATCTTTCTATACCTTTCTTTAGGGGTATTTGGGCTACGGCCATTCTAACTTTTTCACGTTGGAAGGGACTGTCAATAACATGGGGTAGGGAGATGAAACTAGTCTCTGGAGAGTCTGGGCCCTCTATGTTTGAGGACTTACCTGGTCCAGGGACCCATCTGGAGGTTGTAGATTTCTGGCAAGTTACCCTAGTGCATGGAAGTTTTGTAGAATCTTATATATTGCCCTAGGTGTTCTTTAGGATTGGCTGGAATGGTTTTAGTTGGGGTTTGGCAGGTTATGATAGGTAGCAATGTCTAAGTGAAGCTTGCTAGACAGGGTATTTTTAATAAATCATTTATTTTATAATATTTCAAAGCACTGAATTCTATGATAAGATTATGATAAAAGGAGAGCAGTAACTTTTATCATCTGTGATACCAAGTAAGATGATGGAAAGTTACTGATCTATTTCTGATGCACTGCCAAGGCTGAGACCCATTGGCTTAAGCTGTATTTAAAAACAGTTGAAGATTTTGGAGAATACTACATTCTTTGCTTGTTCAAACAGTTTGTTTAAATTATCTTTTACTTGCTACACAGTCATGACTGATTTGATTTTGGTCAACCTTTCTATGTGTCTAAATCTTAAAAATCCTTCAAGGGCCATTTTAGTCCCACTTCCTCTAATAACTACATAATTTAACACTTAGTTATTCTCTATTAGATTCTTATATAATATGCCAGCTTCCCTGATTAGATTGTAACCCGGGAGTTAAGCTGCTTCTTATGGGATGTTAATCTTTCTGATTAGATTATACACCAGGTATGGAGCCCCTATTTTCCACGAGCTTGGAACAGAGAAGTTCAAAAAATAAAACTTACTGGCTGATATTCAGGATAGAAAATAAACAGCTGCCAAGAAGTAAAGTAAAAAAGGAACTTTAGTTCTAAGAATTGGTTTTCATATATATATGGCTCTTAATTCAATGAGTCATCCTTTCACCACAGAAGGTAGAGCTTCCAAAATCTTAGATTTTAAAAATAACTTCATCCTAGAAGGACATTTTAACTTTAATTATTGAACGCCTGACATTTTGCTGTCTATCTTTACATTCTTTAAACAATGTTTCTTAACTATTTTTTTTTTTTACTTGCTGTATCTTGGTTACCCTTACATGATCTATATTATCTATATCTATATATCCTATGGCTGTACGGTATTCCATTTTTTGGGAACATGCCATAATTTATTTTTTAATAAGCACTCATAAAGCTCTTACTATATACTAGGCACTATTTCAAGTGCTATACATATTTTAACTCCTTTAGTTCTCATGACAACTTTATGAGATTGGTACCATCATAATATCAATTTTACCAAAATTAGCAAACTGAAGCATGTGATTTGCCCAAAGTCACATAACTGCTAAGTAGCACAGCAAGGGTTCCAACCCAAGCATCTATGTGGCTTCACAGCTTGAAAGACCTAACCCTACCACTAAGCTATACGACCTTAAGTACTTATGGTTCAATCTTTGTGAAAGGCTGTTTCTTCTGTCTGAGACGCTAAATGCTCTCCCCCCAGATCTTGCTGGCTGCATCATCTTGTCATTCATGTCTCAGCTTAATGTCACCCCTTTAGAGGAGCCTTTCCTGACAATTTAATCCAAAGTAACTCCGTATTCAGTTCTTATCACAGTAACTTGTTTCATTTTCATCAAAGAACATATAAACCATTTTTCCCTTACTCATTAATATCTTTTGTGTCATCCACCAATGTAAAGAAATTAAAGGCCTGCCTGTAATGCTTTTCACCCTCTACACTTGATTGCTCAACTTATTTAAAGAGAAAAAACAATTAATTTGTAGACTTCTCAAGATGGGTTACATATGTTTACATGATACATGTACAGGTTATAGCACAGATTATATGGTTTAACATAAGCTAAAACTTGGTCGATGCAAAAATGTGAACATTTTTCTACTTTATTCCAAAAAAGTTTCATTTGATTGAGAAGCAATACTATAAAACACCACCATATATGGGGTCTAAAAAATTTAATTGCACAAACTAAGAGATAGTTATAAGGTTAATGAATATAAATGGAGGGCTGGAGAAAAGTCAATAACCAGCCTGATTATATCTGAATTCATACAAATGTGAGGCACGTTATAGCAGGTTTTTACTGTTTTCAATACTCTTAAAATAGGTTAACTAAATAGCACAAGCTTTTTTAGTTGTTGTTAATTCACTTTATAATACAGACTCAAGAGAAAGCAGGTCTATAGATTACTAAAATAAAGGGCTAAGCCTGGAGTCCATCCTACTCATTCTCTCAGAAGCAGGATCAAGTTAAGACGAGGCTGAGGAACAATGACAGCTACTATTACTGCCTGTCCCAGGCCAACCCATGAATCATGCAGTTGTTATGGCACTATAAGGTTGCAGTGAAGAAAAAGATGAGAAAGATGCAATCCTTCCAGAAAAAAGAACATACCTTCAGATATAACAAAAGATCCCTGTGACTAATAAAATAAGTGGTCAGAAATATTAGGGCTAATGGGTTCTTGATATATGACCTACTTCAACCCCATTTTCTGTGAAGCTTTATTTCCTTTGGGGTTCTTTTCCCTTCTGCTACCAGTTGGGTTGGGGCAGGGGAGGAGGGATTATTAGGTATGTGGATTTGTAAAATTACCCGTATTGTGGCATCAGTGGAATATTCTTTTGTCAGAAATTGCCAGGCCAAGACCTGTATCAAGGTTCTCTTACCATTGAGCAAATGGATTACCTTCCACTTAAATGATTTGTTAATGTTTTTTAAAGGCATTAAGGATTTTTAAAAATCAGTGGTAATATTCTGGCTGTATTTCATTCACCCATTCTGACCTAAACAATACCATCAAAGAGATAGTGTCAAACTCCTAATACGAGAACTGCCCATCTTGAGTCCTACAACCTGAATCTGGCTTACTAGAAGGAAGCAGGATCTTTACCTATACAATACGAGCTGAAGGCCAAGTTGACTGAGGTTGAACCCTGGGCTGGGGCACAAAACCTCAGACTGAGGTTGAAGTGGAAGTCACTGAGAGTCTAAAGAGGTGCATCACAGAATTGAAGAGTACTAGTAATGGTAATTTAAAGGATTAAAACAGAAAGAGGGAAAAAAGAACACACAGATTTGACAAATAAACCAAAGGACAAGATGGTAGATTCAAGAAATGCCTTTACAGTAATGACTTTGAATGTTAATGGATTAAATTCACCAATTAAAAGATACATATTGGAAGAATGAAATAAGAAATATGATCCATCTGTAAGAGACTCATCTTAGACCCCAAGGATACAAATAGACTGAAAGTGAAAGAATGGAAAAAGATGTTACATGCAAGCTATAACCAAAAGAAAGCAGGAGTACCTAAACTCAGATCAGACAAAACAGACTTTAAATGTAAAGGCATCATAAGAGTAAAGGAAGGACACTGCACATTAATAAAAGGGACAATTCACCAAGAACATTAATAAAAGGGACAATTCACCAAGAAGAAATAAGTATTATAAATGCGCATGCTCCCAATCAAGGAACTCCCAAGTATATGAGGCAAACACTGGCAAAACTGAAGGGAGCAATAAACATTTCAACAATAAGTGGGGGACTTCAATACACCACTCTCTTCTATAGAGAGAACAATCAAACACAGGATCAGCAAGGAAATAGAGAACAATTTAATAAATGAATTATGTATATACAGACATATATACATTGTTACACCACAAAACATCAGAATATACATTCTTCTCTAGTGCTCATAGAACGTTCTCCAGGAAAGAACATATGCCGGGACACAAAATAGGTTTTTATATATTTAAAAAGACTGAAATTATTTAAAGCACTTTCTCTGAACACAATAGAATGAAGCTGGAAATCAATAATCACCAAAGAACCAGAACTTTCACAAATATATGGAAATAAATAATGCACTCAAATAGTGGGTCAAAGAAGAAACTGCTACAGAAATAGGTAAATATCTGGAGACAAATGAAAATGAGAATACAACATAACAGAACTTATGGGATACAGCAAAGGCAGTGTTGAGAGGGAAATTTATTGTCCTAAATGCCTATATTAAAAAAAGAAAGGACAAAAATCGAGGACTTAACAGCTCACCTGGAAGAACTAGAGAAAAAACAGCATACTAAAGCCCAAAACAAATAGAAGAGAAATAACAAAGATTAAAGCAGAAATAAATGAAATGGAGAATAAAGAAAACAGAAAGAACCAATAAAACCAGAAACTGGGTCTTTGCGATAATCAATAAAATCAATGGACCACTAGTAAGGCTGACAAAGAAAAAAAAGAAGAGGATGCAAATAAACAAAATCAAAAATGAGAGGGGGGGCCATTAACACAGACACTGAAGAAATTTTAAAAAATCATAAGAGGATACTATGAACAACTATATGCCAACAAACTAGACAACTTAGATAAAATGGACAAATTCCTAGAAACAAGATAAAAGATTCATGTGCAAAAATCAGCAATGTTTCAATACAAAAGTAATGACCTAACTGAGGAGACAGTTAAGGAAAAAAGCCCATTCAAAACAGCAACTAAAAGAATCAAGTACCTAGGAATGAACTTAACCAGGCATGTAAAAGACCTGAACCCAGAAAACTACATAACATTGCTAAAAGAAATCAAAGAAGATTTACATAGGTGGAAAGACATTCTCTGCTCATGCATAGGAAGGTTAAATGTAATTAAGATGTCAAGTCTCCCCAAATCGATCTACAGATTCAACACAATACCAATCAAAATTCCAGCAACCTACTTTGAAGACTTGGAAAAACTAGTTATCAAATTCAATTGGAAGGGAAAGAGACCTTGAGATAAATACATCCTAAAAAAGAAGAAAAAAGTGGGAGGATTAACACTTCCTTATTTCAAAGGAAATAAGCACAGTGGTCAAAATGGAATGATAGTGGTACAAAGATAGAGGTATTGACCATGGAGTCGAACCGAGAGTGCAGAACTAGACCACCAATCTATGGTCAACTGATCTTTGACAAGGTTCCCAAATACAGTGAACTGGGACAGAATAGTCTTTTCAATAAATGGGCATGAGGGAAATGGATATTAATAGACAAAAGATTGAAAGAGGAGTCTTACTTTACCCACTATACCAAAATTAACTCAAAGTGGATCAAACACCTAAATGTAAGAGCCCAACCATAAAACTCCTAGAGGAAAATATAGGGAAACATCTTCAAGACCTAGTAATAGGAAGTAGCTTCCTAAACTTTATACCCAAAGCACTGCAAGGAAAGAAAAAATATATAAATGGAAACTCCTCAAAACCAAATGCTTCTGTACCTCAAAGGACTTTGTCAAAAAGGTGAAGAGTAAGCCAACTCAATGGGAAAAAATATTTAGAAATCACATATCAAATAATGGTTTGATATTCTGTACACATAAAGAAATACAACTCAACATCAAAAGAAAAAACAACTCAATTATAAAATGGGCTAGAGATATGAACGGATATTTTTCTGAAGAGCAAGTACAGATGGCTAAAAATCACATGATAAGATGCTCATTTTCATTAGCTACATGGGAAATGCAGATCAAGACTACAATGAGATATCACCTCACACCTATAAGAATGGCTGCTATAAAAAAAAAACAGGAAACTACATGTGGAGAGGATGTAGAAAAACGAACACTTCTGCACTGCTAGTGGGAATGTACAATGGTACGGCTGCTATAGAAGACAGTTTGGTAATTCTTTAGAAAACTAAATTTCGAGGTGCCCTATGCCCCAGAAATACCACTACTCGATATGTACCCAGAAGAGCTGAAAGAAGTGAAACAAACAGATAACTGCACACCAATATTCACAGCAGCACTATTCAATCTTGCCAAAAGTACCTATCAACAGACGAGTGGCTAAACAAAATGTGGTATACACAGATGGTGGAATATCATGTAGCAGTAAGATAAAATGAGGTCCTGAAGCATATGACAACATGGACGAACCCTGAAGGCATAATGCTGAGTGAAATAAGCAAGACACAAAAGGATAAATACTACATAATTTCGCTATTATGATCTTGGTAAAGGTAAACTCAGAAGCTTATAATATAGAATATAGGGGACCTAGAGATACACAGAAGCTAGGATGGGTGAACAGTAAGCTAATAAGACTGAACTTAAATGTTAGGGAATGGACAGAAGTGAAGGCTGTTCACTAGTGGGTATATAAGTAATACTACCATATTAAAAGTGAACATGACTGAAAGGTGTTGTATAGAACCCTGTACCCCATCGATTAACACTACAAATATAAATAAGTTCTTGCATGAACTACTTCAAAGGTATGAATCTTGTACAAAGAGTAAATATTAAAGGGGTAGAAGGGGTAAATTACTATCGCAGGCTACGGTCTATATTTAACAGAAGACATCAACAGTACTACAGCAATATCAGGGGTAAATAATTGGGGGTAAGGACGAGAGGTAAAGGGAAATAAGGATTTTCTATATGGTAAGGGCACGTTTATCAGTTATTTTTCTCTTTGTAGCAATGAAAATTGTCTAAAATTGAGAGTGTTGATGATTGTACAACTAAGTGAGACATGAATTGTTGACTATAGACGTTACACATGATGCCCAGTGGAAGGGAAGTGGCTGAAAAATACATTAAGAAGTAGAGTGGCGAACTTTGGTGTATACATATGATGGAATATTGTGCAGCTACAGAAGGAACGAAGTCGTGAGGCATGCAATGAGGTGAATGAACTTTGAGGACATTAAGCAAAATATGTGAGAAACAGAAGAACAAATATTGGATGGTCTCTTTTAGAAAATACTTATAAGAAAATTGGTACCCAGACAGTAAACTCTTATAGCAGTCACATATAGTCCAGAGCTGTAAATGTTATTTCTTGATTTGAGATGTTGTGCTATATACGTATAACCTGGTTATTTCCCTGGAATGGTGGCTACTTGTGTAACACCTATAAGACTCAGAGTTGGAGTTCTGCAAAGTCGGCTTTGCTACACACATTAACTGTTATAGAAACTGAAAAAGAGATAGGCTTCAATTAGATATAAGAATGAAGGTGATTGGGTCAGCACTAATATAAATCAGAATACGGCGGTAAGGATGACAGTATCAGTTTTTTTAGAACCTCACCTACTGTATGAGACCAAAGGAAGAGAGGTTTGGGTTGTACAAAATCTAAATTTTCCGTAGCCCATAATTAACTTGTCTGGATAGTTTAAAACAACACAAACACATGGAGCCCAAGAATGGGAATGAGAGTTTGTGATTCTGTATAGCTTGATTTACTACCCAGATATATCCCAGGGTATGTTGAGCAGATAATTAAAAAGTATAGGCAAAGTTCCTTGAAGGATGGGAGAAAAACTATGGAGTTTTACACCAGGGAAGCCCCTTATACTATCTGTGCTGGTTTGAAATGATGTATGTAAAAAGCCATGTTTTAATCCTAATCCCATTTTGTAAAGGCAGTTGTTTCTTCTAATCCCTATTCAGTATTATATGTTTGAAACTGTAATTAGATCATCTTCCTGGAGATGTGATTTGATCCAGAGTGGTTGTTAAGCTACATTAGGTTGAGGTGTGTCTCCACGCATTTGGGTGGGTCTTGATTAGTTTCTAGAGTCCTATAAAAGAGGAAATATTTTGGAGAACGAGGGAGATTCAGGGAGTGATTCAGAGAGAGCAAAGCAGAATGACTTAGCCACAAGAAGCAGTGTCCACCAGCCAGCAACCTTTGGAGATGAAGAAGGAAAATGTCTTTGGGGAGCTTCATGAAACAGGAAGCCAGGACAGAAAGCTAGAAGTTGACACCTCGCTCACCATGTGCCCTTCCAGCTGAAAGCGAAACTGTGACTGTGTTCGCCATGTGCCTTCTCACTTGAGAGAGAAACCCTGAACCTCATCAGCCTTCCTGAACCAAGGTATCTTTTCCTGGATACCTTTGATTGGGCATTTCTATAGACTTGTAATTGGGTTATTTTCTTGGCCTTAGAACTGTAAACTAGCAACTTATTAAATTCCCCCTTTTAAAAGCCATTCTGTTTCTGGTATATTGCATTCCAGCAGCTAGCAAACTAGAACACTGTCTCAAACATTACGGAGTCCCAAGTCAATAGGCCAAGTTCTTGATCTTGAGGTTCACTCTTGTGAAGCCTACTTCTGTAGTGGAGAAGCTAAGTCTACCTACAGTTATGCCTAAGAGTTACTTTCAAAAAACCTCTTTTGTTGCTCAGATGCGTCCTTTATCTCTCTCTAATCATCTCTGCACAGATCATTATCTGCCCCTCACAAGGGCCATGACATCCAGGGGCAAAAATCTCCCTGGCTACATGGGACATGACTCCCAGGGATGAGCATGGCCCTGGCACTATGAGATAGACAACACCTTCTTGACCTAAAGGGGGAAAAGAAATGTAACAAAATAAGGTATCAGGGATAAGAGAGCTCAAATAGAGTCAAGAAGCTCTTCTGGAGGCTACTCTTATTATGCTAGCTTCAGCTAGATATTGCTAATTACCAAGGTCTGCAAAATTCCAAACAAAACTGTTCCTGTCAATCCTAAAGAACACCTAGGGCTCTAAGATTCTACAGAAGTTTCACACACTAAAATTACTTTCCAGAAACCCACAGCTTCCAAATGGGCTCCTAGGCCAGATAAGTCCTGAAATCCAGAGGGGCCAGCCTCTCCAAGGACATCAACTAGTTCCATCTACCTATCCTATATTATCAACACCCCTTTTCAACATGAAAAAGTTAGAAAGGGCATTTTTTCTATATATGTTATATTTCACAATAAAAAATGCTAAAAAAAAAAAAAAAAAAAAAAAAGAGGTCTCTGTAGGACTTCATGCCCAGAGCAACTACTTTAATAGAATTACTCTACTTTTTTTGTTCTACATATTGGGGTTTCATGTAAGATTTCTTTTTAAAAAAAGTTCTATAGCTGCTTTAAAAATGTTGAAAATCACCTGAGTTTGCCTGTCATCCTTACTTAAAATAAAGAGTTGATGCACCTAAAAGTGCAATAACTTGCTTAGGTTACCAGGTTAAGTAGGTTATTTCTATTACAATTTACTGGTTAGGGTTGAATTAGTGTAGTTGCCTCAATAATATCCTAATAAAGCACTCATAGTTGTAAGTTAAAACTTCTGTTTTAGCATCTTTTTTATAAAAAAGAGCAAAAATGATCCAAACCAAATTGGACCAATTTTTTAAAATATATTTTAATTTAAAATTATATTTTAAAACACTAATACACAGGAAGATAAATATTTCTCAAGTGAAAACCATTAACTTATTTAACATCATTTTTTTACTCATTTTATCTTTAATCTCTGAAGTGAAAAGAGAAGGTGATTGCTGAGGCTTTAAGTCCAGCCTACTTTTACAGTTCAGGAGAATATGAATATGAGAAATAACCATTTCTTCCTTCTATTTTTAGGTTACTAACTTGATAATATTTAATGTATTCTTTACTTTTAAAATCAAGTTCATAGGGCTATTGGCTAGAAAACTTTTATTTTGGAGCATTTCAAATTAGATTATATGATCATAGTTTCCCAACTATCATCATACTTTGGGAATGTGCTCTAGTCCAAACAAAAACCAGACCAGACCAAAAACAAAACACACACAAAAAAATAAACCAGACAGACTAAAGAAAAATGTGAGTCTATCTTTACTTGTTTGGCCATGATTTTCAAAACAAACAAACAAATCTTGCTAGCACATACCTGAGCCATCAGTGGGAACTGAACTTGCATTGATTCCAGAAAGACCAAACAAAGGACATTCTCGATCTGTATTGACGTGACCCCATTTGTGACATTTAATGCATCTCACATTTCGAACCTGGTAAATAGGGACATTAATTTGATTACTAAAATACCAAAAATGTAACCAATGTTCAACTCTTTATTCCTACACAAAGTTTAAGTTAAATTAGACTCACTTTTAAACATCTCTAGGGAAAAAAAAAGATGATCTCTAGGGAAAGAGACTCCATAAGTATGTCTGGAAATAATACAAATATTAAAATCTTTTACTGCAAATTTTTCCTTATGATTAAGCAGAATCTTATTTCTTTTTGCCTCTAATTTGGTGGAAATATCACAATGTCATCCAAAAAGAAATGATAAAATACCAAAAAAGAATTTTGCCATGCTTAATCTTAATTTCTCTAATAAATTAACCTTCAAATTTTCAATTTTCTAAACCAGGGAGTGGCAAACTTTTTCCATAAAGGGTCAGAGAGTAAATTTTTTAGGCTTTGTAGTCCAGGTATCTAGCTGCAACTACTCAACTCAGCTGTTGTTGCAAGAAAGTTGTTATAGACAATACATAAATGAATAAGCAAAGCAGCATTCCAAAAAAACTCCTGAGAAAGTTTGTCCAGGTTCTATACTAATAACAATTTTACATATTTTCAGACCTTAAGCTAAGTCTCCAAATCCTTGAAAACTGCAGAGACCACTCTCACTGTAACTCTAACAGACCTTTAATTCCTACCTTTTACCAGTCTTACCCATTTAATTTTTCTCTCCTATTCTTTCTAATATCTGATACAAACAGAAACTACAGTGCCTCTTTTCACCTTGAACAACTTTTGTACAATATGAAGAAAAATTTAAAAATCAAACTTAACAGAGTAATATATTTGTCACTTACCTGAATGCCAAAGGGTTGATCTCTGATGTTCATATCATCTTTGGCATACCTAGTAAAAGGAGAAAGTGTATAACCACAATACTAAGAATAATCTAATAAATTAAAATAGCAGCTGATCAGAAAACTAGTTTTAGAAGTCTAACATTATTATGAAATATAATATTCTATGCTAAATAGAACTTCCGTAAGCCAACTAACAGTTATTACGGGAGACAATTTGATTAAAATAATGAAAAAGTAAATAAAGCAGTGAAAGACTGTTATCAAACAGATCAACTGCATAAGAGTCACTAAAAACACCTTTCATAGTAGTTAAGTTTGCTTAAGTTTGCCCTCTTAAGCAAAAAAAAAAAGGCAACATAAGATGGGATATCAGATAAATATAATGATTTTTTTTTTCTTAAAAGAAAAACAGTCCTGCAGCTGCTGTTGAAAATAGTTTGGTGGTTCCTTGAAAAGTTAGACACAGAATTACCATATAAACCAGCTATTCCATTCTTAGGTATGTGCCCCAAAGAACTAAAAGCAGGGGGATTCAATTCTGTCTAGACTAATGTTCATAGCAGCATTATTCACAATAGCTATAGCCCAAATGTAGAAACAATCCAAATGTCTACCCACTAATGAATAAACAAAATGTGGCAGATCCATACAACGGAATACTATTCAGCTATAAAAAGGAACATTCTGATAATCCTACAAAATGGATGAACCTTAAAAACATTATGCTATTCCACTTCTATGAAATATCTAGGACAAGCAAATTCACAGAGACAGACCATAGATTAGAGGCTTCTAGGGACTAAGGGGAAGGGGAATGAGAAGTTATTACTCAAAGGGTACAGAACTGATGTTTTAAGTGATGAAAAAGTTCTAGTACTGGAAGGTGGTAATGGCAGCACAGCATTGTAAAAGTAATTAATGTCACTGAGTTGTACACTTATAAATGGTCACAATGACAAATTTTATCTTAGATACAAGTTACCACAATAATGTAAAAAAAAAAGAAATAAGAAAAAAAAATAGAAAACTAGTCCTACTTTTCTCGTGGAGCTCCCTTCTGCCATTCAAATTTGTATTCAGGTTCTCCTTCTGTTTCTTCTTTCTAAAAACAATTGAAAATTCTTTAAACCTTTCCACAAAATCAGTCTATTGCAAGTAAATTGAAACACAGAAAGTAATGCTTTACCTCTCTGTTTTCTTGATTGCATATCAAAAATATGAGGGAAAAAAGACATCACAAGTTAAAAACTTCAATATAAAAGTTCTACATACTACACTATATCATGGCATTAAATTGTAACTTGTAAGAATTTATTGGTTTAACTTTTTCCTTCTTTCACAAGATAAAATGCATACTGCTGAAGGGTAAAATATTAAATAAGACAGCATTAAATAAACATGCTAATTTCTAATTTTCAAACTTCTAATACTTTTCATCAACAGCAAGTATTACATTTTCTATTTATGAGTATAATTAAGAAGGACTAAAGATATATATATAATATATGCAAAGTATGAAAGAATAAATGCATTTCTGCTGATGTTGAGATTTTTTCCCTCTCCAAAGAATACATCACGAAATATTAAATTAGACAAATATTCTTGCGTATGTTCTATTGCATCTATTAAAGTATTGTTATCATTATAGAATAGCAAAAGATGATGAGCAACTTTTAAAAATGTCTGTCATAGCAGTTCTTAATCCTCAGCTGTAAACATATCAAAGACATTTAAAAAGGAAAGCTAAAAGTACCTTTTTTAGCTCCTGGTGGGGCCTCATACATAAAATTAAGGCCATTTTTTACACGTTCATCTCCCATAAGCAATCTAAATGAAACAAAGACAAAATTAACAATTTTAGGTAGAAGGAAAAAATCATAGAATAATCTCACCAGTCCTCTGCAAACAAAACAAAACAAACAAAAAACCCTAAAGGGGGTGCACGGTGGTTCAGTGGTAGAATGCTTGCCTTCCATGAGGGAGATCCAGGTTCGATTCCTGGATCATGCACTTAAAAAAAAAAAATAACCCAAATGTAGAAGTATAAAAACTTTTTGTTAGAGGTAAAGTTCTAAACTTTATAGACTAGCAGTCCCTAGCATAGGTGATATCTGAAATATATGAGTGCAAACAGCATTGTCTCTTTAGTAGCTGGTTCTAAGTTCTGAGACTTTCTTAGTACCTGAGAGATTATGGTTTTCCTTACAGAGAAGGGGTAAAAATGACACAGTCACTTTCACATGCTTTTCTTTGAAATGCTGTGGAAATAATGACAGTCTTGAAATCCTGTATGCTATCACAAATTTGAAAATAAGTTAAACAGTGCCAATATTTTAATTTAATTGGTGAGGGATTGGAAAAATGAGGATCTCTGGAATTTCTTTCGGAAGTCAAACCTGATTAATGTTTGTAAGAGTCAAAGAAATGTGAACATAAAAGTCAGTAGTGAGGAGAATAAAGAAAGAATTGTTTTTAAACAATTATACAACAGGTCAATTACGGTGACAGGATCAGTGCTGTACCTCAAAAATAATTTCTTTTACAGCTTTGTTTTAACAATGTAAATTCCTCATTCAGGTTTTATTTACAAAGAGAGATACACTGGGTTTTTTAGAAAAAAAAACTCTGCAACAAAATTGAATGGCTGGTTCAGTTAAAGTTTTAATTCATAAGATCTAAGTAAAATACTGAGTATAATGAGGGAAGCTAAAGAGTAGATAGCAATAAATAGCAGATGTCTCCCTGAAGTGCAGTAATTCTGATAGTTTTATTAAAGAAAAAGATGGACAGGGTTTAGGATAATGAGCACAGTGGCCCCAGATGATATAATTAGAGGTGATCTAATTATTGAGCATGCATAAATGATTACATGCTTAGCCACAGAACATATGTAAGAAAATAGCAGAATGAGGTCTGGGTGACTTGTAGGGTAAAGTCTAAGCTACTGAGCATATCAGGCAGGCCAACTTTAGTTAGATTCAGTCTCAGTTATCAAGAAAACTTTGGACTTGGGGTGGGTTAGTTATGGGTTGTCATAAGACCCTTCATTAATAAACAGAGGTTACAAGACTTTAAAATTCAAAAACTGGATACTGGGTACAAATGAAGGTTAGTTACAAGGTTTTTTACAATTACAGGAGAGGAAGGTAAAGGCTATACAATCATTATCAGAGATCAAAGCAGCTGAATTTCGATTTAGAGATTTCAGGAATTTCCCTATCTACTCCAATATACCAGAAAGCAAAAAGGAGTATCTTTATAATGATTCAGCAATCAGAATCTTCCCTTAAATTCTGATTTCTTGGTTACACTATTATAGTTGTGATTTTGGTAGAAACTTTGACCAAAAGGTGGTGTGACATCTTTGATGAATGGGTATTTTATTTATCTCAACAGTATTTCTGTACATTCGAAAAACAGTAGCATGTATTTTTAGATCACTACTGATGTGGTCTGCTGGCAGTCCTGGTGCTCCTATGGATTTATGGACCCCTTCCAGACCCCTGGCTAGAAATGCCGGCCTATGATGATGATCAATTCCAACTGCTTAGCAAGACATGTGCAAGGACCTAGGCTGTTTTTCAGCCTCTCTTTCTGCGTTTGCACCAGCAAGCTCTCACTAATAAGAGGCCATAATTACAAATTTGTTTTGAAAAAGAACGAAAACTATAAAGAGAAGTGTTGTCATGGAAGTCAGGAGAAGGTATTTCAGAGTAAAACAGAGAGAATTATCAAATATCTGTTGGGCAACTCAATCCAGATGTCCTACCAACATCTTAAATTAGACACATCTCTAAAACCAAATGTGTCTTCTTTCACTTCTCCATTAGTGCACTGAAAAAAAAAAGAAAGTAGACAGAATTTCCTTTTCTATTTGAAAAAGGCAATCACAAAACATATACTATGTGATTAGAATTCTTCTCTTATTTCCATTGGAATCTACCAAGAACAGCAGAAGGCTGTAGTAGGGATCTATACCCGTACAATGGAATAGTATTCAACCATAAAAAGTAATGAAGTACAGATACATGCCACAAATGTATTTTTTTGTGCTCAGTGAAGAGAGCTAGACACAAAAGACTACATATTACATGATTCCATTTACATGGAATTTCCAGAATATACAAATCTACAGAGACAAAAGTAAATTAGTGGCTGCCAAAGATAGGCAGGTAGAACACGGAGCCGGGGAGAATAGGGAGTGACTGCTGATAGCACAAAATTTGGGGGGAGATGATGAAAATATTCTGAAGTTACATTATTATGGTGGTAGCTGCAAAACTTTAAGTATGCCTGAAACCAATGTATACTTTAAATAGGTATGAAAACTGCATCTTATATTAAATTAACAGCATTTTAAGAATTAAAATCAAAATGAGAAGATCAACTTCTATTTCATGTAAAGTTCAACAGACATACACAATATTAGGTAGAGCTATGATCCTGGCATTTTTGTTTTAACTTTAACTAAAACCCTGTGTAGATTTTTTGACATCCCATAGTTTGATTTATCTAACTAGAATAATAAGTGTCACTGCCATCTTTAAAAAAAAGAAAAAGGATGCAGGCCTAAATAGTCATAACTATTAAGAAATATCTAAGACAATAAAAACGTAACAAAAGAGAAAAAATAAAGATTCCCAAAGAACATAATTGGCTATTAAGGATAACTTTACTTTTTACTTCAAATGTTCAATTTTCCCATATGAATTCAAATTATGGAAATGAAATTCTTTCATACAAAATTAACTGCATGGGTCAACACAGACATCTTCATGACTAAAAATAAAACAAGTTAAAGCAAGTATTAACATTTACCATTTATTGAGAAGAAACATTTCATGTACATTGTCTCCAATTCTCAAAATAATGCTGAGATAAGGATATTAGTAACCCTATGTTAGAATCAGAAAATTGAGATGCAAGAGATTATTGCTTTGAAATTAACTGTAATTTGGCCATGAAGTATTGCTGGAAGCTAAGGGTCTGTACACCTGAGCATCAGGAGTACCCTGAATGTATGCTCTGCTAGTCAGCTCCTTTTGGGGTATGATGATTCAGGTTACACTTGAAGTTCCACTTACAGACTTGAAGACTGGAAAACCTTTCTTCATGTGGTCAAGTGTCCATTCTTAGCTCAAGCCAATTCAAGGAACTGGATCATAAAATTTTTCTGGTTTTACAAACACTATCCCTTCTCCCCTCCCTCCATTGCCCTCCCCTTGTAGCCTCTAATCTACTTCTATCTCTGTAAATTTGCTATCTCTATTCATCTCTTACAAATGATATCACCCAATTTCTAGGACAATGTTTGTTTAATGAGGAAGAAAAAAAACTTTGCAAATGACCAATTATTCATAAATTTGTATTCAAATGACTAAACCTAGATGCAATAATACCCCAATAGCAAAAGACAGCTAATGGCCAGATCTTGATATCACTTTTTTTTTTAACTTTTACATCACTTTTGTTTTTCTGATGTCTTTTTTCCTTTTATTTTGTTATAATCTTCTTTGTTTTTTTCCTTTTAATTCTACTTAGGCTTTAAACGTGCATGTATGTAGCTCTTATAACTATACTGTGGTCCTGTTAGTAGCTCTCCTCTTGACTTCCACTCCAGTGTGAGAACTATCAAGTCATACCTTCAACATTTTATGTTAACTTTCATATTTTAGGCCTCCATCTTGAGTTATGCAAATTCCTAAAGTCAGCCCACTTCATCAAACCTCAGTACTGTACAAATATTTGAGTGGCTACTGGTAAAATACTTCTGTTACATGTTAGAAAAGCTGAAACAGAAGCTACAAATTTAAAAACTCAAAGAATGGACTTCACATGAACAGCAATCAGTATAAATTTTAGGAAAAGATATCATTTGTAAGAGATGAATAGAGATAGCAAATTTACAGAGATAGAAGTAGATTAGAGGCTGCAAGGGGAGGGCAATGGAGGGAGGGGAGAAGGGATAGTGTTTGTAAAACCAGAAAAATTTTATGATCCAGTTCCTTGAATTGGCTTGAGCTAAGAATGGACACTTGACCACATAAAGAAACGTTTTCCAGTCTTCAAGTCTGCAAGTGGAACTTCAATACTACTACTTCAATAGTAGCACTATTAGGATCTTCAATAGTGCTAATATTGATCCTACCTAATACCAAATCATGACACACTAAAACTGAGTAATGCTAGTAAGCAGTATCTCATAAACAAACCCATAAGTGAGATGGGGAATCAAAGACAGAAGGTATGACTCTAGGTTTGAGTTTAATATTTGGAGCACTTCTGTCAAACTCTGTCTTTTTAAAGTGCCTTAAACATAATACATCTCCTTTTTTAAGTTTCCAAATGCCTGCAGAATTTACATCAAGTCTTTTCATTGCTAATACCCATTTTCTTTTGATACTTTCATTTGTGGGAAATATGTGAAATGTCAGTCCTTTCAACTTGGAATTTGGCAAACAGTGAGAAGCACATCCATGGCGAAGCAACATTTCATCATAATTTTAGTAACTCAAAACAGAACGTTAGCAGTGGAGGCAGAGACCAACATCCCTGACAGAGACTGCATTTCCCTTTGCTTCCTCAGATTTTGATTTCTAAATACCTATATTCCAATAAAAAGAACCTGAGTTCCTAGGAAAAGTAGTTGATTGTGGAAAAGGGAAAATTCTTCACTACAAAAGAATTCAAATTAATAAATGTAGAAGGAATGAGGGTAACAGAAAATCACCATTACAACACCCCATTGTTGTAGTAAGAAAATTGCTGTAGATAAAATCCATTTATGAATGCTAAAATTAGTGAGCACAAGTTCAAAGAGAAACAGGATATCTGCATAGCCTCAAATATTTACTTATTGTAAAGGGGAAAAAAACTTTCTTTTCAATGATAAAGAAAAACACGAACACTTTTCTCTATTTTAAACCTACTTTTATCATCATCTCTTTATACCTTTCATTCAATTACTGCCTGTTTCCTGAACATCGTCTCCTTTTTCCTACTGTGCTGATCTTTAATAACGTTTTACTATATTTAAATCTAAATCAGGGCTTCTCAGAAGTGATACCTAATGACATCTTGGGCTAGATAATTCTTTGTTATGGGGCTGCCCTGTGCACTGGAGGCTGTTTTGCAGCATCATGGCCCTTTACCCACTAGATCAGCAGCATACCCTGCCTACTCATGCCCCTCTCCCCAGGGAATGACAACCAAAAATGTTTCTAGACATTTATCACATGTTCCTGGGGGAAGAGGAGGGAGGATGACCCTTGGCTGAGAATCACTGATCTAAATTCTTATTATTCCTCATAGTTCAGCTTAAATAACTCCTCCTTCTTTTTTTAAAATGTTTTTATTGAGACATCTTCACACACCATACAGTCTATCCAAAGTATATAATCAGTGGCTCACAATATCGATCATCTTTAGGATATTCGCATCACTCCAGAAAAAGAAAAAAGAAAAATCCATATATCCCATATCCTTTACCTCTCCCTCTCATTGGCCACTAGTATTGCAATCTGTCCAATTTATTTTACCTACTATCTCCACCCATTATCTATTTTTTGTCCTTATTTTTTCACTCATATGTCCATACCCCGGATAAAGGGAGCATCAGCCACAAGGTTTTCACAATTACATGGTCACATTGTAAAAGCTATATAGTTATACAATCATCTTCAAGAATCAAGGATACTGGAATACAGCTCAACAGTTTCAGATACTTCTCTCTAGTCACTCCAATACACTATAAACTTAAAAAGGATATCTGTACAATGCATAAGAATAACCTCCAGGATAACCTCTTGACTCTGCCTGAAATCTCTCAGCCACTTAAACTTCATTTTGAAATGTCTCCTCTTTGATGAGTCTTCTCTTCTTATCCCAAATAGAATTATTCTGTCTTCTATGAGCATGCTGTATTTTTTTAAAGGACATATTTTTAATACATCAATTTTTATGTTTGGCCTTGAACTATATGCACATATTCCTTACTAGATTTTCTAGGAAGTAGAGAGAAACTGTATTTTAGATGCTGTTATATGTCCCTACAACACCATTTGTTGTCTTGTAGTTACTCAATAGAAGTTAAACCAGATTAAAAAAAAGTTAACTAGATTAAATAAAATTAGCGATAAAAGTTTTTAATTAAACTAAGATTTAATTGCTTTCATTTGCCCTCGATATACCAAATTGTTTTTTATATCAAATTGTTTTAAAGACAGTAATGAGTAATAGTTTAAAATTACTTTGCTTAAGTTCTATAACTGGATGAAAAACAGAACTGAGTAGAAAATTTATTGTTCTGTTCTAGAATTTCATACTAAAGCAAATGTTCTCTAACTTAAAGAGTACAATCTATGTAACCAAGACACCACTACTTGCTTGATTAATCAAGAGAAATAAAAACAAACTTCAGTATTAGTCTTGTATTTATAAAATAAAACGACAATCACTACAAAGATAGGTACTATGCTGGAGGAAACCAATGAAGAACTTTAACCATGTTCCTGTCATAAACAGAACAGTGGCATGCAGCTCAAATTAAAAATTATTTTTCATCTTGAAGCTTCCCTGTGCATCTTTTCATTTGAGCATATGTTAAAGAAAAACTTTTGCGGAACTTTCAGCAGTTCAAGTGTAGAGTTTTATTGTTCTTTTAAGCTTTGCCTAATTTAGACTTGCTCATAGACTGTTTACATAATGCCATGTAAATATACAGTTTGTGTGAATTATGGGTAAAATTGGGAAAAGTGACCATCAACAAGTAAAAGACTAAAGAAGATACTTCACAAAAAAAGGACAGAATCCTACCATTGAGGCATTTGAGTAAAAAAAAATAGCTGACTTAATATACGATTCAGTAAAGGATTATTTATTCCAAGCACTTGACTATTATCAAAATACTGGCATAGTGAAATTCCTTACCTATTGTCATATGATTCTTGTTCTTTAAGATACTGTTGCATTAATTCTTCTTGTTTTTTCTTATCATATGATATTTTCTGTTCTGCCATCCATACCTAAATTAGTGAAGTAAAAAAATATAGTTAGATTTAAATTAAGTCTGATTTTCTTTTAAAATGAAATATAAAATGCTGCTGTTTATAGCTTATCACATAATACATTTGCTTATAATGATATCATTACAAATTAGCACCTGAAATGTATAATTTATGTCTTGATAGATGCCCTCAAATCCAACTTCCAAAACAGCTTAACTCTCAGGCAAAAATGTCAAACTCAAGAAATACTCTAAGCCTGTATAGTACAACAGGTTCTTGCACTCAGGCCCCATCTTATTTCAGAGCGCTGAACAAACCAAATCTCTGCATGGCTTCATATCCTTAGCCTAGATAACCTCTTTAGTACAGGGCATAACTGGAGGGTTAAACAATGCCCACAGATATCACTGGATGTCACTGACACCAAGAGAGAAGGAATGAAAGGAGTAAAAAGGGAAAGAAGTGAAAGGCATCTGCAGAAATAAAAAAAAAAAAAGGAAGGAGCAAAAGAGTAAACAAAGAAATAAGGCAGAGGTACAACAGATGTTCTGGCACTTTTGTGGGGGCAGGGGAGCCAGCAAGCACCATGACTAAATGTGTCCCTACGTGAAAATTTTAAAATCATAAAGCCTACATAATATATGCAAGGTTATTTAATCATGTTACTTTCAGGTTTAAAAGGTTTTGATGTTCTCCTGCTACCTTTAGAATAAAGGACAAACTGAAAACCATTTGCCATAAACAGCAAGTCAAACTTGTCTTCAAACATGGTAAGTTTTAAAAACGGAAATTCTAGGACAAACACTTACACTGAAAAAACTCTTATTATTAACTGGTGGGAAGGGTTAAGTGTGAGGAGAGTGTGGAACAAGACTGCCATTACTCAATTTTAGAAGCAAAGCGGGGTAGTTAATAGCAAGTCAATAAGTAGCTCTGCGATATGAAGGTTCTATGGGGACACAGTTTAAAATGTGGAAAAGAGGGATTAATATGGACATAAAAGCAAAAACAGAAATGAAAGAGAAATCTTTAGGGACAAAATACACCACACATTTATTTTGGTATTAATTTCTAAAAGTTTCTTCCACTGACTTCATACTTAACAATGTGATGTTATGGTAGAATAAAAACCTATACTTGGCATAGACAGTAAAAGGAACATGTTCGGAATTTTTACCGAAGCCCAAAATGCAAACAGTGTGACACAGAAACATAAGGCTCTATTGCCTTGCAGGATAACATATTACTTCCAATGAATACCATATTACTTCTAACAGAATAACTACCAAGTATTGAAAGTGTTAGATTTTACAAAGTTACTTCACTAGTCTCAATTGTTCAAGGGTGCAAATATTTATTGAGTACTTATTATGGACTAGAATAAGAAGTAATAAAATATATTTCTAGCTTTGAAATGCTCAGACTTGTTAACAGAAAATCATACTAAATTTTTTGTATGTTTAAATTATTTCATAATAAAAAAAGTAGTATGAATTCTCTGAATAAATAATAATATCGCTATTTGGGCACAGAAGTATGTACAAGGTAAAGAAATAAAATGAGACAGTGATTAACTTTTGGGGGCAATGAGTAAGACTGGTTTCATGGAATGCTTCATAGAAAAAACTTTGGTTTAAAAACATTTTTAAATAGCTATATTCACAGGTACCCGATGATATCCATTTCTTGCATATCCTTCCAAAAAGGCATAGGATTTTTTTTTTGGCTTTAAAAAATACAATCAATGTACGCTTTGGTCTATAGTCAACAGCTACACATTGTAATATGCTTCCACTGAATGTAACAAAGGCATTATGCCAAAACTAAATGCCCCCAAGAGATGGAGGGGTCATGGGGGAGGGATATAGATTTTTTGCAGAAGAAAAAGAAATGTCTTCAAATAGATTATAGTGGTGACGTCATGGCCATTTACCTAGGTTGGAGTGTGTGATGTCCGAATAAAACTGTTTAAAAATGAACAGAGAAACAAGTGCTAGAGAAAATGGGGAGATGTACCTATCACTGTTGATAGGGAAGCTGAGAGGTGCAGCCCCTCTGGAAAGCAGTGTGGTGGTTCCATAGGAGGCTAGGGGTAGGGTTGCCATATTATCCTGCAATCCCACTGCTAGGTATACACCTGGAAGAACTGAGTATAAAGACATGAATGGACATTTGCACACTGGTGGTTATGTCAGCAGTGTTGCGATTCACAATGGATGTACGTAGTCTAAGGGTACAACAACTGAGGAATGGAAGGGGGAATTGTGATGTATACATACAGCGGCTGCAAGAAGGAATGAGGTTGTAAGGCATGCAACTAGGTACATGAACCTTGAGGATAGTACGTTGAACGAAATGTCAGAAACAAAAAGACAAATAATAGCATGCCTCATTTGTGTAAGACTATAATATACAAACCTGGAGAACTGAAGTTGAGAGCATGGGGTTATCAGGTCGGGGCCTTTTGTAAAAAGTCCTAGATTGTAATCTCTTACAATAGTTGTATACATTCAGGAGTTGTAACTGTTATTTCTAAATTCCGAGATACTGAGCTATTCGTATATAACCTGGCTGTTCTCTGAAACTTCGGACATTTACATGACAGCTGAGACTCAAAGTTAGAGCACTGAAGCTATGAAAGTCAGCATTACCCCATACAGCAATTATGTTAAAAAGTGATCAGACTTCAAATTAGAGACACAAATGAAACTGACCTGGATAGGCCTAAGGTAAATCAGAATACAAAGTAAAGGATGATGTGGTCCATATTTCAAAACATCAACTTCTGTGAGAGACCAAAGGGAGAGATGTTTATTTGGTGCAAAATTTATATTTTGGGTAGTGCATTATCTAATTTAGCTGGCATGATCAGTTTATATGAACAACATAATTACATGGAATCTGGAATAGGGTTTGAGATCTTGTTGGTTTGTACAGGTCATTGTGATGTCTGGATACATCCCAGAGTAATTTGGGCAGAAAATAAAAGAATTTGCAAAGACTGGGAGAAAGGAAGATACATAAAACTTCCCCATCTGGGGATTTCCTTATATTCTCACAAGCAGTGAGGACAACAATTCAATAGGTTGAATCCTCGCTCTTGGAGTTTGCCCCTATGGAACTTATTTTTGCAAAGGAGAAACTAAGCCTACTTATAATTCTTCCTAAGAGTCCCTAAGAGAACAAAGAAGTATGTAGCCCAAAATGTCAAAGTGTTAAAGTTGAGAAACCCTTATCTAGGGCACGCATTTTCAACAGAGGCATTATCACTCACCCCCAAGGCGGAGAAAATTGGTTCTTGCAGGAGATGGGATGTAAAATATCTTACTCTTTTTATGTAGAAAACACAGATAAATGTATAGAAATCAAAAGATAAACAGCATATCTATGGTATTAAAATTTCATAGGGGAGAACAATTAGGCTAAAAAAGGTTCAAAAAGGCTCCTTAGGAGGGGGATAATGAAAAAAGGTTGAAAAGCAGGTTTAAACAGTGAAGGCAGTACGGCAAAGTCTATCACTATAACTGATTAAATAATGATGAGATTATTTAAGGTCTATTCTGCAGCTAAGGAAATTATAATCAATAATTTAAAACGCTACACTTCAATGAGGTCTGGACAGACAGATTATCGGGTGGAATAAAAAGTGGAAGCAAGACGTGAATTTATTTTCCTTTAAGAGAAATTTAAGATTTATTATTTAAAAATAAATATCTATCTTAAACAAACTGGAAGTCATCTTTGTGGAGAACAGCGAAGCTCAAAGTTGTGATATCCTGAGCTACGAAGACAAAACCAGAATCCGCTGAAGAAAGCAATGAGGAACCCTGATATCAGTCTCCCCATTTTATGGACTTAGTCTCTAGCTGACAAAGCTAATACAGAATAAATGTTAAGAACCAGTTTCGTCAGCAACTGCTCATGGAGAAGAAGGGGCAAGGGCACCAGGGTTTTAAGCCTGGAAAAGAGACGACTCCCTCAAGCATCCCAGAAACACCCCACTCTCACCTCCAGCAGCTCCTGGAAACTCAGCCGTCGTCGGCGAGCTCCCTCCAAGGTTTCCCTTACTCACCTTTTTGATATTAGATTTGGAAGCGGGATGAAAGTCCTTCTTGCACATGAAATTGGCGAACGATTTCCCCATTTCGGAGTCCGGGCTGGAGAAGGAAGGCCCTCGAACTGTAAGCAACGTCAATAAACTATTCCTCCTAACCGGAACTACACCTCCAGTGGTAACGAGTACTTCCGAGGTCAAAGGTAACAGCTTCCGGTAATTCCCGTCGTTCGCACCCTACTTTCCCGTTCTCTATTTTCCTTTGGGAACTTAATGTCCGGGTAGCAAGATTTGAGAGCTCCTAGGCCAGGCGAGGGCGTGCATCGGTGGAGGGCCGTGTTTAACTGAGGTAGGAACGAAGAAGACCGGACTGCGGCGCAGTGGCTCCGGGTCTCAGCGGGGCGGGGCGCATTTTGGAAGCCGCCGGGTAGGGTGAGGATGGTGGCATGGGCGGTGATTCTTCTGTAAGAGGATCTTGAATCGAGCCCATTATTTCTTGTGAACTCTACCTTGAGTTACACAAACTTTTCTGCACCGTTTTTCTCAGCTGTGTCATGGCTGTGGTAATTTTTTGCTTACCAGTAGTATGTGAGGATCAAACGACGCGATGTTTTTGAAAGCACTTTTGAACTGTAAAGCACTGTTAGTAGATTGTCAGCTCCACAAGAGCGGATCTTTGTTTTGTCCCCA
The DNA here is from genome assembly GCF_023851605.1 of Tamandua tetradactyla. Classification (NCBI taxonomy): domain Eukaryota; kingdom Metazoa; phylum Chordata; class Mammalia; order Pilosa; family Myrmecophagidae; genus Tamandua; species Tamandua tetradactyla. The sequence goes on from NC_135329.1 coordinate 146,505,508, forward strand.
GCTACACAGTGCCTGGCAGAGAAAGATCTTCAGTAAACATTTGTTATCTGTTGAGTACGCGAAGGAGTTAGTAAAGGCTCATAGGATTTTCCCTCCTCAGTGTGCTGGTGCAGTTCTAACTAGACTGTAAGTTTCCTTAGCTTCCCCTAAACCAAGGTTAGACAGCCTCAGATCTCGCAATGTAGCTTGATTCCTCTTGAGATGCCAAGGTTTTGAGTGGGCATGGAACCACCAAACAAGGTTCGCGAGGCTGATGTCAAGAAAGTCTTTTGTGAGAAATTTACTCTTTTGTCAAATAATAATAGAAACAGCTTACATTTGAATGTCTGTGTATGTTCTATGCACTGAACAGAACGCCTTACACATTGTCATTTAATTTTCATTACAGTTCCTTGGGATTGTATCTTTTATTTTACTGGTGCAGCAAGAGACAGAAAGATTCAATAGCCTGGCCTAGGTTTATACAGTAGTGTAATTAACTTTGGAACGCAAATAGCAGGAGAGCCAGGGCATAAAGATGGACATACACAGGAAAGAACAGAAGAAATGGTGAGCTCTCTCTTCCCATCAGTGAGAAAAAGAAAAGTTTTTTAGGAGTTTCAGGCTGAAATTGCATCTTTTGTACTTGAGTACTTGTATCTGTTTTCTCTTTAATTAAGCGTTTACTAGATTTAAAAATTTTTTAAAAGGATTCTTAGTATGTACCTGAGAAAAAGCTATTCTAAGCTTGGGTATTATAAAATAATGGAAAGAAGAGATTTCTGTAAAACAACGTGTATATTCTGGAAACAAAATTAAAAGTAAGAAACACTTAGGTGTTCTACAAAAATTGAGGATTTAAAATTTTCCGAATTATAAATGAACATAACCTAGATATTCTACAATCAAGGTTTACAAATTGTTTATGTGAAGTTCCTTCTGGAAATACCAAGAGTTTGGAATTTTAATGACTTTTTTATATTTGCCCAAATCAGTGAGTCTGTTTCAAAATTTGAGTCTTACCGGTATTATAATGTGTGTATTCTTCCCCAGTTTAAAGGAGACCTCTTCTTCCTTTTAGGAAATACTATGATACCTAACAGTTTTTAGCATTGAGACTACCGAGGTTAATATGATACACTCCCAACCCTCAAAGATCTCACTGTCCAGTAAAGGGATACATGTATGTACACAAATACAATGGAGTGTGGTCTTTACAACAGTAGAACTATCCAGGGGGTCCTGAATATGAAATAGTGAATGGGGCTTCAGGAGAGAAAAATCTTGAGGATAAATTTGATCTATCGACTAAGAGAAGAAAGTAATTCTCATTGCCATTTTCTTAATGATTATTGTAATACAAGATTAATTCTCAAGCCATTTTCTTATTGATTTTTGTACTACATTATATAAAACTTAAAGCTTTTATGAACCCATTTATTAGGCATAGCAGTGATATGTCCTTTGGTCATCAAGTGAAACATTTTTGTGTACTTAAAATACTTTTTCTTTTTCTATTTTGAAACTGCTGTATGATTTTTAGTTCAAAAGAACATGGAACCTTGTTCCTGTGACACTTTTGTGGCATTACCTCCAGCAACAGTTGAAAACCGGATTATTTTTGGAAAAAATTCAGATAGACTCTGTGATGAAGTACAAGAGGTAGTTTATTTTCCTGCTGCAGTTCATGATAACCTAGGAGAACATCTTAAGGTAAGGGAAATAAATGTTTTGTTAGTAACAGGTTGGCACAGACTATAGAAGTTAAAAATTTAAGGAACTACATTTGAAAAGCAATTTGAAACAGAAAAAGACTTCTGGTCTTTTATTATTTTGATGGTTTAGGAGAAAGCTGAAATAATAATCATTCTTAATTATTTGATCAGATATTTGAATACTTTCCATTTGCAAGCACGCTAGATGGGGTGGGGAATTTAAAGCCTGCTGTCATGACTAGGACTCTCTCTTCCAGAAGCTTAGAGTCTAGCAGAGGAATAGGGTGTTATGTTTTAGTCTGCTAGGCTGCCAAAATGCAAAATACCAGAAATGGGTGGTCTTTTACAATAGGGATATATTAGCTTACAAGCTTACAGTTCTGAGGCTGTGAAAATGTTCAAATGTGGACATTATCTAGATGATACCTTCTTTCTGAACACAGGCTGCTGGCAATCCTGGAGTCCTGTCAAATGGCAAGGCACAGTGCAGTGTCTTCTGGTTTCTCCCTTCTCTTCTGGGTTTCATTGCTTTCAGCTTCTGGCTTCTGGGCTTTCTCTCTCAGTTTCTCTGTCTTTCTTTTTTGTTTGTTTCAATTTTATCCTCATATAAAAGACTCCAGTAAGGAGATTAAGACCCACTTGGGGCACACCTCAACTGAAATTACCTAATCAAAAGGTCCCACCCACAATAAATTCATACCCAAAGGAATGGTTTTTGGGGCCCATTTAACCTCCAAACTATCACAGCTGTGTATGCAACTAATTCTATTACAAAATAGGATGTTTTAAATACTGAATTTAAGTCAGAGCAACATGCTGTGATAGCAGAGAAGTATCAATTAAGTCAGTCTAGGGATCAAGGGATGCTTCACCAGGAGATGGTATTTCAGCTGGCAGTTGATGGACAAACAGGATTCTAATTGGTTTAGAATAGAAAAAGTCTCTGGAAATAACTTTGATTTTATGACATATCAAAAAAGGTTTATTAGGCCCAATGATAATACTATCACAGTGCATTTTATGTAGTCACTTAGAAGTAAACATATTAATTAAAGAAACTTTAAAAAACAAATTTAATTAAAAAATCATTTAACATAGAACTTAATGTGAAAGTTTCATGTTTTTATGACTAAGTTATATACTTTGGGAATTTTGTTTTGATATTCTCATATTAAAAATAGTAAATATTAATGCTTTCTGTATACTTGGTCTTTGTTTTGCTTTTGCTGAAACTGTTTATTCATCTAAAATACCATTTCTGCTTCGTCTCCTCATATTTAAATTCATTTTATCCTGTAAGCCAGTAATTCTCATTCCTTTCACTCCTATAGACATATCTGACAGACATCTCCTACATATGGCATGGCTTTGGCAATTCTCTTGGTAGTTAGGCTACTATATGTGTAATTCTACCATTAGTCAAGAGACACTCAATATTGAGATTGAGAACTTCTTTCTTAAACTTCAACTCATATACCTCTTCCTTTACAAAATGTTTTCAAAATTTTAAAAACTAAAAACTATCACTCTTGTCTTCTAAGCATCCGTAGCACCTTATCTGCGCTTTCGTCATGGCTCTTATACTTTATATTTTGTTGCATCTTAATTAATGTACAAGTCTTAGTTTTTGTTTTGTTTTGTTTTGGGTCCATGACCAAGTCTTAGTTTCTTGAAAGCAATATTTGTGTTTGATTCATCTTTTTTTTATGGGGGGGGTGGTGCATGATCCAGAAATCAAACCTGGGTCTCCCGCATGAAAGTGAGCATTCTACTACTGAACCACCAGTGCACCCTGTCTTTGATTCGTTTTTGTAACTGACATATATATCTCTTAGCAGAGTGCTTAATGATAGGAGATGCTCAGCAAATGTTTGAATGAATGAATGATTTAGGGTCAATTCTGAATATGCTTTGAGAGTAATGCCTTTATTATTAAATGTTTCAGTATTGTTATATTTTACTTTCCTCTTTTTGGTTTTGTCTTCTGATTGATTTGTAAGATTCTGGCATTTGATTAATTTTTTTGTGTGTTTGTTTTGTGGTTGTTGCTATGACTTTTTTCACAGTGTACTTATGTAGAAATTGATCAAGTTCCTGAAACATACGCTGTTGTCCTTAGTCGCCCAGCTTGGTTGTGGGGGGCAGAAATGGGAGCCAATGAGCATGGAGTTTGTATTGGAAATGAAGCTGTATGGGGAAGAGAAGAAGTTTGTGATAAAGAAGCTCTACTGGGCATGGATCTTGTCAGGTTATTTTTCTATTTCTGTGCTATAGAACTGTCTAAATTTTACATGTTTTATTTTCCTATTTTTTCCCTTTTTTGGATTTTGATACTTTATCTCAAGCTCTACTTTATAATTTCTATCTAAACTGCCCCAGAGTACAAGCATGCAATTTCAAGACTGTCAAATGTCATTAACTGGGAGAAGGGAAGGGGATGGAAATTATGATTCATTGGAAGTACCTAACATTCCTTATCATTCATCATCTTAACTAATTCTCCCAATTGTGGGGTTTATATTATTATCCTCATTTTACAGATGAAATAGTTGAGATTCAGAGATAAAGTAACTTGCCAGTAAATTCCTAAGTTGGAATTTAAACATTGGTCTGTTTGTCTTCAAAAACTTGGTTTGTCATAATTCCATACTGTCCTCAGAAGGAAAACCTTACAAGTTAGATTTCTGTTTATCTGTTCATTTGAAAAATGTTTTGCTTTGTATGTAAACACAAAATTTCATGAGCGTGAAATTATTTAAGAAAAAATAGTTGAATTTACTTTAATGAAAACTTTAATATTTTTATTTTAGACTTGGCCTTGAAAGAGCTAATACAGCTGAAAAAGCCCTCACTGTCATTGTTGATTTATTAGAAAAATACGGCCAAGGTGGAAATTGTTCTGAGGGTAGCATGGTATTTAGCTATCACAACAGTTTCCTGATAGCTGATAGGAATGAAGCATGGATTCTGGAGACTGCAGGGAAATACTGGGCAGCAGAGAAAATACAAGGTATGGACCACATTTCATGATTTAATTAGTTTTACAATTAGAATACTCCCTTACTTAAAAAAAAATACTCCCTTACTTACACACATTACATTTAATTGTCCTTCAAGATTTATAATTTAATGCAATGAAGGACTGAGCTGCAGAGTAAATGAAAGAGTTTTAAAGAGTATAGAATGAAAGAGTACTATTGAGAGCTTTCCTGAAAGAGAGAAAAAAGGTAGAGTTATATCTGGAGATCAACTCTGATATAACCTGAATATATATACTTTCTGTGCAGCAGAAATTGGTGTTTCATAGTACTTTTTTTCACGTTTTAATAACTTAGGATTTATTCCTATTTTTACTTGAGGTTGAACCCCACAATTTTATTATGTGTAGGTAGGGAGATAAGAGGGGAGTGAAGTTGGGGATGATTGTTTGTGGGTTGGTGGTTAGGAAGAATATGTTGATACAGTAGCTTTTTACTATCTATAAATTAAAACAAAGTTTCATATCATTGAATAAAGCAACACAATTTAATTATTTTATAATGTTTTGCTTTTTTTTTCATAGCTTCTTTGTAATCATATATTCCTCTCATTTTTCAAGTGATAAAATCCGGAGATATAAAGTGACTTATTCAAGGCAAGGGAGTGAAGACTTGGAATTTAAATCTTTTAATCCTGTCCCAGTCCCTGTTCTTTCCAATAGGGTACAGCTCTGTATTCAAGTGTAATCACGTGTTTCTTTTATGTTTACTTCCTTGATCTTCTAGTTTTACAAGAGAGAAATGATATACATGTGAAAATACCAAATGGTGCCTAAATGATAAAGACACATAGATGCTGCAAACATTAGAGAAAGGAAAGGTCACTCTGAGCTGCAGGAGTTCAGAAAGGCTCAGTAAAAGTGGCCTTGAGATTTGGAGGATTTGGATGTTATTTTTCAAGCTAAGTTATTGCCAGTTGTTTTGAAGGACATTTTGTTTTTAATTTTGCATGTTCCTATTAATGTATGAAATTGAATTTTTAGACTTCATTTCTTATTGTGATAATTGGCCTGCTTGTACCATTGAGCACTTTTCATTTTATCAAGTGTACTACATGAGAGAGAGAAATGGAAACATTTTTCTGTTGAAAAAGTCCCATCTGGCTATCATAATGAACATCTTCATTGGGTTTGATTATCCAATTGTAGATTAACTTTGCTGCCTGGTTCCTCTTCCTATTACCAAATGATCCCAAGAACCAAATTGTTAAACTGTAGGGAATTGTCTGTTAGATGGAAAATTCTTCTTCTCTCTCTTTGATTCTGTTGTAACTTGTCTGATTTTTATAGTGAGAATTATCCCAAGTATGACTTTGTTAGAGTGATTTAATTGTTTTTATTAGCAGACTATCATTCTAAATCTTTTAAATTGTCATCAATTTTTATTTATTATGGTCCATTTCATTTTAGAAGCTGCATAGTTCTGTTCTAAACTTTTAATTTTTTTAGCAAAGCAGTGTTCCCGAGTTTTAAAAGACCCACTTAAAACTGATGGTAGCTCAGAAATGGGGTTATAGTACACTGTTAAGTGAAAAAAAGGCTTATAAAACACCATGTCACTCAGTTACTAATGATAGTTGTCTCTGAGTGGTGAGATTAGATGTCATTCAACTTATTGTTCTAAATTTATTTATAATTATTTTTAAAAAAGTTATTTTCGCAGAAGACATATCTAAAATACATAAAGAACTCTCAAAATTCAAAAGTAAAGAATCAAATCATCTAATTTGAAAATGGACAAAAGACATGAAGAAACATTTCACCTAAAGGGAAATACAGATGGCACAAAAGCACATGATTCAATTCTCGGTGCCTGCCCATCAAAAAAAACAAAACAAAAAAAGCACATGAAAAGATGTTCAACATCATTAAGCCATTAGGGAAATGCAAATTAAAATCACAGTGAGCTATCACCAGCTATCTATCTGAATGGCTAAAATAAAAAATAATGACCAATACCAAATGCTGGCAGGAATGTAGAGATTAGATCATTTGTGTACATTGCTGGTAAGAATATAAAGTCATGCTGAAAAACAGTATGGCAGATTTTTTTTTAACTAAACATGTACCCACCATATAGTTCAGATTCCAGAGAAATAAAAACTTACGGTGACACAAAAACCTATACTCAAATGTTTATAGGAGCTTTTTTTTGTAATAGCCAAAAACTAGAAAAAACCCAGATGTCCTTTCACTTGTGAATGGTTAAACAAACTGTGGCACATCCACACCATAGAATACTATCCAGCAATAAAAAAGAATGAACTACTGATACATACAACAATCTGAATGAATCTGTAGGGAATTATACTAAGTGAAAAAGCCAATTCCCAAAGGTTGCATACTAAATGATTCAATTTATATAACGTTCTTGAAATGGCAGTTATAAAAATGGAGCACAGATTGGCTATCTGGACATAAGAAGAGGGTGTGATAGGAAGGAAATGGGTCTGGCTATAGAAGGGCAACTTGAGAGATCCTTGTGGTGGTAGAAATATTCTATGTATTTACTATTAATACCAATATCCTACTTGTGATATTATACTATAATTTTGCAAGATATTAGTATTGGAGGAAACTGGGTAAAGGGTGCACATACTCTCTGTATTATTTTTTACAACTGCATGTGAATTGGCCATTATCTCAAAATAAAAAGTTTAATTTAAAAAGTCATTAATATATTTTGAATATGTAAAACATGCACATGGCACAAAATTTAAATGGTGATTAAGAATTATAACATACAGATAGATACTTTATGTTAAACATGACTTCTTTTCTTTTTTGAAAATAGAGGGAGTTCGTAATATTTCTAATCAGCTTTCTGTAACAACAAAGATTGATCGAGAACACCCAGATATGAGAAACCATGCTAAGCAGAAAGGTTGGTGGGATGGTAAAAAGGAGTTTGATTTTGCGGCAGCATACTCATATCTCGACACAGCCAAGATGATGACTTCATCAGGCAGATTCTGTGAGGGCTACAAGCTTCTGAATAAACACAAAGGTAATTTTATTATTTAAATAATATCAGAATGAAAAATTACATTTTGTATAGATTTTTTATATACAGAATTAGATTTTGAGGTGAGTGAAATGCTTTACAACTGTGAGAGAGTAATGATTGTTTTTGAAGGACAGGCTCATATTCTTAATCCTCACAACCTTTTTCTAGTTCTTATTAGTATTGTTAAAGTCAAATTGAAATTATTTTTTTTCTTAGAGTTCATTGGAACATGGAGACAGGCTTCTTTGACTATTGTCAATGCTGCTTTTATTATTTGATTGTTTGTTTAATGCAACTTTACTTTTTGCTGTTTTTTTTTAATAAAACAATCATGATTTTATTCAAAATATAGGTTTACTCAGAATGTAAGTTTGTTTCATATAATTTAGGTACTCTGTGTATGGACAGAAAGCCAACCTGAACATTGCTTAAACAATAGAAGAAATTTATTGTCATGTATATTAAGAATACCAGAGGAAGGATTACTGTGGTGCTAGTTAATTCAGAGCCTCAACATGTCATTCAGATCTTTCATCCTTAGGTCACAAAATGGCTACTGCAGTCTCAATCATCACATCCAGATATGTTAACAGTCAGAGACATTGTGGGGAGAAAGGTGGATACCTAAACAAGCTCTCTCTGTTTCAAAGGAGGAATGGCTGTTGGATAGGCAATCAACTTGTGTGCATTTCAGGGCACTACTATGGCTGAGAAGATAGAGTGCAAGGGTGTGCAGTCCAGAGCTCCAGGAAGGGATTAGCCTTTGGTAAAGAGGTGGGACACTGCCTCCACTGCAATAGAGAGGAGAGGATGGCTATAGACACATTTACAGATTTGGTGGCAGGAAGATGAAGGAGTTAATCTTTGCTAACATCTTTTTCTTTCTGAGGTTTATGAGTCAAGGTCATCAATAGAGAGAGTAGAAGCAGGAAAAGAAGTTCAGAGGCTGAGAGAGTAATGAAGGTATGCCATATTTGTTGCAGAGTAGAGGAGCAACCGCTTAGAAAAATATAGTATTGCTGGCCAAAATAAAATTTGGTGATGATGAATTCAGAGTAATACTAAATCTGTTGGCTGTCCAATTTTTCTCCACACATAGAGAAGGTGAGGGGTTATGTTAATTCAGGGTTGGGATTTTATTAGATAAGTATATTTTTAAAATAATGATTGTAATATCAATGAAGTTTTAATGACATTAAAGGACTACCAGTGATAGAACTTCACAGAGTGATTTTTGCTGTTTTTTTAATAATTATCACTTGTAATGAAATAGCATTCTTTTTTTTAGCTTTTTTAAAATGCTATTCTTTTAACATATATTCACACACCATACAAACCATCTGAAGTATACAATCACTGTCTCACAGTATCATCCCATAGTTGTGCATATATCCCCATGTTCAAATTTAGAACACTTTCATTACTCAAAAAAGAAATTAAAAGAAAAAAGAAAACCCAAATCTTCTCATATTTTCCCCCACCCCACCCCATTATTGACCCATAGTTTGGCGTGGTACATTTGTTACTGTTGATGAAAGGGTATTAAAATATTACTGTTAACTATTGTCCATAGTTTGCAATAGGTTCATTATTTCCCCATATACCCCTCCATTATGAACTCCTTGTGATAGTGTCATGTATTTGCTCTAGTGCATGAAAGAACTTTTTTACGTGTGTACGGTTAATCACAGACATTGTCCACCCCAAGATTCATTGTGTTATATTTTCTGTTTTTTTTCCTTTGTTTATTTTTTTCTTTGTTGATTTAATTTAATTTTATTTTTATATACCTTCTATGTTTTGTTTTGTTTTTTTACTTTCTATGTTTTAACCTCCAACTTTCCTTCTGGTGACATATGTGACTTTAATTTTTTTTTATGTTAGTTTTATTAATTTTTATATTACAAAAGTTATATTTATCATGCATCTATGTGATGATGTTAAGAATTACTGATTGCATATGTAGAATGGAATGATTTCTAAATGTTGTGTTAATTTCTTTTTTTCTTTAATTAATAAAAAAAGTTATATTTAGAACTTCTGCTTGAAAAGACAAATGAGCAGTTGTATGAATCCCCACTTTCTACTTTGAAACCCTAGAACTATTGAATAAAATATTTAGACATTGAAAACATAATATAGTTAAGCTCAAGCACAAGAAGAGAAAAAAAAAAAAAGAGAGGACTCAAAGTGTTAGCAAGATTTGAAATGCCTCTTCCCCACACAGTCCCACTCCTTTCTGTATCAAGGGGAAATTCTGAACTTCCAGTAATAAGCCTTGGAGGGATATAAACCTTAAATGCTTAACATCACTGAGAGTGTCATTGTCTAGGTCAGTGACTCCTTTGGGGAGCAGAAGTTGAACTTCCCACCAAAGCTGCTAGTCTGAAAAATACTCTTTTACTTCCTGCCTTGAGTTCTAATGTGGAATCAGTCCCAGACTATGGGTCAGCAGTCTGTTGTGAGAGATTGAAATTTGAGCCATGTATATTTTGTAGGCTCAACTGGGCTACTTGTGCCATGCTAAGAAGCACTGGTTTTGAACCTGTAAATCATGCTGGGTTTCAGCATAGCTGTATCTTTACACCAACTATCTGAATATTTGGCATGGTGAATATTTAGATTTTATCCAGATTTCCCATCCAAATAGGAAATTAGCTATAATGAATCATTATGTGATTGTCATTGGAAACATTTAAGTTTGAGTTTACATGGGCATGTAGATGAAAGATGTAGTTTCTGCATCCACTATGAATAGTTTCTATTGTATCTTCAATTTCACTGCTCTTTTCTTCTGCATTTCCTAATCTGTTAATCTTATGTAGTGATATTTTCATTTCAGATATTGTATTTTTCATCTCGAAAGGTTTCATTTGGTTCTTTTGTATATCTTCCATTTCTCTCCTCATTACCTTCATGTTTTTCTTTACGTACTTGAGCATATTCAGCATATTTGTAATACCTGTTTTAACATTCTTTCTACAAACTTCATCATCTCTGTCATTTCTGAGTCTGATTATGTTGACTTAAATTTTCCTCTGATTTTGGTCACATTTTCTGGCTTATTCAACCATCTACTAATTCTTGATTGGATGGTGGGCATTGTAAAATTTATGTTGCTGAGTGTGCCGATTTGAAAGGATGTATGGACCCTAGAAAAGCCATGTTTTAATCTAAATTCCATTTTATAAAGGCAGAATAATCCCTATTCAATACTGTATGTTTGAAACTGTAATCAAATCATCTCCCTGGAGATGTGATGTAATTAAGAGTGGATTAGGTGACGACATGTCTCCTACCATTCGGGTGGATCTTGATAAGTTTCTGAAGTCATATAAAAGGGAGATTGAGAGAGAGCAGAGAATGCTGCAGCACCACGAAGTAGAGCGTCCATGAGCCAGCAATCAGATCATCTCCCTGGAGATGTGATTTAATCAAGAGTGGTTGTTAAGATGGATTAGGTGACAACATGTCTCCACCCATTTGGGTGGGTTTGAGAAGTTCTGGAGTCCTATAAAAGAGGAAATACTTTGGAGAATGAAGGAGATTTGGAGAGAGCAGAGAATGCTGCAACACCACGAAGCAGAGCGTCCTTGAGCCAGCAACCTTTGGAAATGAAGAAGGTAAATGCGTCCTGGGGAGCTTCATGAAACCAGAAGCCAGGAGAGAAAGCTAGCAGATGACACCATGTTCACTATGTGCCCTTGCAGCCAAGGAAAGAGCCCTGACTGTGTTTGCCATGTGCCTTCTCACTTGAGAGAGAAACCCTGAACTTCATCGGCCTTCCTGAACCAAGGTATCTTTCCCTGGATGGATACCTTTGATTGGACATTTCTATAGACTTGTTTTTTTTTTTTTTTTTTTTTTTTTTTTTTTATAGGAAAGACAGAGAGAAGGAAGGAAGGATAGAAGGAAGGAAGGAAGGAAGAAAGGGAAACATCTTTAAACATTTTCTTGTTTTATTGTACTTTGTTTTTCCGTTTTTTGTTACATGGGCTCGGGCCGGGAATCGAACCGAGGTCCTCCGGCATAGCAGGCAAGCACTTTGCCCGCTGAGCCACCGCGGCCCGCCCTAGACTTGTTTTAATTGGGACATTTTCTTGGCCTTAGAACTATAAACTAGCAACTTATTAAATTCCCTTTTTTAAAAGCCCTTCCATTTCTGGTATATTGCATTCTGGCAGCTAGCAAACTAGAACACTGAGTTTTGGAATTTGTTTCATTCTTTTAAAGAGTGTTGAACTTTGTTATGTCGGTTAGTTATGTTACTTAAGGATTGATTTCATTCCGTTAAGACTTGTTTTTAAGCTTTTGATTTTGTTTTTTAGGATAGTTATAGTGTAGCCTTTTCTCTAGGACTAAACTAGCCCTACTAAGGGACAGGATCCTTAGGACTAAACTAGCCCTACTAAGGAACAGGATCCTTCTGGGATCTCCGTTCAATGTGCTGTGTATTAAATGAAGTCTCTCTACTCCACCTGGTGGGAACTTGAAACATTTTCACCATGAAAAATTGTGAATTTTTAAATTTACAGTTCCAGGTAATTTTTCTTCTCTTGAAATAGTTCTTTGTGTGGTATTATGGAGTTTTACCATATGTATATATAAATAGGTATTTAGCCAAAAGCCCAAGGAAGCCACTATGCCGATTTCTAGAGCTTTTTCTGTGTGTAATTCCCCCTTCTGTGATACTCTGCACTGCAAATTCTAGCTACCTTGACTTCCCTGAAATTTTGTCTCTGATTTTCAACTTAGAATGACCTTTGTGCTATGTCCAGGTTTCCTCTCTATGTTCTTTGATCTGGAAATTGCCTCTAACAAAAAGCCAAGGTGATGATAGGAATTATCTTGCCTGTTTCCTTTCTCTCAGGGATAACAGCCCTACACTTCCCTGTTGTCCAATGTCCCATACTGTCCAGTTTTCTATTTGTTTACCTTAGGAGGATAATACTGGGCCCTGTTGCTCCTTCATTGTTGAAAGCAGATGTCCTGTTTATGTTATATGAGTGTTTGTTGCAGTATAAATGAAAAAATGCAGTTCTTATCCAATAAGATCCATTATTGTGCACACAAGAACAACTGCTATAGTTTCATTGAAGGCTGAATAAATAGATAATTGGTATTTTACTTGCTTTCTATTATACAGAAACTCTTGGTAGGTGTTCACATAGGTTTTAAGAGTATTTTAGCAATATTTGGAGGAAGTGAATTTTTTAATGGGCTAGGAATGAATTACTATTTTTTCCAATTAAAAATAGTGCACTGTAGGCTTCTGCCATCCTGTATGTTTTCATGATCAGTTCAGAGATAGGTAATGTGGCACATATGTATTTGAGTAATGAACCCATTTGGAGACCTTCATGACCCATGGCCTGCCAGGCCTCTTATGGAAGATAATTCCCTTTGAAGATAATTTCACAGAAAAAATTATACTAAACAAGCAAATTCATTAACAAAAGAGAAACAATTCATGGACCCAACAAATGCAGGAAATTCATCTTCAAGGGAAAATTAGAGCTAATTGAAAGGGGTTTAAAATAGTATGATTAAAATTTTCAAAAGCATTTTTTGATATTAAGATAATTTTATTTGAAAACTTAGGTACAATAATTGTATTTTCATTATGTTTATAAAAGCTGTATTTTTGTACTGAAATATTGTAGATGAAATGATATGACTGGGATTTGCTTCAAAATAATTTAGTGGAAGGGATTAAAAATTTTTTTTTATTGAGATATCTTCAAGCATCATAGAGTCCATCCAAAGTATACAATCAGTGGCTCACAATATATCACATAGTTGTGTATTCATCACTATCATGGTCAGGTTCCTGTGTCAACTTGGCCAAGTTGTGTTACCTGTTTGTCTGGTTGGGCCAGTGCTGGCCTGTCTGTTGCAATGAGGACATGTCATATTACTAGATCATGATCACATCAGCTGCATCCACAGCTGATTCCATTTGTAAATAGCCAAGGAGAGTGTCTTCTGCAATAAGTGATGCTTAATCTAATCACAGGAAGCCTTTTAAGGAGGATTCAGAAGAGACAGATTTTTCCTGCTTTGGCTGGCGAGCCTTTCCTGTGGAGTTTGTCCAAACCTTCCATCAGAATCATCGGCTTCACAACTTGCCCTGCGGATTTTGGACTCTGCATTCCCACGGTCACATGAGACACTTTTATAAATTTTGTTATTGCGAATGTTTCCTTTTTGATTCTGTTTCTCTAGAGAACCCTAACTAATACAACCGCTATGATCATTTTTAGAACATTTGCATCACTCCAAGAAAAGAAATAAAAAGAAAAAGGAAAAACTCATACATGCCAATGAAACTCCCTCTCATTGACCACAAGTATTGCAATCGACCCAATTTCCTTATCCCTTATACACGCCCCATTATTTATTTTTTTTACCTTATTTATAATTATTGAAACAAAAGCAACAATTGTACACAGTCAAGCATTTGGAGAAAAACAAATAAGCAAAATGGAAAAGATCTACACATAATTCTAGTACCAGGACTCATTTAACATTTAAATTTTTAAAATTGCATAATAAAAGCTTGTGATTCTTAGCAGAGTCTTTCTAGTCATGTTTCTATGTATACATAAACTCCTTATTTTAAAAAATAAAAATAGGCCTAGATTGTATATGCCAATTCACATTTAACTTGTATTATTAGGAATGTTATTCCACATCTTTTGTTATTGTTCGGTTTGAAATAATTCCTAATTTCCCTTGTGATTTCTCTGTCCCATGGATTATTTAGAAGTTATTGATTCCTATTTTAATTTCGCTTAACTCATAAATCATATTCTGTATGATTTCAATCTTTTAAAATTTTCTGAGACTCATTTTATAGACTTTCAATCTTTCTATGTTTTACAATTTGCCTTTTAATTAGAATGTAGAATTCTTTAACATTTAATGTAGGTTGGTTCTGATTCTAGTTAAGATGGAATAAGGATACTCCACTCTGTCTCCCACTTAATGCTACAAAAACCTGGAAAGACTGCATGGGACAGCCATCTGAGGACCCTTTAAAGTAAACAGGAATAGGCAACAGGGAAAAGAAACCTGAGCTCGAAGTAGGAATAATCTGATGTGAGTTGGGGAGTTTCCTATATTTTTTTCCTTCGGTATCATCCAGCCTGGTTTCAAACACAGATTGAACCCCAGAGCTATGCACTATAAAAAGATAGAAAAGTTCCAAGAGAAACCTCTGGTTTAAGGAATAGAAATATGGGCCCCTATGAGTTGAGAGTGTGGGAAATATTTTTTTTGGTTTTGATATTTTCTTTCTCTTGCCCCAGTCCCAAGGCTGCAGTCAATGACAGCTGGGTGATGATGATAGCACCTGTTGACAGGCACCTAAAACTCTGAGGGAATGGAATTCTCCTCTCTGACCAGAGAAATTGTGGTCCAAAGAGCATGAGAGAAGTTCCTGTGGGTTGTTTTCCCTCTATGCTCCTGCCCCTTGGTCCCAGGTGTGAGAAGTGTATGGCAGAGAGGAGTCACTAAAGTCCTGGCTTTGTAGCTAGGAAACGAGGAAGTCAAGATTGCCAGACAGGTGTTACAGAGATTGAAGAACAGAAGTAGCTCCAGAAAAGAATCCCATGAAGTTGTGTAAGAACCATGGGCTTATCCTCAAGCTTCATGTGCATGAATCTGGACCTAAATGGCCTAACAGAGGCTTTGGGAACGAAACTATATGTTTTTAAACAAGACCTAAAATATCATAACATAATGTTCAAAAGTTCAATGACACATTTGGAAAAAAACCTCAATATTTGAAGAACCAGGAAAATCTTAACAACTTGCAAGGGAAAAGGCAATCAATAATCGCCAACTCCAAAGTAATCCATGTGTTGAAATTGTCAGGCAAAGACTTTAATGTGGCTATTATAAGAGTGAATATTCTTGAAATAAATGAAGAGAAAGAATGTCTCAGCCCAGAAATAAAAGCTATAAAGAACCAAATGGAAATTTTAGGATTGAAAATTATAATAACTAAAATAAAAAGTTCACTCTTGATGGATTCAATAGCAAAATGGAGGTACTAGATGAATGAGTCCTTGAGCTTGAAAATACATCAATAAAAATTATCCAATCTGAACAACAGAGGGAAAACAATTGAAAAAACAAACAAATGAAAAGAACAAAATCTCAGGGACTGTGGGATAAAACCCAAATGTCTAAAACCCATGTTATCAGTGTCCCTAAAGGAGAGAAGAAAGAGTGGGGTGCAGAAACTTTTTAAAAAATAAATAATGGCTGAAAATTTCTCAAACAGCAAAAGACATGAACTTACTGACTCAAAAACGTCAACAACTCGCAAATGAGATAAACTCAAAGAAATCCATCCCTAGAAACACACCATAGTCAAATCTGCTAAAAACCAAAGGCAAAGACAAAAATCTTGTAAGCAGCTGAAGAAAAGTGATATATTACATTTAGGTAAAAAAAATAATAACTACTGAGAATTTTTACTTATAAACCATGAATGCCAGAAGACAACGGAATAACAGTTTTAAAGTTCTGAAAGATAAGAACTGTCAACCCAGAATTTTATATCCATGCAAAATATCCTTCAGGAATGAAGGGGAAAAAAACATACCGACCTGGAAGAAAGCTAAAAGAGCAACCTTGCTTTAAAAGAAATGTTAAGGAAGTTTTTCAGAGAGAAAGGAATTATATTAGAAATCAGTTTCAGAAGGACATCTGGAAAATCCCCAGATACTTGAAAATTAAACAACACATTTCTGAATAATCTATGAGTCAAAGCAGAAGTCTCAAAGGAGGGTACAAATGAAAATCAATATGTAAAAATTATCAGATGCAGCTAAAATAGTATATGCAATGAAATTTATAGCATTAAATGCTTATATTAGACAAAACAAAGTTCTCAAATCTGCAATATAAACTTTCACCTTAAGCTAAGAAAAAAGCAAAATAAACACAAAGCAAGTAAAAGGAAAGAAATAATAAAGATAAGAGCAGAAGTCAATAAAATTGAAAACAATAGAGTAAACCAATCAATCCAAATCTGATTCTTTGAAAAGACCATAAAATTGACGATAAAATTTTTTTATCCTTAGCTGAGCTGCCTGCCATTTGCTCCACACACACTGATTCAAGAATTAGAGACTTGGGCAGATTTTTTTTTCACACAGTATGTGGAGACTGCCCTCTCTGATTCTCTCCTTTTTGGGATTCCCCTCTCACTTTCCAGGCCTTTGGTTAGCTTCTGGTTCTTTAGGTCAGAAAGTTCAAGATTTTCTAGTGCTACCCTGTATAACACTGCATAGCATTGATTTTGGGCTTCAAGCTAAAACCATAATAGAAACTTACCCATTCCTTCTTCCAAGTGCCATCTATCCTCTAGAATTTTCCTGCGTTTGTTCAGTGTAAAGAACCTTCAAGTAGTTGTTTTCTATACCTTTGTCTAGAGTTCATATCTTAGGAGGGCTGGTCTGATAGGAGTTTATTTTGCCGAATTGGGAGCAGAACTCTATCCTATATCTGTTAATATTTTATGACTTTTTGTTTATAATAATATATTCATGATTCAAAATCAAAGGGTCATAAGAGTGAAGTCTCTCCCTCCTATCCTATCCTTAAGATAGTCAGTTATTTTTCCTACAGGCAATTTCTTACATATACTTCCGGAGATAATATATGCTTAATGAAACAAAGACGTATATTCACGTATACGTCTATTTGACGTATGAAACAAAGACGTATATTTTCTCTTTATCTTTTTTATTTTTTCAAGATGTGGTATCATGTCATACACACTTCTGAGCACATAACTTTGAGTTAGCAATATATAATGTTGATCATTCCATTTGAATACCTACAGAGCTTTTTCATTTTTTTTTAACAGATGCGTTGTATTCTATTATTTTGATAGCATTTGGTTTATTTCCATATGGTAGTATTTTAATCATTGTACCAATGTATATCAATCATACTTTAGTAATAAATTCCGTTATTTAGGTTGTTTTTAGTTTTCCTTTATTAAAAATTATAATGTGCTTAAAGCTATATTTATGTTCACATTCATGACGATTTTCTCAGAATAACTCTCTAGGAGAAGAATGTGGAGTCAAAGCTTATGAATATTTGTGAGTCTTCTGAAACACACTGACAAAAAACCTCTAGAAAGTTTGCATTAATTTAAATTTCCAACAGCAATAATGAGTGCTCATTTGCTAATATACTTGTCAACAGAGAATATATATTTTTAAATTTTATAAATTTTACAGACAAAATGGTATGTTATTGGGTGGCGTGACCGTGACTGTCAGAATTCTTTTTTTTTAGGTTTTTTTATTAATTAAAAAAAATTTTTTAAATACCAAACAAATGCAAACATTCTTACCTTTTGATCATTCCGTTCTACATATATAATCAGTAATTCACAATATCATCACATAGTTGCATATTCATCATCATGATCATTTCTTGGAATATTTGCATCTATTCAGAAAAAGAAATAAGAAAACAGAAAAAAATTCATACATACCATACCCCTTACCCCTCCCTTTCGTTGATCACTAGCATTCCAATCTGAATTTATTTTAACATTTGTTCCCCCTATTGTTTATTTTTATTCCATATATTTTACTTGTCTGTTGGTAAGATAGATAAAAGGAGCATCAGGCACAAGGTTTTCACAATCACACAGTCACATTGTGAAAGCTATATCATTATACAATCATCTTCAAGAAACATGGCTACTGGAACACAGCTCTACATTTTCAGGCAGTTCCCTCCAGCCTCTCCATTAACGTCTTGACTAACAAAGTGATATCTATTTAATGCGTATATACCTCCAGGATAACCTCTCAACTCTGTTTGGAATCTCTCAGCCATTGACACTTTATTTTGTCTCATTTCACTCTCAGTGGCAGAATTCTTGTCTGCCATGCCAGAGACCCTGGTTTGATTCCCAGTGCCTGCCCATGTAAAAAAAAAAAAAAAGTATGCTATTGTTTTAATATATTTCTTTTATTAGTGGAATTAGACACTTTCATACATTTACTGAAAATTTGTAATCTTTTGTAAAATTGCCCATTTATTAATGTTCTTTATCCTATTTTTATATTGGGTTACTACTAACTCTTTAAAAAATAACTTCTGATGTAACTTTCTTCCTTGCTTCCAAATAATTCCAGAAAAATAAACACTATTTAGAAATTACTGAGTGGCAGGTAATTATTGAAAGGGCTATTCCACTAATAAAAATCTGTAACTGATTTATCCTCCTTCACTTGAAGGATAAAATAGTTCTATAAATCAGTCAGAAAGTAATTACTTAGAGATGGATCAATGAGTGAATGATTTGCTTAACAAGTATTCAGAGTATTACAAATTATCTGGTGTAGCAGAAAAAAGTTTGTGACAGTGCATTTTTAGAATGACTTAACATTATTGTTTTCAAAGGTATTATCTTACTTATATATTTTAATTTCCATAAGAATATCTTATCATTTGAAAAGTTTTCTATCAAGTTTCTTAGTGTTTGTCATTTTATAAATAGGTTATTTAAGTGATCTTTTTTCATGTGATGGATAGATGTGTAAAAAATGCTAAAGTAGTTTATACTAGAGATTTTAATTTTAGATTTAGTGCTACTGTGAAATCAGAAACAGAAGCAGCAATTGTAGCAGCATCTTTTCTCATGTGTTAAATGCTTGTCAGGGGCCAGACACTATGCCAAGTGATTTACTTACATTATCTTTTCTAAACAACCGTGTGAAGAAGTATGTATTACATCTTTATTTTACAAATGAGGAAATTGTGGTTGTTTCTGCTCTTCATTTATCTCTTCTATGAACCTGAAAAAGAGGGACTCTTATTTGTCCTTTTATTTCTCTCCACATCTAGTTCAATATCTTGAACTAGTATGTTTTCTGTGTTTAGTGTTTGTTGAATAAATTAACAAAGGATTATTAGTTGAATTGAATTGTAATTTTCGGACAGTTTAACAAAAAACACTGTTGTGAACATTTTGTTGGCAATAAACTTAAATGCTCAGTAAATACAATTAGCAGGTATTCTTAAAAATTGGAGAACAACAATGCATAATTAAGTTGGAGAAGAAAATGTCAAGAATCTTAAGGTGTAGGATAATTGGACAAAAGGAAGAAAAATGGAAGGAAATAGTTATAAATTACTTAGCTACTGTACTGTAATAATTAATTCTCTAATTTTTACCTATAAGATAACTAAATAATAGATTTGAAATACATACATGATTATAATAATGGATCCATCTGGCATGAATCTTACTTTTCTCCAAGTGTAGTTCATTAGGCTTTTTACCAAAAGAATAAATGTCTTTCTAACACTTTCATAGGAAATTGCCTACTCGTACATAATGTTTAATTTTTCCTATGATTTTTCTAGATGGAAGAGCCTACCTCTCTTCTTTCCAACTATCCCTATCTGATAACTATTAACTCTGCTGCGTGTGTATCCAAATTGTATCTATATTCAGTCATGTATTTTAAATAACTAGTTTAAATTGCAATGAAATTGCACCCTGTGGTTTTGCATTCATTTTACTGAACCCTATCTCTGCAGTCTCAGTACTTATTCAATGCTTGCTAGTGAATTACTTATAGCTATCCTACTCAAGTGATCATGTAAATCCTCCTTTCATTTTGAGAATTGTAGGTTTTGAATACTGAAAACATTTTCATAATTCCTGTGTTATTGCAATGTTATGGTTCTGGTACTGTTTGCATTAAAACTTGCCGTTTGTTGGAATTTAGATTTAAATCATTTTAAAATCTCACTAGAAGTTAAAGCTATGTGCCTGATATGTGTGGATGGTATGCATTTGCTTTATTGTTTAGTTTTAATATTAATGGTCATTTTTAGGTATACTCCTTTTTTTATTTCAACTTGTGTTTTTTAAAATTAACAGAAAGCTATGTCTTCTATAACAAGTTATATGTAAATTCAATAAGTTATTTTTTTTAATTGGGAGTCATGGCTATATTACAGGGAAACTGGATAAGATAATATAAAGTTATATGAATCTATTGCTATTAAAATAAACATTTGGTAGCTTGTATGATTAACTGAGGGTGGAATATTAGATTTTTTTTGCATGGAAGTTAATTTTATTTTAATTTGAAATGTCACAAAATCACATTTTGGATACAGAGTTGCTGTGAGCTGGTTTTTTTTTTTCTTTTAATTATTCCCATTTTATCTTGGGAATAGAAGGAAACTCTTACCTTTCGTAATCTCTCTGTCTTTGTGTGATTATAGTGGGGTTTTGGGAGAAAGAAGAAACACATATCTGTGGTCAACCAACAGTTTTAATGGAAAGTCATTTGTTTCTTTAAAACAAATTTTAATGCAATAATTAAAAATTTCGTATAAAATATCTCAAAATATCTGATGGCAAAAACTGTATGTTTTATTTTTTTAAAACTGTTCTTGTTACAATACAGGTCTACCACATTCATTACTGTTATTAAGAAATTTGTAATATTCAGGGTTAAAAAAAAACTGATGCATTTAATAAATTGGAGGCATAATAGTTGAGTGATTAAAAGCACAGGGATCCTGACTTCCGGAGAAGATGGCGGCTTAGTAAGATGCGCGGATCTTAGTTCCTCCTCCAGAAAAGCAACTGAAGAAACAGAAACAATACGAAACAGCTCCCGGAGCCATGACAGAGACCAAAAAGACAGCGTACCCCATTCTGGAACGGCTGAACGGGCAGGGAGAATCCGCTGCAGTGAGATACCCGAGGGGTGCGCGTTTTCCCGGCCGGGGCGGCTGGTGACTAGGGTCCCCTCCACGCACGTGGCTCCCCGGTCTGACTGGGAACGTTGGATAGCGGGGCCCTCCCGCCACGCTTGGCGTCTCGGGCCAGCTGGGCAATTTGGACCGGCACTCCCCCAAGCCACGGCGGCCGGCAACCCCCCCTCCATGCACGGTTTCCCGGGCCGACTGTGAGATTCGGATTGGCAAGTTAAAGGAGCCACAGCATCTTTTACTGGTGGGCCCCGCAGACAGACGCGCGCCACGAGCGCCACCTACTGGGCAGGAAAAGAAAAACAGAGTCCAGAGATTTCACAGAAAAACCTTTCAACCAGCCGGGTCCCACACCCAGGGAAATCTGATCAAATGCCCAGACACCAGCAGAAAATAATGGATGACGCTCGGAAAATTGAAGATATGACCCAGTCAAAGGAACAAACCAATAGTTCAAATGAGATACAGGAGCTGAGACAACTAATGCTGAATATACGAACAGAAATGGAAAAACTCTTCAAAAACCAAATCAATAAATTGAGGGAGGACATGAAGAAGACATGGGCTGAACAAAAAGAAGAAATAGAAAATCTGAAAAAACAAATCACAGAACTTATGGGAGTGAAGGACAAAGAAGAAAAAATGGAAAAAACAATGGATACCTACAATGGTAGATCTAAAGAGACAGAAGCTACAATTAGTGAACTGGAGGATAGAACATCTGAATTCCAAAAAGAAACAGAAACTATAGGGAAAAGAATGGAAAAACTTGAGCAGGGGATCAGGGAACTGAATGACAATATGAAGCGCACAAATATACGTGTTGTGGGTGTCCCAGAAGGAGAAGAGAAGGGAAAAGGAGGAGAAAAACTAATGGAAGAAATTATCACTGAAAATTTCCCAACTCTTACGAAAGACCTAAATTTACAAATCCAAGAAGTGCAGCGCACCCCAAAGAGAATAGACCCAAATAGGCGTTCTCCAAGACACTTACTAGTTAGAATGTCAGAGGTCAAAGAGAAAGAGAGGATCTTGAAAGCAGCAAGAGAAAAACAATCTGTCACATACAAGGGAAACCCAATAAGACTATGTGTAGATTTCTCAGCAGAAACCATGGAAGCTAGAAGACAGTGGGATGATATATTTAAATTACTAAAAGAGAAAAACTGCCAACCAAGATTTCTATATCCAGCAAAATTGTCCTTCAGAAATGAAGGAGAAATTAAAACATTTATAGACAAAAAGTCACTGAGAGAATTTGTGACCAAGAGACCAGCTCTGCAAGAAATACTAAAGGGAGCACTAGAGTCAGATACGAAAAGACAGAAGAGAGAGGTATGGAGTAAAGTGTAGAAAGAAGGAAAATCAGATATGATATATATAATACAAAAGCCAAAATGGTAGAGGAAAATATTATCCAAACAGTAATAACACTAAAAGTTAATGGACTGAATTTCCCAATCAAAAGATATAGAATGGCAGAATGGATTACGACCCAGCAATACCACTGCTAGGTATCTACTCAGAGGACTTAAGGGCAAAGACACAAATGGACATTTGCACACCAGTGTTTATAGCAGCATTATCTACAATTGCAAAGAGATGGAAACAGCCAAAATGTCCATCAACAGACGAGTGGCTAAACAAACTGTGGCGTGTACCTACGATGGAATATTATGCAGCTTTAAGACAGACTAAACTTATGAAGCATGTAATAACATGGATGGACCTAGAGAACATTATGCTGAGTGCGTCTAGCCAAAAACTAAAGGACAAATACTGTAGGGTCCCACTGATGTGAACCGACATTCGAGAATCAGCTTGGAATATATCATTGGTAACAGAGACCAGCAGGAGTTAGAAACAGGGTAAGATAATGGGTAATTGGAGCTGAAGGGATACAGACTGTGCAACAGGACTAGATACAAAAACTCAAAAATGGACAGCACAATAATACCTAAGTGTAATGTAACTATGTTGGAACACTGAATGAAGCTGCACCTGAAATATAGTTTTTTGTTTGTTTGTTTGTATCTTTTGTTTTTGTTTTTTTCTTTTTCCTTTTTATATATATATATATATATTTTTATTAGTATTATTATTTTAATTCTCTTCTCTATATTAACATTCTATATCTTTTTCTGCTGTTTTGCTAGTTCTTTTCCTAAATCGATGCAAATGTGCTAAGAAATGATGATCATACATCTATGTGATGATACTAAGAATTACTGAGTGCATGTGTAGAATGGAATGATTTCTAAATGTTGTGTTAATTTTTTCTTTTTTTTGATTAATAAAAAAATTAAAAAAAAAAAAAAAGCACAGGAATCCTGGTGATGAATACAAACCTGTGTGATGATATTGTGAGCCATTGAGTGTATACCATGTCTGGACTGTATGTATGTGAAGATTTCTCAATAAAAATATTTTTAAAAAAGCACATGGCTGGACTTTTGCTTCTGGTTATGAAGCTGGTATTAGACTAACCTCCTTCCCAAAAAACAACTATAAAAATTGTAGGGAATAAACCTACTGTTTGAAGGCAGACCCAAAAGAGTTAGGATCCGAGGGGCATAGATCCAGGAGATTGAGAAATGCCGTCCACACTTGGAGAAGAGCCTGATCTTCTAATGCACAATTTCTCCTTAAGGCATTTGCTGATTCATAAGCAGCACATGTGCAGGATGACACATCAAGAAATCGAGCAGAAAGTAGCCTAAAAAACTAAGCAAAGATTTTGGCAGTCTCATGGAACCAGAGAAACAAAAGTTGGAGTTGGGGGTCAACTAAGAAAGAGAGGCTTGGAAAATACTCTAGGCTTTCAACTGAGACCCCAAAAAGGCTATGCCATAACAGCAATAATAAACAGGAAATAAATCAGCCTCAACTGTATCAAGGTAATCTGTCGATCTTCTGTTTGCCAGAAGAAAATTAAATTTGCTGTGGAGGAGAGTATCATGCTGTTTCCATAAATCTTTATTTGCAGTGTCTGCCATTCAATAAAAAATTATCAGGCATACCAACAAAAGGATCAAGTGACTGAAAACCAAGAGAAAAAACAGAAACTAACCCACAGCTTATCTAGAAATTGGTTTTATTGGATACAGACTTTGAAATTACTGTTATATATGTTTAAGAAAATTAGATGATGGAGAATTTCATCAGAGAACTGGAATTTTTAATAGAGAACCAAATGGAAATAATAGAACTGGAAAAATAACTGAACTTAAGAATTCAATAAATTGGTTTAATATCAGATTAGACATAGCAGAAGACAAAATCAGTGAACTGCAATGTAGTAGAAAATATCTCAATTGAAACACAGAGAGATAAAAGTTTGGGAAATGTAGACAAGATATGAGAGGCATATGGAATCTTATGAAAAGGCCTCATAAATATGTAGCTGGAGTTCTGAATGAAAGGGGACAGAGAATAGGGAGGGGCAAAACAATATTTGAAGAGATGCTGGCCAATAATTTTCTCAAATTCACAAAAGTCATGAAGCCACAACCTGGAGAAGCTCTACAAACTCCAAGAAGGATAAATGAAAAGAAAACCACATTTGAATATATCATAGTAAAATTGCTGGAAGTTAAAAAAGACAAAGAAAATAATCTTAAAAACAACTAGAGAGAGAAAAATATGTTATCCTCAAAGGAGCAAAAGTAAGACTGTTGAAAGCTAACTTTTCAACAGATGGGATGAAGTCCAGAAGACTGCAAAATGACATCTTTAAAGTGATGGAGAAAAATAACAACTACTAGCCTAGAATTCTATATCCAGTGAAAATATCTTCCAAAAAGGAAGGGAAAATAAAACGAGAATTTGTCACTAGCCAAATGACACTAAAAGAAATACTAACAGGGATTCTTCAGGTGGCAGAAATGATCCCAAATGGAAGCAAGGTAAGCAGGAATGAATGAAGAACAACAGAACCAGTAAACACATGGCTAAAACTAAATGAATATTGACTTTAAAAAAATAATTGCTTGAAATTAGTCCATAATGCAGTGCTTAAAATCTGTTGAGCATGAATTTCACATAGCACCAAAGCTTCATTTCCACAGATTGTTCCTGGCCTATGACTGAGAGTGGCAGGAAGAAAAAGGGAAGCCTATTTGTAGTGCTTTGACTCTCTGCCTCCCTGACAGCCTTGCCAAACTTTCCTTAGATTTCATAGCAGTCTTATGCACGTCTATCTAACCTTCTTTACTGTTTACTAAACTAAGGTTCAGACTTGCTTCACGCTATGATTGCTCACCCAACCTCTCCTGAATCCCTTCCCATTTTCTCTGTTAGGCATTTTCCCTAATAAAATCCTTACACATTCGATTTGATACCGTAGCATCTGCTTCTCAGAGAACCCAAACTAACACAAGCAGAATTAAAATGCTTGAGGATAGTACAAAAGACAGGAGGCAGTAATTGGAGTTAAGATGTTGTAAGGTCCTTGCATTAACTGGTAAGTGGTAAAAGAACTAAAATAAGGTAGACAGTAGTAATTCAAGATTCTTATTTTATATTAAAATTACTACTTTATATTTAAAAATATGAAGTTTTAATTCTTCTCAAGCTATTCTAAAATGAAGGTAGGAATTAAGTTTTTAGTTTCCACGTCCCCCCCCAACTCAAATGACTAGCCAGTGATCCCAGCACCAGACTATCGATGGCAAATCAGTCAACTTTTCTCTACTGACTTCTAACGCCAACTTTATCAAATATTGACTTCCTAAATAGACCCAAGTGTAAATTAGATTGCTATATTTTGTCCAGCTCAAATAAATCCTTTTTGTTGTTGTTGAATGAACAATATGAGTGAATTTACATTATTATTTCTTACATTTTAGGAAGAATATCTCCTGATTACTTTGATTTTCCAGAATTTTTTCTGGCAATCCTCTTGTGTCCATTTTTCTAGGTGTATTTTACAATAATTTTTCAGCTTCTCCCTGAAACTCTTTAGAAAGTTGGTTGGCATTGAATTAAAAATATAGATTATTTTAGGGAAGAATTAATTTATTCATAATACTGCCTTCCTGTTAAAAAATAGGAAGATATGTTGTCTATGTATTCAAATGTTCTTTTTGTTCTTAAGTAAACTTTGATAGTTTTATTCAGTTGGGTGTTCCACGTTGACTTTTTGTTTCATTAAAGAAATCTTCAGTGAACACTCTGTGCTAGACATTGGAAGCAGCAGACACCATTTGTGATATTCTGAAAGATAGTGACAAGTGGAAGGGAGGAAGCAGGGAAAGTAACAAATGGTACTGCTCAGCATATGATTTTTTCCAGTTTTTTAGCTACTATAAGTCACATTGCAGTGAACATCTTTGTTCATCAAGTTTAGTTTGCATTTCAGAATTTTTTAATTTGATTTGAGAAGGGAAATTGAAACTACAATATTTGTAATCTCAACCGGAATTAGAAAGCAGTGGTCCTAGTTGTTTTTTGTTCAGAGTCTAGTTCACCCCACATATATATTGTCACTTAACGATAACTTTTTTCAAAACTTCTGATTGTTTTAATTAATTTTTATAAGTTGTTCATATATCCCATGACCTTGTTGAACTCACTTTTCTAGTTTTGAGAGTTTTTTGTTTCTTTTTGGTAGATTCCTTCAATTTTCTACCATCTCCCATTTGCAAATCAGGGCAGTTTTAGTTCTTCCTTTCTGATCTATAGATTTTTATTTGCTTTTCTTGCCTTATTATGCTGACTAAGACTTTCAGTATTATGTTGAATTAGAATGGTGACAGCACTCTCAGCTGATGCGGCGAGTGAACCCACTGTTCACTACGTGAGACATGATTCCCAGGGGTGTAAACCTTCGTGGAAACTTAAAACGTAAAAATCCAGTTCATCCTTGGATTTTTAGACAGAAATCCAAGGATGAACTGGGACCCAGCATCAAGGAATTGAGAAAACATTCTTGACCAAAAGGAGAAAGAGAGAAATGAGACAAACTATCAGTGACTGAGAGATTTCAAACAGTCAAGAGGTTACCCTGGAGGTGATTCTTAGAAATTATGTGGATACCCATCTTCAGCTTATGGTGTATTTGAATGGCTAACTGAAATACCTGAAACTGTAGTGCTGTGTTCCAGTAGGCTTGTTTCTTGAAGATGGTTATATAATGATACAACTTTTGCAATGTGGCTCCATGATTGTGAAAACCTTGTGTCTGATGCTTCCTTTATCTAGGTAAGGACAAATGAGTAAAAAATATGCATAAAAAATAATAAGGGGAACAAAGGTTATAATAAATTGGGTAGATGGAAAATATTAGTGGTCAGTGAGAGGGAGGTGTAAGGGAAATGGTATGCATGGGTTTTTCTTTTTTCTTTTTATTTCTTTTTCTGGAGTGATGCAAATATTCTTAAAACTGATCATGGTGATGAATACACAACTATGTGATGATAATTGTGAGCTATTGATTCTATACCATGTATGGAATGTATGTATGTTAAGAATGTTTGTGTTTCCATGTTGTTTATCAATAAAAATATTAAAAAAAAAAAAAAGAATGATGGCAGCAGACTGCTTGCCTGGTTCTCAAGCATATAGCCTTTCACCATTAAGCATGCTATTAGCATACATACTTTGTAGATGAACTTTATCAAGTTTGAGAGTTTTTATCATTAATAGGTGTTGAGGTTTGTCAAATGCTTTTTCTGTGTCAACTGATATGATCCTGTGGTTTTTTCTTCTTTAGTCTGTAAATATGGTGGATTACATTGGTTTTCACATATCGAATCAGCCTTTCATCCCTGGAATAAACTCCACTTGATCATGATATATAATTTCTTTTTTTTTTTTTTAATTTTTTTATTAATCAAAAAAAAGAAAAGAAATTAACACAACATTTAGAAATCATTCCATTCTACACATGCACTCAGTAATTCTTAGTATCATCACATAGATGTATGATCATCATTTCTTAGTACATTTGCATCGATTTAGGAAAAGAACTAGCAAAACAGCAGAAAAAGATATAGAATGTTAATATAGAGAAGAGAATTAAAATAATAATACTAATAATATATATATATAAAAAGGAAAGAGAAAAAAACAAAAACAAAAGATACAAACACACAAACAAACAAACAAAAAACCATATTTCAGGTGCAGCTTCATTCAGTGTTCCAACCTAGTTACATTACACTTAGGTATTATTGTGCTGTCCATTTTTGAGTTTTTGTATCTAGTCCTGTTGCACAGTCTGTATCCCTTCAGCTCCAGTTACCCATTATCTTACCCTGTTTCTAACTCCTGCTGGTCTCTGTTACCAATGATATAGTCCACGCTGATTCTCGAATGTCGGTTCACATCAGTGGGACCATACAGTATTTGCCCTTTAGTTTTTGGCTAGACTCACTCAGCATAATGTTCTCTAGGTCCATCTATGTTATTACATGCTTCATAAGTTTAGTCTGTCTTAAAGCTGCATAATATTCCATCGTAGGTATACGCCACAGTTTGTTTAGCCACTCGTCTGTTGATGGGCATTTTGGCTGTTTCCATCTCTTTGAAATTGTAGATAATGCTGCTATAAACACTGGTGTGCAAATGTCCGTCTGTGTCTTTGCCCTTAAGTCCTTTGAGTAGATACCTAGCAGTGGTATTGCTGGGTCGTAATCCATTCTGCCATTCTATGTCTTTTGATTGGGAAATTCAGTCCATTAACTTTTAGTGTTATTACTGTTTGGATAATATTTTCCTCTACCATTTTGGCTTTTGTATTATATATATCATATCTGATTTTCCTTCTTTCTACACTTTACTCCATACCTCTCTCTTCTGTCTTTTCATATCTGACTCTAGTGCTCCCTTTAGTATTTCTTGCAGAGCTGGTCTCTTGGTCACAAATTCTCTCAGTGACTTTTTGTCTATAAATGTTTTAATTTCTCCTTCATTTTTGAAGGACAATTTTGCTGGATATAGGAGTCTTGGTTGGCAGTTTTTCTCTTTTAGTGATTTAAATATATCATCCCACTGTCTTCTAGCTTCCATGGTTTCTGCTGAGAAATCTACACATAGTCTTATTGGGTTTCCCTTGTATGTGACAGATTGTTTTTCTCTTGCTGCTTTCAAGATCCTCTCTTTCTCTTTGACCTCTGACATTCTAGCTAGTAAATGTCTTGGAGAACGCCTATTTGGGTCTATTCTCTTTGGGGTGCGCTGCACTTCTTGGATCTGTATATTTAGGTCTTTCATAAGAGTTGGGAAATTTTCAGTGATAATTTCTTCCATTAGTTTTTCTCCTCCTTTTCCCTTTTCTTCTCCTTCTGGGACACCCACAACACGTATATTTGTGCGCTTCATATTGTCATTCAGTTCCCTGATTCCCTGCTCAAGTTTTTCCATTCTTTTCCCTATAGTTTCTGTTTCTTTTTGGAATTCAGTTGTTCCATCCTCCAGTTCACTAATTGTAGCTTCTGTCTCTTTAGATCTACCATTGTAGGTATCCATTGTTTTTTCCATTTTTTCTTCTTTGTCCTTCACTCCCACAAGTTCTATGATTTGTTTTTTCAGATTTTCTATTTCTTCTTTTTGTTCAGCCCATATCTTCTTCATGTCCTCCCTCAATTTATTGATTTGGTTTTTGAAGAGTTTTTCCATTTCTGTTCGTATATTCAGCATTAGTTGTCTCAGCTCCTGTATCTCATTTGAACTATTGGTTTGTTCCTTTGATTGGGCCATATCTTCAATTTTCCGAGCGTCATCCATTATTTTCTGCTGGTGTCTGGGCATTTGATCAGATCTCCCTGGGTGTGGGACCCAGCTGGTTGAAAGGTTTTTCTGTGGAATCTCTGGGCTCTGTTTTTCTTTTCCTGCCCAGTAGGTGGCGCTCGTGGCGGTCGTTTGTCTGCAGGGCAGTCGGCCCGGGAAACCGCGCGTGGAGGCGGGGGTCGCTGGCCGTGGCTTGGGGGAGTGCCGGTCCAAATTGCCCAGCTGGCCTGAGACACCAAGCGTGACGGGAGGGCCCCGCTATCCAATGTTCCCAGTCAGACCGGGGAGCCACGTGCGTGGAGGGGACCCCAGACGCCAGCCACCCCAGCCGGGAAAACATGCACCCCTCGGGTATCTCACCGCAGTGGATTCTCCCTACCCGTTCAGCCGTTCCAGAATGGGGTACGCTGTCTTTTTTGGTCTCTGTCGTGACTCCGGGAGCTGTTTCGTATTGTTTCTGTTTCTTCAGTTGCTTTTCTGGAGGAGGAACTAAGACCCGCGCGTCTTACTAAGCCGCCATCTTCTCCGGAAGTCTCGAGATCACTTTTCTTGATGAGAAACAAAATCGGGAACGTGCAAAGGGCTCTCCTGGCGTGCCAGGCATTGTCCTGAGCCCTTCACATTCATTCATTCATTTAATTTCTGCAGCCACCCATTCATGGGAAGGAATTGGTGCTGTTGGCTAAATATTTCCAGCTCGCCCCATTCTGGGCACCCGGTCTAATTTCTTTTTTTTTAACTGCAGATTTTATGAAGATAAAGTCATATATCACATAATTCATTAAAAGTATACGTCAGTGTCTCACAGCATCATCTAGATGTACAATCATCATCACAATCAATTTTAGAATATTTTCATTACTCCAAAAAGAAAAATAACAGACATTAAAAAAAAAAAGAAAGAAAACCCAGAACGCCCCATACGCCTTATCCCCCCCTACTCCATTACAGAACCCTAATATTAGTGTGGTACTCTACACCATTATTACTGTTGATGAAAGAATATTAAGATCTTACTGCTCCTACAACCTCCAGATGGGTCCCTGGGCCAGATAAGTCCTGAAACATCGAGGGGCCAGCCTTTCCAGAACATCAGCTAGTTCGATCTCCCAAACCCTTATTATTGAAAGCACCTTCCAACATGAAAATGATCATAGCCCAAATACCCCTAAAGAGTGGGAAAAGATCATAGGTGTTGTTGGAGTTAGAAGGTAGGGTTTAACAAATGAGTATGATTGCTGAATCATTATATTGATACTTCTTTTAGTCTCCAGTATCTTAGAGCAGCTAGGAGTAAAAGCTGAAAATTGTGAAATTGTAACCCATACCAAACTCTGAAATCTATTCGACAACTAATTGTTGTGCTGTGCTTTGAAATTTGCTTTTTTGTATATATATTATTTTTCCCAAAAAAGAAAAACAGTGATGATATATTCCTTCTTACCTCCAGTGTTCTGAAGCAGCTAGAAGGAAAAATCTGAGATGATGGTATGGTGGCCCATGACAAGCTATGGGATCTGTGCTGTAACTACTTGTTGAAGAGTGCTTTGAAAACTACTGCTTTTTTTCTTTCTTTGCTTTGTGTATATGTTGTATCGTACAATAAAAAAAAGTTAAAAAAATATCTTACTGCTAACTATAGTCCACAGTTTGCATTTTTTTCCATATAGCACTTTTTTTAATTGAAAATTTATTTTATTTATACGTTAACATGAAAAGAATTTGAACCTCCCCAATGTTAAGTTAGTTCACATTTAAACATGTCCTAGGAAGTTTTCTTTTAGGTCCTCATATAGCTTTTATCGGTTTTTCTTCTTAAAGGTATAGTGAAATTTTTGTTAGGTTAGGTCTAGATAATTTATGCTTTTTGCCATTAGTATACTGTTATCTCATATTCTGTTTTCTAGAAATGATAATTACCTATGTAGAAGAAAACCATATATTTTTGTAAGTTGATATCTGGCAATCTTGCTTAAACTCTTAGTAGTTTTAATAGTTTGTCTATTGATTCTTTGGGGTATTGTATAGAAATTATCTTATCATTTACAAGTAATACACACTTAACAATACAATAGTGGCATTATACCAGGCTAACCGCACCCCAATGCCTAAATAAGAAAATAAAAACAAATATAAACACAAAGTACAGACTAGACTCACTCATAAACATAGATGAAAAAATGATAAATCAATATTATGAAATCGAATCTAGCAATTCATTAAAGTAATACATCATTACTCTGTGAGGTTTATCTGAAGACATTTCTATATTATCAGTTTATCTATCTTTTTATTGGGTGCATGGTCCAGGAATCAAACCCAGGTCTCCTGCATGGAAGGCGAGCATTCTGCCACCGAACCACCTGTGCACCCTATATTATCAACTTGAATGAGATATTGTCCCATAAATAGTTGTTAATATTCAACATCCATTCCTGGTTAAAATAAACAAACGAAAAACAGGAGCTTTTAGCAAACTAGGAATAAAATTAAATTCCGTTGACAAACCCCACAGCAGATACATCTCATGGTAAGTATTAGAAGCAATCCCATTGAGCAACCTCAATAAAGTTCATGAGGATGACTATTATTGCTGCTACTATTAAACATTTTACTGAAAGTTATAGCCATTTCAACAAGATAAGAAAAATAAAAACAGATACAAACATTGGGGAAAATAAGACGAAATGTCATTTTGTAGTTTATATTTATCTGTAGATATACAGTAGAATCAAATGATTGTAAGAAAGTTGGCCCAAATGAGAGAAACCTGGGAAGATCGGTACTCTCCAAATCATCCAGCTATAATAATTAGAAAAGATAAAAGGAAAAAGAATTCACTGCAGGAAAGAAAATTATAAAATATCTTATACT
Source organism: Tamandua tetradactyla (assembly GCF_023851605.1). Lineage (NCBI taxonomy): Eukaryota > Metazoa > Chordata > Mammalia > Pilosa > Myrmecophagidae > Tamandua > Tamandua tetradactyla. Next base: position 146,538,629 of record NC_135329.1, read on the forward strand.
AAACCTAACAAATGTTCAAAATCTGTATGAATAAAATGACTCAATTTTAGCAAAGGACATGAAAGAAACTAGATTAAATAGAGAAGCAAACTATATTCTTAGATGGGAACATTCAGTATTTTTAAGATACCAAATCACACCAAATTTATCTATAATTTTTGCTATAGCATTCTATTTTTTTAACTTTGTTTATTGTATAATAAACATATATACAAAGCAAAGAAAGAAAAAGCAATAATTTTCAAAGTACTCTTCAGCAAGTAGTTAGAGGTCAGTTCCCAGAGTTTGTTACGGGCTACCATACCATCACCTCAGATTTTTCCTTCTAGCTGCCCCAGAACATTGGAGGTATAGCACTCTATTTATAACTATCAGTACAAGTGTCATAATTGTACTAGTTAGTGAAAGAACATATTTATATCTGTAGTACTAATCATAAACATCATGTGCCATAGAGTTCATTGTGTTATACAATCCCATATTTTAACCTCTAGTTTTCCTTCTGGTGACATACATGACCCTAAACCCCTTTCATCCATATTCACCTACACTTCAGCACTATTACTTAAAATTCCAATAATGAACTACTGTCATCTCTATCCATTTCCAAACATTTGTATTCAAACTCATTAAAAATCTGTATGTGTTAGGCAACTGCTCCCATTCTCTAGCCTCATTCTATCTCTTGGTAACCTATATCGTAAATTTTATGACTATGAGTTTACATATTCTAATATGTTCATATAAGTGAAATCATACAATATTTATCTGTTTTTGTTTGACTTATTTCACTCAGCATTGTTTTCAAGGTTCATCCATGTTGTCACAATGTTTCAGGACTTCATTCCTTCTTACTGCTGAGTAATATTCCATCATCGGTTGCTGGACACTGGATTGTTTTCATCTTTTGGCAATTATGAATAATGTGGCTATGAACATCTGTGTGCAAATGTCTGTTTGTGTCCCTACTTTCAGATCTTCTGGGTATATACTGAATAGCAGAATTACTGGGTCATAGGGCAATTCAATATTTAGTTTTCTGAGTAACTGCCAAACTGTTTCCCTTAGCTGCTGTACCATTTTACATTCCCACCAGTAGTGAATAGGTTTTCCTATTTCTCCACATCCTGTATAATTTCTTTTTATATAATGCTGGATTCTTTTTGCTACTATTTTGCTGAGATTTTTTTCCCCCCACAGTGGTTCCATTTTTTAAAACTTTTTATTCTGAAAGATTTTTAAGCTGACCAGACTGTTAAAAAATATATACAAACCCTATATAGACAACTCCAACATACCCCCACCCTCCTCCCTCAACACAATTAGATCCACCAATTTTAACACAATATCTATATAATTCTTTCTATACATCCATTTATCCATCCATCCATCCATCCATCTGCCTGTCTATTTATCAATTCATTTTTTGAACACTTGCAGGTATGTTGTGTATATTGTGCTCCTATAACACTTAATATTGCCATGTGTGTTTCCTAAGTACAAGAATATTCACTTATGTAACCATCACAAGTGCAGAAATCAACTGTAAAAAATTTAACATGGATATAAAACTTATAGCCTATATTTCAGTTTTTCCATATGTCCCAATAGCATCCTTTGAGCCTTTTCACCTCACTTGCTAGATCCCTTCCAGGATCATGTATTGCATTTAGTCATCATTTTCTCTTTAGTTGCTTGCTCTTTTCTCTTCTCACTTCTGTGTTTTTTAATTGTGGCCATACATGCAACATAAACTTTCTCATTTCAACCACTCCCAAGCATACCATTCTATGGGATAAATCAACTCACAGTATTGTGGTACCCTCACTTATCCTCACCTTCCATCACTAAACTTTCCTTTCTCCCTAAACAGAAACCCTACACCCATTATGCATTTGTTTCTCATTCCCTTCTTCCCTGGCAACCTGTACTGGCAACCTGTACTCTAAATTCTGTGTCTTTGAGCTTGATAAGCTCTAATATTTTCTTCTTAGTTACGATAGGACTTAAGTTTAGCGTTCTAAATCTATTACACTCTCATTTACTTTGGTACCAACTTCAGTAGTATGTACAAATGACATTCCTATACCCTTTTGTCACCCATCTTTATGTAGTTCCTGTCACAACTTACATGTTTTACATTATATTTATACATTACAAATCACTGATTTATCATTACATTTTTTGCATTTGCTTTTTAGAGCCTATAGAAATAAAAATTTGAAGTTACAAACCAAAAATATAATAGAACTGGCATTTATATGTATTCAATGCCATCACTGTCTCCAGAGATCTTCATTTCTTCATGCAGCTTCAATCTATTTTCTAATGTCTTTTCCTTTCAGTCTGCAAAAACTCTGTTTAGCATCTCTTGTAAGGCCAGTCTAGTAATGATGAACTCCCTCAGTTTTTGTTTATCTGGAAATATCTTAATCTGTCCCTCATTTTTGAAAGATAGTTTTGCTGGATATAGAATTCTGGTTGGTAGTATTTTGCTCTCAGCACTTTAAATATATCATTCCACTGCCTTCTTTCCTCCATGGTTTTTTATGAGAAATCAGCATTTAATCTTTCCGAGGCTCCCTTGTACATGACTGTGGCTTCTCTCTTGTGGTTTTCAGAATTCTCTCGTTAATTTTAGCATTTGAAAGTGTGATTATAATATGCTGCAGCGTGGGTCTACCTGGGTTTATCCTGGGAGTTTGCTGAACATCTTAGATATATATATTCATGTCTCTTGTTAAATTTGGAATGTTTTCAGCCATTATTTCTTTGAATATTTTCTCTTCCCCTTTCTCTTTTTCTTCTCCTTCTGTGACTTCCACAATGCATATATTGACACATTTGATGGGGGTCCTACAAGTTCTGGGCTCTGTTCACTTTTCTTCATTCTTTCTTCCTTCTGCACCTCAGACTGAAAGCCTTTAATTGTCATCTTCAAATTCACTTACTCTTTCTTCTGCCAGCTCCGGTCTGCTGTTGAGTCCTTCTAGGGAATTTTCATTTCTGTTACTGTGGTCTTTGGCTCCTTTTGATTCCTTTTCATAATTTCCATGTCTCTATTGATATTCTCCTTGTGTTCATGTATTGTAATTCCTGTTTTCCTTTAGCTCTTCATCCTCAGGAGTTTTCTTTTCAGTTGTTAATAGGTCTAACTTTCCTGAATTTTTATTTGCCATTTGTCTTATTTGTGACTTAAGTAATTACGCAACATCACTTTCAGGGACTTCTTGAAATATTGCATTTATACAAAAGGGCCTTTTTTAAAAAGTCTTTGATATGACACAAGACTGGTCCTCCTCATTTATGGTTTCCAGTACTTTAATCTTCTCCTTTGCATGGGCTTATTGCTTTCTGTTTCTTTGTATGTTTTGTAACCTTTTGTTGAAACCTGGACATTTTGATATTTTAATGTATCATCACTAGAATTTAGACTCTGAGGCATCTGTTCCTTAAGCTTCTACCTCAGCTAATGAGGGAGGGATAGGGAAGGGTGTCAGCCGGGGATGCCTGAAGATCCTATCATTTTTTAAGTAGCTTTTTTCTTGACTAAATGCTTGCTCTGTTACTGCAGTCCTTTGCTATTTTGTTGTTGTTTTTGTTGTTGTTGTTGTTTTGTTGAGCTTTAAGAAAGGGGTTTCTGCCATTTCTTGATAGTTATTCATAGCTTGTTGTGGGGTATGGAACATTGAAGTGCCTGACTCTGCCATCTTGTTCAGGGTGAGGCCTTGTTGTGGAGGGTTTTTGCATCTATGAGGAACATTGTCTGTAGTCTTTTTTTTTTTTTTTCTTTTTTTCTACTGTGTTTGTCTGGCTTTGGTGTCAGGATAGTAAAATGACTCATAAAATGGGTCAGAAAGTGTTCCCTCCTCTTCTGTTTTCTAAAAGAGATTATAGAATTTGGGTTAATGCTATCTTTTTTTTTTTTTTTTTCCTTTTTTTTTTTATTAATTAAAAAAAGAATTAACAAAACAATTAGAAATCATTCCAATCTACATGTACAATCAGTAATTCTTAATAACATCACATAGTTGCATATTCATCATTTCTTAGTACATTTGCATCGATTTAGAAAAAGAAATAAAAAGACAACAGAATAAGAATTAAAACAATAATAGAAAGAAAAAAAAACAAAAAAAACAAAAACAAAAAACCTATACCTCACATGCAGCTTCATTCAGTGTTTTAACATAATTGCATTACAATTGGGTAGTATTGTGCTGTCCATTTCTGAGTTTTTATATCCAGTCCCGTTGTACAGTCTGTATCCCTTCATCTCCAATTATCCCTTCTCTTTTTTTTTTTTTTTTTTTTTTAATTAACGGAAAAAAAGAAATTAACCCAACATTTAGAGATCATACCATTCTACACATGCAATCATTAATTCTTAACATCATCACATAGATGCATGATCATCATTTCTTAGTACATTTGCATTGGTTTAGAAGAACTAGCAACATAACTGAAAAAGATATAGAATGTTAATATAGAGAAAAAAATAAAAGTAATAATAGTAAAATCAAAACAAAACAAAACAAAACAAAACAAAAACCTATAGCTCAGATGCAGCTTCATTCAGTGTTTTAACATGATTACTTTACAATTAGGTATTATTGTGCTGTCCATTTTTGAGTCTTTGTATCTAGTCCTGTTGCACAGTCTGTATCCCTTCAGCTTCAATTACCCATTGTCTTACCCTGTTTCTAACTCCTGCTGAACTCTGTTACCAATGACATATTTCAAGTTTATTCTCGAATGTCCGTTCACATCAGTGGGACCATACAGTATTTGTCCTTTAGTTTTTGGCTGGATTCACTCAGCATAATATTCTCTAGGTCCATCCATGTTATTACATGGTTCATAAGTTTATCTTGTCTTAAAGCTGCATAATATTCCATCGTATGTATATACCACAGTTTGTTTAGCCACTCTTCTGTTGATGGAGATTTTGGCTGTTTCCATCTCTTTGCAATTGTAAATAATGCTGCTATAAACATTGGTGTGCAAATGTCCGTTTGTGTCTTTGCCCTTAAGTCCTTTGAGTAGATACCTAGCAATGGTATTGCTGGGTCGTATGGCAATTCTATATTCAGCTTTTTGAGGAACCGCCAAACTGCCTTCCACAGTGGTTGCACCATTTGACATTCCCACCAACAGTGGATAAGTGTGCCTCTTTCTCCGCATCCTCTCCAGCACTTGTCATTTTCTGTTTTGTTGATAATGGCCATTCTGGTGGGTGTGAGATGATATCTCATTGTGGTTTTGATTTGCATTTCTCTAATGGCCAGGGACATTGAGCATCTCTTCATGTGCCTCTTGGCCATCCGTATTTCCTCTTCTGAGAGGTGTCTGTTCAAGTCTTTTTCCCATTTTGTAATTGGGTTGGCTGTCTTTTTGTTGTTGAGATGAACAATCTCTTTATAAATTCTGGATACTAGACCTTTATCTGATATATCATTTCCAAATATTGTCTCCCATTGTGAAGGCTGTCTTTCTACTTTCTTGATGAAATTCTTTGATGCACAAAAGTGTTTAATTTTGAGGAGTTCCCATTTATTTATTTCCTTCTTCAGTGCTCTTGCTTTAGGTTTAAGGTCCATAAAACCGCCTCCAGTTGTAAGATCCATAAGATATCTCCCAACATTTTCCTCTAACTGTTTTATGGTCTTAGACCTAATGTTTAGATCTTTGATCCATTTTGAGTTAACTTTTGTATAGGGTGTGAGAGATGGGTCTTCTTTCATTCTTTTGCATATGGATATCCAGTTCTCTAGGCACCATTTATTGAAGAGACTGCTCTGTCCCAGGTGAGTTGGCTTGACTGCCTTATCAAAGATCAAATGTCCATAGATGAGAGGGTCTATATCTGAGCACTCTATTCGATTCCATTGGTCGATATATCTATCTTTATGCCAATACCATGCTGTTTTGACCACTGTGGCTTCATAATATGCCTTAAAGTCAGGCAGCGCGAGACCTCCAGCTTCGTTTTTTTCCCTCAAGATGTTTTTAGCAATTCGGGGCACCCTGCCCTTCCAGATAAATTTGCTTATTGGTTTTTCTATTTCTGAAAAATAAGTTGTTGGGATTTTGATTGGTATTGCATTGAATCTGTAAATCAATTTAGGTAGGATTGACATCTTAACTATATTTAGTCTTCCAATCCATGAACACGGTATGCCCTTCCATCTATTTAGGTCTTCTGTGATTTCTTTTAGCAGTTTTTTGTAGTTTTCTTTATATAGGTTTTTTGTCTCTTTAGTTAAATTTATTCCTAGGTATTTTATTCTTTTAGTTGCAATTGTAAATGGGATTCGTTTCTTGATTTCCCCCTCAGCTTGTTCATTACTAGGGGTTAATGCTATCTTTAAGTATTGGTAGAATTCTGCAGTCAAAACATCTTGGCCTGAAGATTTCTTTTTAGGGGAATTTTAAACTACAAGTCCATTTTTCTTGAAAAATTTATTAGACTAAGCCCCAACCAAAACCACTCCTGCTAACCCTAAAGAACACCTAAGGCTTTATCTGAGATTCTGCAAAGGTTCCATGCACTATGATTACTTTCCAAAAGCCTACAACAGTTGGGTTCCTAGGCCAGATAAGTCCTGAAACCTAGAGGGGCCACCCTCTCCAGAACATCAACTAGTTCCATCCCCCTATCCCATATTATCAACACCCCTTTCCAACATGAAAAAATTAGAATGGGCATAGCCCAAATACTCCTCATTTGAGAGAAAGATCAAAGGAGAAGATGGAGTTATAACAGAGAAGATAGGATTTAACAAATGAGTAGGATTGCTGAATCATTATATTGTTATTTTTGTCTCTAGTGTCTTGGAGCAGCTAAAAGTAAAAACCTAAAATTGTGAAATTGTAATCCATACCACACTCTGAAATCTGTTCTACAACTAATTGTTGCAGTATGCTTGGAATTTATTGCTTCTTTGTATATATGTTATTTTTCACACACAAAGTTATGGGCTATTCACATTGTTTCATATTGGGTGACTTTTGTTAGTTTGTTTTCCAGGAACTATTCCATTTTATCTAAGTTGTCAAATTTATGTGTGGAATTGTTTGTAGTATTTCCTTATTTTAATTTTTTTTTTTTTTTGACTGGGCTGAGTGGCTTATTAGAGAAAGCCAAGGTTGCAAAGGAATAAGAGTTGGCTTTGGGTTTTTTTCTTGCCAAAGATGGGCATGACACTGACACAGTGCTGGTTATATGGCATCCACTGCTTGGCCTGGCCCTCTTCTTCTCCTCCTGTTTGGTTACCTTGGGAATCTGACTTCTCACTTTCCCAGCATGGACCAGGGAACCATGGACTTTACCTCCAAGCATATGACTGGCTACTTTCAGAGTGGTCACAGCCCCCTCCCCACGGTGGCCCAGAGCAGCCTCATCTTCCAAGGGTGTGCTTGTCCAGAGCATGACTTGATCTTCTGGGGTGATACTACATGGACCTTAACCCAGATGACTGTCTCCTGGCCGGTCTCTTTAAGGTGTGTAGTTCCTGGGCACAGAAACTGAGCCACATGTTGGTGACTGAGCCACAGCTTCTGTTGCCACTATGGCAAAGATGGAGTCGAGAAAGAGGAAAGAAAGTGGGCATGCACGTTCTCACAGCTTACTGCGTGCCGTGTTATTGTCTTATTATCACTTTAATATCTGCTGGGTCTGTCATCATGTCCCTTGTTTCATTCTTGATATTGGTAATTTGTGTCTTTTAAAAAAATTCTAGCTAGAGGTTGTCCATTTTATTTATCTTTTTTAAGAACCAGCTTTTTGTTTAATTGATTTTCTCTATTTTTTTTTCCTGTTTTCAGTTTAATTGTTTTCTGCTCTATTATTTTCTTCTTTCTGCTTGCTTTGGGATTGTTGTGCTCATTTTTTTTTTTCAGCTGCTTAAGGTGGGAGCTTGGATTATTCACTTCCAAATTATCTTTTTTTTCTGGATATTTTATATATCTTTCTTGGTAATGTGAATAGAATTTTTTCTTTATATTTTTGTTGCTTATATTGGATCTGTATGGAAACTGTTGTGTGTTTTCATTTATTTAATGGGCCACCTCACTGATACCTTGCTGTTTTTATAATTTAAAAATATGTTCTCTTGGATTTTCCTGGTAGGTAATTATATGCCAGTAGTCCTGTTTTAATTTTCTGGTAGAATTATACTTTAAAAAATATATTTTATGCAAACATATAAAATTAGGAGATAAGAAAATTGTGGAGATGTGGATGCAGACTAAAAAATTACCTCATTTGAATCATGTATCAGTTGGTTAATGAAGCACAGGTTACAGAAAACTCTGATGATAGGATGGATGTCCATTTTATCTGAATTTTCATTGTCCCATGCAAAGTTACAAGGACTACATAGGAAAGTAAAAGTAGTCTTAAACACAGAAATAATCACTGATGAACTCTCTATATAATTAGCTCTCATTTTAATATCTCTCCCCATTTGGTACTAACTTTTCTACTTGGTGTCAGCATTTTTGTTGATCAGTCTCTTAATGATTATTAAACACTCAACACACAGTACAATTAAATATAAACTGAAAATTTTGTAAAAGATGTACGATTTCAAGAAGTCCATGGAAGTAATGTTGGGTAGCTACTTAAACACAAAGCCACTGGCAATAGAAATTGGGAGAGAGTTAGACATGTCAACAACTGAAAAGAAATTGAGGATGATAACTTGACAAGGCTTTTTAAAAAAGATTTATTTAGTATGTATTAGTCATTTAGTACTTACACAAACTGCTAATCTTACTATAATGAATTTAAAAGGCCACATCATACAACAGACTAGTACACTGAAAGAATCAGTTTCTTTTCACAAGGACAGTTTAGTTCTAGTTTATTAATTCTTGATAATCTAGTAGAAAATCTGAAAATTCACAAATGATAGTATAACAGGACACAGAAGTTTATCTGATTACTCAAAATCCATATAATTTCCCCATGTATACAAAAAAATGAACCAATTACCTAGAGGAGGAACATATATAACTTGGTTTGCTTTGAAGCTCATGATTGCTTCCTTAAAATAGAGAATTTAAATTTAAGTTGCGTGAGAAGTGTGTGAACTGGACAAGGATCCTTTTATCTCAGTGAAGATAAGATTTGTATATTAAAGGACTAGGAAAAGGATGTGAGAAACTTGATGAACTCAAATTTTTTAGTGTGAAATATATATACAAAACAATAAATTTCAGAGTACATTTTAACAAGTAGTTATAGCACAAATTTCAAAGTTTGGTATGGGTTACAGTTTCACAATTTCAAATTTTTCCTTCTAGCTGCTCCAAGACACTGGAGACTAAGAGAAATATCGGTATAATGATTCAGCAGTCATACTCATTTAAGTCCTATCTTCTCTGTTATCATTATAATTATTTTTTGTATGCTGTATGGTGGAGGTCACATTTCATTCTTTTTCCATGTGACTATCCCATTATTGCAGCATCATTTATTGAATTTTTTTTTCAGGGGGGGGAGTACACAATCTGGGAATCAAACCCAGATCTCCCTCATAGCAGGTGCGAATTGTACCACTGAACTACCCTTGCACTCCCGATCTTCTCTGTTATAACTCCTCCTTTTCCTTTGATCCTTCTCCCAATCTTTATGGATATTTGAACTATGCCCTTTCTAACTTGTTCATGTTGAAAAAGGATGTTGACAGTATAGGATAGGGGATGGAATTAGTTTATATTCTTGGAGAGGCTGGCCCCTATGGGTTTCAGGGCTTTTCTGGCCTAGGAACCATCTAGAGGTTTTAGGTTTCTGGAAAGTAAACTTAGTGCATGAACCTAGGTATTCTTTAGGGTCAACAGGGATGATGTTGTTTGAGGTTTGGCAATCCATGGCAATTAGCAGTATCTAGCTGAAGCTTGCATAGGAGTACTGTCCCAAATAGTCTCTCAACTGTATTTCAACTCTCTTAGCAAACAGATACCTTGTTTTACATTTCTTTCCCCCTTTTTGGTCAGGAAGGCCTTGTTCATTGCATGGTCCCAAGGCCAGGCTCATCTCTGGAGTTATGTACTACATTGTCAGGGAGGCTTTCACTCCTGAATGTCATGTCCCACAAAGGGAGAGGCAGTGATTTCATTTGCAGAGTTGGGCTTAGAGAGAGAGAGACCACATCTGAGCAACAAAAGAGGTTTACTGGAAGTAACTCTTAGGCATAACTATAAATAGGCTAGCTTCTCCACTACGGAAATAAGCTTCATAAGAGCAAGCCTCAAGATCAAGGGCTTGGCCTTTTGACTTGGGAGTCCGTAATGTTTGAGGTAATACTAGGGATTTCCCAAGTGGGAAAATTTAATAGTTTCGTATTTTTTCTCCAATCCCTCAAGGAATTTTGCCAATATTTTAAAATTTTCTTCCTGACATATTCTGGAATCTATCTGGGTATTGCATTAAGCTGTACAGAATTACAAGTCCTCATTCCCATTCTGGACTCCATGTGTTTGGGTTGTTTAAATGAGCTATCTAGGCAGGTTGATTTAGATTGTGTGCTACAGAAAATTTAGGTTTTGGACAAAATAAATCTCTCTTCCTTTGGCTTATACAGTAGGTGAAGCTCTCATTATGCAGACAATATCATCTTTTACCCTGTGTTCTGGTTTACTTTAGTACCAACCAGATCTGCTTCATCCTTATCTCTAATTGAAGTTTGATTTCTGTTTTGGTTTCTTCAGCAGTTGTTACATGTAACAATGCTGACTTTCAGAGCTGCAGAACACCAATTCTGAGTCTTAGATGTCACAAAGGTACCTACATGATCACAGATATCTTTGTAAAAATCATCTTTATGATCATGCTGCAGTAGTCAAAGTCATACTCTCTTACAATTTTGTGGGAAAAATTACACTTGATTTATTCTTTGTTTGAAGAATTAGCACATTGTCATTTTAACCTAAATTTTGTTAACTATATTATATAAATTTATTTCTATAATATCTTTATTTCACTTTGAAGACACAATCAATCCTTTTCTTTCCACTATTAGTCTTGAGTCTCATTTTAAATGTGTTATTTTAAGTAGCTTTTTTTTGTTACTAATATTCTCCTGATAATGAGAATTTCTTTTCTTTCAAAGGAAAGCTTTTAAATCTATTGTGAAATTTTTCAGGACAAATCCTTATTGAATTATTAACTTTGGTTACCTCAGTTGAAATTGAGTTGAGGCTCAATTTCTTTATATTCACAGATACATAGACACACAAACACATACACATACCCATGTACACACACATATCTTCATTGCCTAAGATAGTGCCCAGCATTTAATAGGTATTTAGTAGCTGCTCAACAAGTATTTGTCTGATGAATGAGAACAGAGAAAAATTCCATTCTTATCTTTAGAGAATGTATAATCTAATGCAGAGTTAGAACCAAAATAGATAACAGGTCAAGAATACTTATAGATGGAGAAGAAAAGTTCCCTTCATTGTGAGGGTAGAGTTTCCAGAGCCTGAAGTTAGGAATAGAATTGAAGTAAGTTTATTTGATTTTTAAAGTAGAAACCAGGGAGTAAATCAGAGATGAGGGCAATTAGGAAAAGAGGACCCAATTAGCAGTGGCAGATACTGAAGGAATTTGAATTTGATTGAAGAAAAATTGAGTCAAAGTTTGGAGAAGAGAATTATGGCTTGTGAAGTGAAGGTGTTTTGGGCACTATTGGAGAACTGAGTTGAGGAGGTGGAAAATTATTTCATCTTATTAAAAGGTGGTTAGGTCCTGGACCACAGCTTTAAATATGAATATGTACAGCAAGGAGCAGATCTGTTTGAAGACATAGTGGGCATTTAAAATTTTCTGGAAGGAAATACTTTGCAATTATTGAATTCTGATAAATTCTGTAACCAGGAACATGTTTGTTGTGTTTGCTAAAGAGATAAAATCGATTATTTCTGTTTCTCCACTTTTTTCTAAAAAAAGACTCTTAAAAATATTAAGCTTTAAATATGAAAGCAGAAAATAGAATATGCCACCCATCCTCATCATACACTTTAATATTTAACTTTTAAAATAATCCAACAGAATTATGCAAATACAAATTCCATTAACCAATAATGTGTTTTTCTCCTTCATTCCCATTCAAATTACAAATCACACTTTCACATAAGATTATGAATGTCAAGCAGAGGAATTATCATAGGAAAACTAATTAACTATTTTGTAAAGAACATTTTATGTAATACTGGAAACTGAACGTGGTAGTCTCTTAATATTTGTTTCCCAGAATGGATAGGCTCAGATAATAGCTACTGAAATCATCAGTTCATTACCAACTAAATACGCCTTTAAAAGCTCTGTTATAGGTCGCAAGGTCCAAGATGGTGGCTTAGTGAGGTGTGGAATTTAGTTCATCCTCCACAGCAACCAGTAAATAGCCAGGAACAGTATGGAACAACTGCTGGGGCCACATCAGTGACAGGACACACAGCATACACTAGTCTGGACAAGCTGGACCAGCAACAATCCCACCCAGAACCCTGAGTCCCCCAGGCTGTGGAGGCCGGCATCCCTCCTCCACAGGCTGGTTCCCAGAGGGAAAAAGAAAGAGAATTTACCAATGGCAGGGGCTGAGCTCAACCAAGCTCCAATTGTGGAATTAATTAACAAACTCTGACTACTAAAGATAGATGCCCAGCTCAGCTTTTTCAGGTAAAAGTTAAGGTTACTGTTTTTTGACCTGGTGCAGAGGGGGCAGGGCGGACAGAAAAAGAAAAAAAAACAAAACAGGATTTTTTTGGATCAGACAGCACAAAATACTTGAAAGGGTCTGGGCCCTGAAGGAAAGGGGGGGGGGGCACATAGGATCTAGAGATACATAGAGCAACTTACAAGCTCTTGATTGGCAAACCTGAGGAACAGGGGTCCTGCTCTGAAAAGGATTTTTTTTTTCTTTTCTTTTTTGTGTTTCTATGGCTTGACTGCTTTTTACATACAACTGCAAGACTTCTCAGCTTCCAACTACCCCAGGCAAGGGTGGCAGTAATCTTGTCTGAGAGGCAAAGAGGCTGGTCAGGTGAAAGGAAAAATTCCCTGGAGGCTGTGCCTTCCCCAGGAGAGGGGTGGGGCCCAGCTCAGGTGGAATACCTCCCTCAAGGAGTTCAGACCCAGGGTCTGAAAAGCTGAAACAAGTAAAGCCAGCCTACAACCTCTCCTCTGTCTCAGCCACACCCCCAGGAGGGAGAGTCTGCTTAAGTTAAAGATACCGCATCACTTTATGCTGGTGGGACCCACAGGCAGACAAGCACCACATACTGGGCAGGACAGGAAAAACACAAAATGCTGGGTCTCATTCTCAGGGAAAACTGATGCAGGTGATTCTTTCCTCCTGAGAGGAGGCCAGTCTGTTCTGGGAATATCTGACGGGAGTCTATAATACCTAAGTAGACCCTCCTACAGAAGAAAAAAAAGAGGCACCATACATGCCAGGCAAGAAACAAGAAAACAAGAACTGAAAAATTCTTATCTGTTTAACAAAACCTAGGCTAGACGTCTAGAATAAGCTGAACTGCATGTCTAAGAAAAGATAGACAACAAAGTCATCCAGCAAGAAAATCCTAGGTAAAAAGTGAAAACACTCTCCAGAATGAACTAATTAAGGAAATTAAATGTCTGGACACCAGCAAAAAATAACAAGTCATACTAGGAAATTGAAGATATGGCCCAATGGAACAGACCAGCGATTCAAATAAGATATAGGAATTGAAACAATTAATTCATGATGCTCGAAAAGACATGGAAAAATCTCATCAAAAATTGAATCAGTGAATTAAGGGAGGATATAAAGGAGGCAAGGGATGAACAAAAAGAAGATATTGGAAGTCTGAAAAAACAAATCACAGAACTTATGGGAATGAAATGCACAGTAGAAGAGATAAGAAAAAACAATAGAAACCTACAATGTTAAATTTCAAGAGTCAGAAGATAGGATTAGTGACCTGGAGGATGGGACATCTGAAATGTGACAAGCAAAAGAAAATATAGGGAAAAGAATGGGAAAATATGATCAGGGACTCAGGGAATTGAATGACAACATGTAATGCACCAATATACATGTTGTGGGTGTCCCAGAAGGAGAAGAGAAGGGGAAAGGAAGAGAAAAACTAGTGGAGGAAATTATCACTGAAAATTTCCCAACTCTTATGAAAGACTTAAAATTATAGATCCAAGAAGTGCAGCTTACCCCAAACAGAATAGATCCAAATACATGTACTCCAAGATACTTATTAATCAGAATGTCAGACGTCAAAGAGAAAGAGAGAATTTTGAAAGCAGCAAGAGAAAAGCAATCCATCATATACACGGTGTTGTAGTTTGCTAGCTGCTGGAATGCAACACACCAGAAATGGATTGGCTTTTAATGAAAGGGGATTTATTTTCTTAGTTCTTCAGAGGAAAGGCAGCTAACTTTCCACTGAGGTTCTTTCTTATGTGGGAAGGCACAGGATGGTCTCTGCTGGCCTTCTCTCCAGGCCCCTGGGTTCCAACAACTTTCCCTGGGATGACTTCTTTCTGCATCTCCAAAGGCCTGGGCTGAGCTGAGGAATGCCGAGCTGCTTAGGCTGTGCTCACTCATTTAAGCACCAGCCAATTAAGTCAAATGTCATTTGTTGCAGCAGGCCCACCACCTAGCCGACTGCAGATGTAATTAGCAACAGATGAGGTTTACGTACCATTGGCTCAAGTCCACAGCAACAGAACTAGGTGCCTTCACCTGACCAAGTTGACAACTGACTCTAACTACCACACAAGGTAAGCCGAATAGGAATGTGCATAGATTTCTCAGCAGAAACTATGGAGGTGAGAAGGCAGTGGTATGGTATATTTAAGATGCTAAAAGAGAAGAACTGCCAGCCAAGAATTCTATATCCAGCAAAATTGTCTTTCAAAAATGAGGGTGAAGTTAAAACATTTTCAGACAAAAAATCACTTAGATAATTTGTGACCAAGGGACCAGTTCTGCAAGAAATACTAAAGGGAATACTAGAGACCAATAGAGAAAGACAGCAGAAAGAGGGGTGGAGAAGAGTGTAGAAATGAAGACTTATCAGTAAAGGTAAAAAGAAGAAATTTTAGATATGACATATAAAATCCAAAAGGTAAAATGGTAGAAGAAAGTACTGCCCATACAGTAATAACACTAAACGTTAATGGATTAAACTCCCCAATCAAAAGACATAGACTGGCAGAATGGATTGAAAAACAGGGCCCATCTATATGCTGGCTACAGGAGACACATTTTAGATCCAAGGATAAACAGGTTGAAAGTGAAAGGTAGGAAAAGATATTTCATGAAAACAACAATCAGAAAAGAACAGAAGTAGCTATACTAATATCCAACGAATTAGACTTCAAATGTAAAACAACTAAAAGAGATTAAAAAGGACACTGTATAGTAATAAAAGGAACAATTCAATAAGAAGACACAACAATCATAAATATTTATGTACCGAGCCAGAGTGCTTCAAAATTTATGAGGCAAAAATTGAAAAGAGAAATAGACACATCTATGATAATGTTTGGAGACTTCAACTCCCTGCTATCATCATTGGACAGAACATCTAGACAGAAGATCAATAAACAGAATTTGAATAATACAATAAATGAACTAGACTTAATGGACATTTGTAGATGTATATATTACACCCCACAACAGTGGGATACACCTTTTTCTCAAGTACTCATGGATCATTCTCAAGGATAGACCATATGCTGGGTCACAAAGCAAGTTTCAATAAATTTTAAGATTGAAATCATACAAAACACTTTCTCAGATCATAAAGGAATGAAGTTGGAAATCAATAAAAGGCAGAGGGCCAGAAAATTCACAAATGTCTGGAGGCTAAACAACACACTCTTAAATAGTCAGTGGATCAAGGAAGAAATTACAAGAGAAATCAATAAATATCTCAAAGCAAATGAAAATGAAAACACAAGATACCAAAATTTATGGGATGCAGCAAAGGCAGTGCTAAGGGGGAAATTTATCACCCTAAAAACCTTTATCAAAAAAAAAAAGAAAGAAAGAAAGAGGAAAAATCAAGGAATTAACTGTTCACTTGCAAGAACTAGAGAAAGAACAGCAAACTAACACCAAAAAGGCAAAAGGAAAGAAATAATGAAGATTAGAGCAGAAATAAATGAAATTGAGAACATGAAAACAATCCAGAAAATCAACAAAACCAAAAGTTGGTTCTATGAGAAAATCAATAAGATTGATAGACCTTTAGCAAGGTTGATAAAAAGAAGAGAGAGGATACAAATAAATAAAATAAAAAATGGAAGAGGAGACATAACCACTGACCCCACAGAAATAAAGGACATAATGACAGGAGTCTATGAACAAATTTATGCTAATAAACTAGACTATACATGAAATGGACAACTTCCTAGAAAAGCAGGAGCAACCAACATTGACTCAAGAAGAAATAGACGACGTCAAGAAACCAATCACAAGTAAAGACATTGAATTAGTCATTAAGACGGTCCCCCAAAAGAAAAGTCCAGGACCAGATGACTTCACATGTGAATTCTAGCAAACATTCAAGAAAGAATTAGTACCAATCTTGCTCAAACTCCTCAAAAAAATTGAAGAGGAGGGAAGACTACGTAACTCATCCTATGAAGCCAACATCACCCTCATACCAAAGCCAGACAAAGATACTACAAGAAAAGAAAATTATAGAACAATCTCTCTAAAGAATATAGATGCAAAAAACCTCAACAAAATTCTTACAAATCGAATCCAGCAGCACATTATAAGAATTATTCACCATGACCAAGTAGGATTCATCCCAGGTATGCAAGGATGGTTCAACATAAGAAAATCAATTAATGTAATGCACTATATCAACAAATCAAAGCAAAAAAAAAAAAGCAACACATGATTATCTCGATTGATGCAGAAAAGACATTTGACAAAATTCAACATCCTTTCTTGTTGAAAACACTTCAAAGGATAGGAATTGAAGGGAACTTCCTCAACATGATAAAGGGAATATGTGAAAAAACCACAACTAACCTCATCCTCAATGGGGAAAAACTGAAAAATTTCCCTGTAAGATTAGGAACAAGACAAGGATGTCCACTGTCACCATTGTTATTCAACATTGTGTTGGAAGTTATAGCCAGAACAATTAGACAAAAAAAGAAATACAAGCCATCAAAATTGGAACAGAAGAAGTAAAACTCACTGTTTGCAGATGATATGGTACTATATGTCAAAAAATCTACAGCAAAACTACTATAGCTAATAAATAAGTACAGCAAAGTGGCAGGTTACAATGTCAGCAATCAAAAATCTGTAGAGTTTCAATACACTAGTAATGAGCAATTTGAGGGTGAAATCAAGGGGAAAAAATTCCATTTACAATTGCAACCAAAAGGGAATAAAATATTTAGGAATAAATTTAACTAAGGATACAAAAGGCCTGTACACAGAAGGCTACAAGAAATTGCTAAAAGAAATCCAGAAGACCTAAATAAATGAAAGGGTATGCCATGTTCATGGATTGGAGGAATAACTTAGTTAAGATGTCAGTTCTACCTAATTGATTTATAGATTCAATGGAATACCAATTAAAATCCTAAAAGCAAGCTTTTCAGAAACAGAAAAACCAATAACCAAATTTATTTGGAAGGGCAGAGTGCCCTGAATAGCTAAAAATATCCTGAGAAAGAAAAATGAAGGCAGAGGTCTCAAATGACCTGACTTTAAGGTGTATTTCAAAGCTACAGTGGTCAAAATAGCATGGTGCTGGTACAAAGATAGGTATATTGACCAATGGAATCAAATAGAGTGGTCAGTTATAGACCCTCTCATTATGGACAATTGATCTTTGATAAGGCAGTCAAGCCACCTCACCTGGGACAGAGCAGTCTCTTCAATAAATGGTGCCCGGAGAACTGGATATCCACATGCAAAAGAATGAAAGAGGATCCATATCTCACATCCTATACAAAAAATAACTCAAAATGGATCAAAGACCTAAGCATTAGATCTAAGACTGTAAATCTTTTAGAAGAAAATGTAGGGAAATATCTTATAACTCTTTAAATATAAAATAGGGAGGGGGTTTCCTAGATCTTACACCCAAAGCAGGAGCATTGACAAAAGAAAATTAAACACTTTTATGCATCAAAGAACTTTGTCAAGAAAGTAAAAAGACAACCTAACGATGGGAGACAATTTTTGGAAATGGTATCTCAGATAAGGGTCTAGTATCCAGAATATATAAAGAGATTGTTCAAGTCAACAACGAAAAGACAACCTGTCATGGTTAGGGACAGGTGTCAACTTGGCCAAGTTGTGGTACCTGTTCATCTGATTGGGCAAGCGCTGGCCTGTCTGTTGCAATGAGGACATTTCATAGGATTAGGTCATGATCACGTCAGCTACATCCACAGCTGATTCCATTTGTAATCAGCCAAAGGGGAGTGTCTTCTGCAATTAGTGATGCTAAATCCAATCATGGGAAGCCTTTTAAGGAGGAGTCAGAGGAGACAGGTTCCATTCCTGCTTTGGCTGGTAAGCCTCTCCTGTGGAGTTCATCCAGGCCATCCATTGGAGTCATCAGCTACGTAGCCTGCCCTGTGGATTTTGGACTCTGCATTCCTATGGTCACGTGAGACACTTTCATAAATTTTATATTTGCAAGTGTTCCCTGTTGATTCTGTTTCTCTAGAGAACCCTAACTAATACACAACCCAATTACAAAATAGGCAAAAGACATAAACAGACACTTCTCAGAAGAAGAAATACAAATGGCCAAAAGGCACATGAAAAGATACTCAACTTCCCTGGCTATTAGGAAAATGCCAATCAAAACCATAATGAGATATCATCTCACAACCACCAGAATGGCTATTATCAATAAAACAGAAAACGACAAGTGCTGGAGAGGATGTGGAGAAAGAGGCACACTTATCCACTATTGTTGGGAATGTAAAATGTTACAACTGCTATGGAAGGCAGTTTGGCTTTTCCTCAAGAAGCTAAGTATAGAATTGCCATATGATCCAGCAATACCATTGCTAGGTATCTATTCAGAGGACATAAGGGCAAGAACACAAACAGACATTTGCACACCAATGTTTATAGCAGCAATATTTACAATTTCCAAGAGATGGGAACAGTCCAAATGTCCATCAACTGAAGAATGACTAAACAAGCTGTGGTATATCCATACGATGGAATATTATGCAGTTCTAAGAGGGAATAAAGTCGTGAAGCATGGAACAACATGGATGGGCTTTGAGGGCATTATGCTGAGTGAGATTAGCCAGAAACAAAAGGACAAATACTGTATGGTCTCACTGACATGAACTAACATTAATGGATGAACTCAGAGATTTTCTGTTAAGAGCTGAGGCCATCAAGAGATAGAAATAGGGTAGATTTTGGGTAATTGAAGCTGAAGGAATACAGGTTGTGCAACAGGACTGATTGTAAAAATTCAGAAATGGATAGCATAATACTACCTAACTGTAGCACAAAAATGTTAGTACAGTGAATGAAGCTGAATGTGAGAATGATAGAGGGAAGAGGGCTGGGGGCACAATTGAAACCAGAATTAAAAATAGACAATGAAGACTGAGATGGTATAATCTAGGAATGCCTAGAGTGTACAATATTAGTGACTAAATGTACAAATTTTAAAATGTTTGTTTTTTGCATGAGGAAGAACAAAGGAATGTCAGTATCGAGAGGTATTGAAAATAGATGGTCATTCATATTTTAAAACTAACTTATGTGTGAGACTAAAGCAAAAATGTTTATTTGGTACAAAATTTATCATTTGACTAGTGCATTTCCTAATATAACTTATATGGACAGTTTAATTGCACACCATAAGTACATGGAACCTTGAATAGGGCATGAAATTTTGTTCGTTTATCCAGAGCGAAGCCCCGATAAATCCCAGAGTGATTTGAACAGTGAATTAAAAAGTATTTGCAAAGTCCCCTTGGGGGAATGTTGAGAAAAGGGGAAAATTCAATTTCCCCATTTGGAAAATCCCTGATATTGTCACAAGCAGTAGGGACAGCAAAAGCAATAGGCCGAGCCTCCAATCTTGGAGTTTGTTCATATGAAACTTAATCCCACAAAGGATAGGCTAAGCCTACTTAAAATTATGCCTAAAAGTCACCCCCAAGAGAACCTCTTCTATTGCTCAGATGTGGCCTCTCTCTCTCAGCTGACACAGCAAGCAAACTCACTGCCCTCCCCCTCTCTCATGGGACATGACTCCCAGGGGTGTGGACCTTCCTGGCGATGTGGGACAGAAACCCTAGAATGAGCTGGAACTCAGCATCAAGGGATTGAGAAAATTTTCTCAACCAAAAGGGGGAAGAGCGAAATGAGACAAAATAAAGTGTCAGAGTCAGAGGTTATCCTGGAGGTTATTCTTACGCATTAAATAGATACCACCTTGTTAGTCAAGACGTTAATGGAAAGGCTGGAGGGAACTGCCTGAAAAGGTAGCCATGTTTCTTTAAGATAATTGTATGATGATATGGCTGTCGCAATGTGACTGTGTGGTTGTGAGAGTCTTGTGTCTGATGTTCCTTTTATCTACCTTATCGATGGACAAACAAAACATATGGATTAAGAATAAATAAATAGGGCGGGCCACGGTGGCTCAGCAGGCAAGGACGCTTGCCTGCCATGCCAGAGGACCTGGGTTCGATTCCCGGTGCCTGCCCATGTAGGAAAAAAAAAAAAAAGAATAAATAAATAATAGGGGGAACAAATGTTAAAACAAATTTAGTAGATTGAAATGCTGGTGATCAGTGAAGGGGAGGAGTAAGGGGTAGTATGTATGAACTTTTTTCTGTTTTCTTTTTATTGCTTTTTCTGAATTGATGCAGATGTTCTAAGAAATGATCATGATGAATATACAACTATGTGTTGATAGTGTGAGTTATTGATTATATAATAGGAATGGAATGATCATATGATAAGAGTGTTTGTGTTTGTATGTGGTTATATATCATAAATAAAAAATAAATTAAAAAAGAAAAAATATGGATTAAAAATAAATAAATAATAGGGGAACAAATGTTAAAATAAATTCAATAGATTGAAATACTAGTGAACAATGAGAGGGAGTAGTAAGGGTATAGAAAAAAATAGGGTGAACAAAGGTTAGAATATATTGGGGTGGATGGAAATATTAGTGGTCATGAGAGGAAGGGGTAAGAGGTATGGTATGTGTGAGTTTTTTCTTTTTGCTTTTTATTTCTTTTTCTGGAGTAATGCAAATGTTCTAAAAAATGATCATGGTGATGAGTATACTACTATGTGATGATACTGTGAGCCATTGATTGTACACCATACATGGAATGTTTGTATGTTAAGAATGTTCATGTTTGTATGTTGCTTTGGTTTGATAATACGAAATAAATTAAATTGAACAAATTCTCTTAGGGGCAATAGATTAAGCATATTTTTTCTTTATTGCCTTGTTCTGTAGATTTAACAGAGATTTTACCTATACAGTATCATTCAGATTTTGCATGTTTTATATATTTTTAAAATATATATCTTCCTTTGTAACTGGGAAATGAATCTTACTGCAGTTACAGTAACAGGTTTATAGTCAATCTTTAGTTTATGCCAAGACCATTATCTCATGTTATAGATTATTAACAGAGAAAGCTACTCAGGTTTGTGTGGCATCTGTATTTGCATATGTGTGAAATTATTTTAAAATTTATTTCCTCTAGGAAACATAACTTTTGAAACAATGATGGAAATTCTCCGAGATAAACCAAGTGGCATTAACATGGAGGGAGAATTCCTGACCACTGCTAGCATGGTTTCTATTTTACCTCAAGACTCCAACCTTCCTTGCATTCACTTCTTTACAGGGACCCCTGATCCTGAGAGGTGAAGTGACAAAGTTTAAACCAGCAAGGGGGTAGGGATAGGGGTAGAATTGTTGGCGTGTTGATGATTTTGTCAGGCTAAATTTTTGTTACATGAATAGGAAAATAATTTTTATATGTGTTTTCTCTTCAGATTTTAGTCTGCCATTTCCACATGTGAATAACTAACTGCCTTAACTATATTCTCATTTTTATGAGAAGGAAATATTACTAGTTTCTTGTATGCAGTTATCCCTGCTACCCCTTCCTCCAAATGTATTTAATGTTGTCAAGAAAAGAAAGTAGATAGGTTTTTTTGTGTTTTTTTTTTTTGAAAGTAGATAGGTTTTAAATTCAGGTTCTTGTTATTACAATGTTACAATATTAGGTGATTAATGACAATAAAAAAGTTAAATAATGTTTAGTTCTGGATATACATGGTTACTTATGGACTCATCTCTGGAAAATACATCCATGTAAAATTTGAATGTATGAATCTATAGTTCAGTTACGACTTAAGTAGAAATTTGTATAGACTATCTTGACCACCTTGATTTAATTAAGTAACTGGTCATTACTACATTTCACAAAATTTGATCCAGATTACTTTTTCTTTTTTTGTGGGTGGTAGTGGTGGTGGGTTTTTGGCAGTGGTGGTGGAGGTGGTGGTGATGGTGGGGTGATGCAGATTATTTTTAATAGAAATATTCACTATTTCTTAGCATTTCAGTCTTTCATATTATTATAGATATTTTCAAGAAAGTGGAATGAGACCTGTGTCCCCCTGCTGTTTTTCATCTCATCTCTTAATCCTCAATGTATAACATTGAGGTTTATCCTTACCCTCTAAATGTGGAGTTTGCAGTAGAAAATATTGAACTGATACTTCACTCACACAGTTTATGTGCCAGGCGTCTGTTAGGTACATGGGAATAGACAACTAAATAACAGTGTGGTACCTTTCCGTGAAGGAGATGCCAATGTACTAGGAAAGACAGGCATGAGTAAAACTAGTGTGATAAGAACAAATTAGCATATAGCATCATTAATAGAACCTTCTAACTAGAGGGAATCTTGGAAAACTTAGAATAATGCTGAATATTTTTTATATCCTCACATGCCAATTTAATAAAAACTTTTTCTTCTAGATCTGTTTTCAAGCCTTTCATATTCATGCCAAATATCTCACAACTAATAGACACTGTTTCACTGACTTTTGAGTCTGACGATCCAGTTAAAAAGAAGCATTTTCAGAGCAAGCCTGACAGAAGACACCCACTCTACCAAAAACATCAACAGGCACTGGAAATAATAAATAATGATGAGGTATGATTAGTTCATATTCTCTGTTATATTATTAAAATACTTTAGAAGTGTTTTCTGATATTTTAAACTCTGGAATTTCAGCTTTCTTTCCTCCCTCATAAAAAATATGTTTAAAAATAGATGTTCAGGGCAGTGCGATGGTGGCTCAGTGGCAGAATTCTTGCATGCCATGCCAGAGACCCGAGTTGAATTCCTGGTGCCTGCCCACACCAAAAAAAAAAAAAAAAAAGATGTTCAAGGTGGTGCAAGGGTAGTTCAGTGGTAGAATTCTCGCCTGCTGTGTGGGAAACCCAGGTTATATTCCCTGCTGTTACACTCCCCACCCACACACCCCCCAGAAATAAACTTCAACAAATGATGGTGCTGCAATAACAGGATACGCACATGGAAAAAGAATGAAATGTGAGCCCCACAATACAGCATTCAAAAAAAAAAAAAGATGTTCAGACTATAGTAGAGCCATATTTTTGTTCTTTTCTGTAAAAATGCTTTTTAAATTTTTGGTAAAAAATCTCTATATATAATATAAAATTTTCCATTTTAAACATTTTTAAATATACACTTGGGTGGCATTAATTCCATTCACAATTTTGTACATCACCAAACTTTTTAATTACTCCAAACAGAAACTCTGCACCCATTAAATAATTACTCCCCATTCTTTCTTCCCTCAATCTGGTAACTTCTAATCTACTTTCTATCTCTGAATTTTCTTATTCTAGATATTTCCTATAAGTAGAATCATACATTACTTGTCCTTTTGTATCTGACTTATTTTACTCAACATGATATCTTCAGGGTTCATCCATGTTGCAGCATGTATTATCACTTCATTCCTTTTTATGATTGAATAATATTCCATCATATGGATATACAATGTTGTGTTTATCCATTCATTGGTTAATGGACACTTGAGTGATTTCCACCTTTTGGTCACTTCGAATAATGCTACTGTGAATATCGATTATCTGTTTTAAGTCCCTGCTTTCAGTTATTTTGGGTATATACTTCAGAGTGGAATTGCAAGATCACATGGTAGTTCTATGTTTAATTTTTTTTGAAGAACTGCCAAACTGTTTTCCAAAGCAGCTATACTATTTTACATTCCTACCAACAATGCACAAGAGTCCCAAATTCTCCATATCCTTGCCACCCTAAGTAGGTGTAAAATGGTATCTTATTATGGTTTTGATTTGCATTTCCCTAATGACTAATGATGTTGAACATCTTTTCAGGTGCTTATTGGCCATTTGTGTATCTTCTTTGGATAAAAGATCTTCACCCATTTTTTAAATGGGTAGTTTGCCTTTTTATTGTTGAATTGTAGGAGTTCTTTATGTATGCTGGATATTACAAGTATTTTTTCTCATTTTTTGGGTTGCCTTTTCACTCTCTTGATGGTGTCCTTTGATGTACACAAGCTTTTACTTTTAATGAAGTCGAATGTATCTATTCTTCTTTTGTTTCCTGTGCTTTTGGTATCATTTTTTTTTAAGATTTTAAATTCTTTATTCTTTCATGCAGTGCATGATACATTAATTTTTTCATCATATAGGTGTGCATTTATCATCACAATTGACTTTTTTTCTTTTTTGTGAAAAATGACCTATGTAAAAAAGCAGTAAATTTCAAACACATCACAACAATTAGTTGCAGAACTATTTCAGAGTTTGGTATGAGTTACAGTTCCCCAATTTTAGGTTTTACTCCTAACTGCTCTAAGATACTGGAGATTAAAAGAAATATCAATATCATGATTCAGCAGTCATACTCATTTGTTAGACCCTACCTTCTCTGTATAACTCCACCATCACCTGTGATCTTTCTCCCACTCTTTAGGGTTATTTGGATTATGCCCATTCTAGGTTTTTCATGTTGGAAGGGGCTGTCAATAATATGGAATGGGGGATGGAACTAGTTGATGTCTGGAGAGGCTGGGCCTTCTAGGTTTCAGGACTTATCTGGTCCAGGGACCCATCTAGACGTTGTAGGTTTCTGGAAAGTTACCCTAGTGCATGGAACCTTTGTAGAATCTTATATATGCCCTAAGTTTTGATTGGTAGGATGGTTTTGATTGAGGTTTGGCAAGCTATGATAGGAAGCATTGTCCAACGGAAGCATGCCTGAGAGTGACTTCCAGAGTAGCCTCTCAGCTCTATTTGAACTCTCTCAGCCACTGATACCTTATTTGTTCCAGTTTTTTTCCCCCTTTTGGTCAGGATGGCATTGTTGATCCCATGGTGCCAGGGCCAGTCTCATCCCTGGGAGTTATCTCCCACACTGCCAGGGAGAGTTACACCTCTGAATGTCATATACCACATAGTGGGGAGAGCAATAATTTCGCTTTCAGAGTTGGGCCTAGAGAGAGAGGCCACATCTGAGCAACAAAAGAGGTTGTCTGGAAGTAACTCTTAGGCATACCTATAGGTAGGCTAAGCTTTTCCGCTACATACATAAGCTTCACAAGACCAAGCCTTAAGATCAAGGGCTTGGCCTATTGATTTGGGTGTCCCTAATGTTTGATACAGTATCAGTGGTTTCCCTGGTGGTAAAGTTTAATAGTTCGATATTTTTTCTCCTATTCCTCAGAGGACTTTGCCAATACTTTTTGATTATCTGTTTAATACACTCTGGGATGTATCCAGGCATTACATAAAGCTATTCAGGATAAAGGCTCTCATTCTTGTTCTCGGTTCCCTGTGTTTGGATTCTTTAAATGATCTATCCAGACAGGTTGTGTTAGATTATGTGCTACAGAAAATTTAGATTCTGGACAAAATAAACCTTTCTTCCTATAATCTCAAAGAGTAGATAAGGTTCTAAAGTACAGACAGTGTCTTCCTTACTCCTGTATTTTGAATTACCTTAATCCCAAGAATGATCAGCTTCCTTCTTATCTCTAAATACCAGGTTATACATATATAAAGCAGCCTCTCAAAATCCGGAAATAATAATTACCACTCTGGACTAAATGTGACTGTCATAAAAGCCTACAATTTAAGCCCCTGTTTTCTTATAAGTATTTTTGAAATGAGACCATAAAATGTTTGCTCTCTTGTTTCTGGCTTATTTTGCCTCACCAAATGTCCCACAGGTTCATTCACAGTGTTTCATGCCCCACAACTTCATTCCTTTTTGTAGCAGCACAATATTTGATCATATGTATACACCATCATTTGCCAATCCATTTCTCAGTCAGTACATCCTTTAGCCACCTCCATTCAGTGGACATCATGAATACTGTCCAAAGCCAACAGTACATCAACACTCAATTTTAGATACTTTCCCAAGATATCTAATAACACTCTCACCAAATGGGAAATAACAAACCTCCCCTTAACTCTTGTTCCTCCCCCCCATCATTTACCCCTAGTGTTGCTGTGGTACTGTTGATGTTTTCCTGTTGCCTATAGCATGAAATAGCAGTTTTCCCCTTATATCTGAACTTATACACTCTTTGTTCAAGATTCATAACTTTGAAGTAGTTCATACAAGAACTTATTTATATAATTTATATTTAATTATAACTATAAATAGTGTTAATTGGTGGGTCTATCGTTCTATACATCCCCTTTCAGTCATGTTCACCTGAATATGGTAATATTACTTATAGACTCACTAGTGAATCACCTTCACTTCTTTCTAGCCCCTTACATTAAAGTTCAACCTCATTAGCTAACCGTTCACCCATCTCTAGCTTTTGTGTATCTCTAGGTCCCTTATATTCTGTACTATAAGCCTCTGATTTTATCTCTACCATGGTCATAAAAGTAGAATCATACAGAATCTGTCCTTTTGTGTCTGGTTTATTTCATTCAGCATTATGTCCTCAAGGCTTTCCATCTTGTCATGTGCTTCAGGACATTATTTTGTCTTACTGCTGCATAATATTCCATTGTATGTATGTAACACATTTTGTTAATCCACTCATCTTTTGATGGGCACTTGGATTGTTTCCATGTTTTGGCAATTGTGAATAATGCTGCTACGAACATCAGTGTGCAAATGTTTCTTTGTGTCACTGCTTTCAGTGACACAAAGTATATACTGGGTATATACCGAGTAGTAGTATTGTCAGGTCATAGGGCAACTCGATATTTAGTTTCCTAAGGAACCGCCAAGCTGTCTTCCATAGTGGCTGTTGGTATCATTTGTTTTTTTTTCAGTTTCCAAATGGTTATTTTATCAGATTGTTTGAACATTAAATTTATCCTTGTTTGCAATCCAAAATAGTTACCTGAAATTTACTGTTTTGCTAATGTGTATGTATATTTTCTTTTACTGTGTATTTGTTTCCTAAACTCTTTGGCACAATTTTCTGGGGGCACTCAGACTGCCACACACGATACAAATCAGGAGATTTTCTTTTGTGCTGCCAATTCTGAGCATTAAAATTTTGTTTTGTTTGGGTGGTGGCTTTTGTTTTTTAAGTCTGCATTCTTTATTTATAACAATTGTATTTTTATTTTTTCTATATTCTCTAACTCCAGAGTTTTCTCCCCTCCCCCTATTCTGCATTCACAGTTGAACCATATTATTAGGAAAGACGCCTTGATGAAAGTATCAGGATGGCAGCGCTGATAATTTGTCAATGTTATCCCTAAAAGATAGTAATTAAAAAACAAAACACCCCCCAAAAACCTAAAGAGTGTCTTTCCTTTTTTTTTTTTTTAAACATATCTTGTGCTGCATCAGTAGACAGAACTTCAGTTAGTTTTATGAAATGCAATGTCTTAACCACCCTGCCCCCATTTTTTTTCTGGGAAAAAAAGAAACTGCAGTGACTTGAAGTTGAGAATGTAGATACCGCCTCACTCATACACACTCATTCTCAGACTGAAAAGAATCCCTCACCCTCCTTTTAGCCAGCACACGTACCGTACCATGTGGCAAAGGTACACCGAAGGTGGGCTTGAGACACAGGCTCCATCTTTCTCATCAGTAGCAAAGGCCAAATGTTGGTATCATTTTTTAAATAAATATTTTTATTGTGATATCTTTATGCACCATAGTCCATCCAAAGTATACAGTTGGTTCACAATATCATCACATAGTTGTGTATTTATTTTCATGATCATTTTTAGAACATTTGCATCACTCCAGGAAAAGAAATAGAAAGACAAAAGAAAACACCCCATACATCTCATACTCCCTACCCCTCCCTCTCATTGACCGCTAGTATTGCAGTCTACCCAGTCCCCCCCCAATTATTTATTTTTTTGTCCATATTTTTTTATTCATCTATCCTGGTATCATATTTAAGAAGTCATTGCCAAGTTCAAGGCCATGAAGATTTTGCTCCTATGTTATCTTATAAGAGTCTTATAGTTTAGCTCTGAAAGTCTTTGATCCATTTTTATTTGATTTTTATATATGGTGTGCAGTGAGGATCTAACTTCATTCTTTTTCCAGTGATTATCCCAGCACCACGTTTTGAAGAAACTGTTCATTCCTTATTGAATAGTCTTGGCACCCTTGTCAAAAATCAATTGGCCACAGATGGTTTATTTCTGGGCTCTCAATTCTATTCCATTATTCTATATGCTTGTCCTTATGCTAGTACCACACTGTTCTGATTATTGTAGCAACACAGTAAGTTTTGAAATTAGGAAGTGTAAGTCCTCCAACTTTGTTCTTCTTTTTCATGGTTATTTTGGCTAATCTGGGTCCCTTGAAATTCCATGTGAATTTTAGGATGGCCTTTTCTATTTAGGATGGTATTTCTATTGCAAAAAATACTTCTGGGATTGTATTATTTCTTGACCTTTGGTTGAGAATAAGCGTGTTGAATACTTTAGAGAAATTTTGTATAGTAAACAGAACTATAATGCTTTCTTGAGCACTGACTATACCAAGCACCATTGATGATGTCGTTAGTGTATTGCTTTATTTACTCTTCACAACCACTTTAATGAGGAATGTACTATTATTATCATCATTGTACCCATAAGGAAACAAGAGCTTGCTTAGTATATATCCCACACTAAAAATAACACAGCGGTTGCAGGGCAGTTAACCTGGTTTCTTACATAATGCTCTTTTTTTAAAAAAATATTTTTATTGATAAACCTTCACACACATACATTCCATACATGGTGTACAGTTGGTGGCTCACAATATCATCACATAGTTGTGTATTCATCACCATGATCATTTTTTTAAAACATCTGAGGTACTTCCCTTCAACCACTCCAATGCACCATAAACTAAAAAGGGCTGTCTATATAATGCGTAAGAATAACCTCCAGGATAACCTCTCGACTCAAAAATCTCTCAGCCACTGAAAACTTTATTGTGTCTCATTTCTTTCTTCCCCCTTTTGGTCAAGAACACTATCTCAATCCCTTGATGCCAGGTCCTGGCTCATATCAGAAGTCCTGTCCCATATTACCAGGGAGATATACACCCCTGGAAGTCAAGTCCCATGTAGTGAGGAGGGCAGTGAGTTCACCGGCCGAGTTGATGTCAAGAGAGGCCACATCTCAGCAACAAAACAGGTTCTCTAGGGGTGACTCTTAGGCCTACTTTTAAGTAGGCTTAGCCTATCCTTTGCAAGTATAAGTCTCATAGGGGCGAACTCCAAGATTGAGGGCTTGGTCTGTTGATTTGGCCATCCCCACTGCTTGCAAGAATATCAGAAATTCTCCAAATGGGAAAGTTTAATATTTCCTCTTTTCCCCCCAGTCCCCCAGGGGACCTTGCAAATACTTCATTCACTGCCCACATTACTCTGGAATATATTGGGGCACCACACTAACCTGGACAAACCAACAAAATCTCATGCCCTATTCAAGATTCCATTACATAATGTTCTTACTTATACAGCCAAGCCGGGTTTTAATTGAAGGTGACTGTGGACTTAAAATAATAATGATTTGGAGTTATAAAAAATGATATATATATATTCATTATTTTAAAAGGTAAGGCTTATAGGAGTGCAACATATCATCAGAAATCTCATCTCCAGAAAAATGTACTTATTCTGGCATGTACACACATACACACATATAGAGGTAGACAAATTATTGTACAGTATCTGTGTTTTTGGCCCCACCCCTCCCACCCTCATGGTCATACTCGTGTGTGTGTGTGTGTGCATGTGTGTGTGCGTGCACGCACATGTGTATTTATTTCTACTTTTTTAATTATTCAGGAAAAAGCCAAAACAATTTTGGATGACATGAGGAAACTGGAGAAAGGAGTATTCAAAGAGATGGAATCAATCCTTCAAAATAAGCAGCTTGATATGGATAAGGTTGTTAATCTCTTTACTCAGTGTACAAAAGATGAAATTAGAATTTATTTGTCAAATATTAGTTCTTAGCAATCATATAAACGGTAAATAATCTTCCTTAAAGTTAGATTCTGTTGCATTGGTAAATGATATAAACCTTACTTGAGCAGATCTGATTTTTTTTAAATAGAATTCAAGTGATTTCTTGACTATGAAAACTATTCATACTCTTGCTTAAATATTGGGAAGGAAAACGACATTGAAATTGAGTGTATATATATATATATATATATATATATATATATATATATATCATGGAATAGTCAGGTAGTAGACTTGTGTTTATTTTTCCTTTGGCCACTATAATAATTTTTGTCCCTGAAATTAAATATTTAATTCTGCATAATGCATGAAAAATTAAAATAATAAAAACATTAAAATGATGTTAAAAAGTGAATGAACTTGGAGAATTTCAGTTAAGAACAGAAGCCATCAGGAAATAGAAATGTGGTAGATATTGGGTAATTGGAGTTGAAGGGATACAGATTGTACAGCAGGACTCATTGTAAAAATTCAGAAATGAATAGCACAATACTACCTAATTGTAGCACAAAAATGTTAGTACACTGAATGAAGCTGAATGTGAGATGATAGAGGGAGGAGGGCTGGGGGCACAAATGAAACCAGAAGGAAAGATAAACGATAAAGACTGAGATGATATAATCTAGCAATGCCTAGAGTGTACAGTGATAGTAACTAAATGTACAAATTAAAAAATGTTTGTTTTTGCATGAGGAAGAACAAAGAAATGTCACTATTGAAGGGTGTTGAAAATAGATGGCCATTCATATTTTAAAACTTTATGAGACTAAAGCAAAAAATGTTTATTTGGTGCAAAATTTTTATTTCGACTAGTGCATTTCCTAATATAACTTATATGGACAGTTTAATTGCACACCATAAGTACATGAAACCTTGAATAGGGCATGAGATTTTGTAGGTTTGTTCAGAGTGATGCCCCAATAAATCCCAGAGTGATTTGAACAGTGAATAAAAAAGTAAGATATCACCTTTTTAGTTAAGGTGTATTGGAGAGGCTAGAGGAAAGTGCCTGAAACTATAGAGCTGTGTTCCAGTAGTCATGTTTTTGAAGATGATTGTATAATGATATAGCTTTCGCAATGTGACTGTGTGATTGTGAAAACCTTGTTCTGATGCTTTTATCTACAGTAGGACAGATAAGTAAAAAATATGGATTAAAAATAAATAAATAGGGGGAACAAATGTTAAAATAAATTGGGTAGAGGGAAATAACTAGTGGTCAGTGAGAGGGAGGGGTAAGGTTCTCTTTTTTGTATGAAGTTTTTTCTTTTCTTTCTTTTTCTGGAGTGACGCAGATGTTCTAAGAAATGATCATATGTAAAAATG
The DNA here is from genome assembly GCF_023851605.1 of Tamandua tetradactyla. Classification (NCBI taxonomy): domain Eukaryota; kingdom Metazoa; phylum Chordata; class Mammalia; order Pilosa; family Myrmecophagidae; genus Tamandua; species Tamandua tetradactyla. The sequence continues at coordinate 146,570,521 of NC_135329.1, forward strand.
TTCATGTTTGTATGTTTGATTTTAGCAATAAAAATTGTTTAAAAATTAAATGATGGATTTATGTTTGGATTTAAAAATCTAAAGTCTGGATTTATGTTTATTATAACTATGTAATACCCTCAAGTAAGTCTCTCAGTTATATAGAGAAAACAGATTCTTCTTTAGTAATGAAATATATTGTCTTAAGTAGTGAGTTATGTGTGCTTTAGGCAAATTTAACCACTCACAAGAAAATTTTCTGGATTTCTACATTGAGTCTTCATCATTATAGTGTATTAATTTTGCTAATGCACTTTTACTAAACTTGGAGATATTCTTTAAGACTTGGCTGACAAGCATTTTGAGGGGCCATCTCAAAATAGAATTTATCTGGGAGATTAGAGGATAAGACAACCATGATGTTAGAAGATACTGCTTCTGCATCTCAAATCTCTCTCATCTTTTACTTTTGTTCTCCTGGTGAAAACAGAAACAGGAATGGAAAAGTGTCAGTGAAATAGTGTATCATTATTAGTGTATTATTAGTATCAATGAGTATTGTCTGCCCAAAGTTTATAAAACTTTGTTAAAGCTGCACAGAGCTTAGCAAGTAAGACAAAATTGCAGATAAAAAACAACACAGATATCTAACTCAGAATTTCTAAGACATGTCAGTTTTTGGTATTTTGTTACATTATCATATTTATTTTCTCTATCATTGCAGTTAAGATTCTAATGAAGAAATTAGTCAGTTATATTTAAAGAGTGCACAGAAAGTATTTTTTTAAGTTTTCACATAAAAAACATAATCTGCCTGTTATTGCTCATATCCAATACAGGGTTGCCATTACAAAGGAAAAGATGTCTAACTCAGGTACTTAGTTGATTCTGAGTTTGCCTTACTTATGGTTCAATGAAATTCTCCCCAAATCATAAAGACCCCTGGACAATCCCCTTACTCTTCCTCTTCTCTTTTTCTCTCTTTCAATAGATGAGAGTGCTTTATTAAAAATTCAGGTCTGATCACAAATTCTTCTCCTAAACCTTGTTGTTCTTAGAATAAAGACTCAGTCCTTCACTAATACCAACAAGGTCCTGCAGAACTATTCTGTTTACAATCTTATTGCACTTTTCCCAGTTGTTTCTTGGATTTCAACTGTACCTTATTCTTTAAATATTGAAGGCTGAGCACTAACTAGGCATAGAATTATTCATTGAGAGCTAAGAAAAGAAAATTTGATCATAATGATGATTAGTATGAAAGGAGTGGGTTTTAATCAAAATTCTATCAGATCATTTTTGCAGTTGTGACCCTGCATATTAAAAATTATGAAATGTGTAAAAAGGACTTTAGCACTATATTCACTCATTCATAAAAAGTATTTTCTGAATGCATAATTGGGTAAGGCACTGCACAGAGTTCACAGGGTCATGAAGAATAGAACAATTTCAGGAAACCCATTTAGAAAACATTGAGAAATGATAGAAAAGACTGTGAAGATGGCCTCTGCATTATTCAGTTGACTCAAAGAAAAGAGGTTGGCAGTAAAGTTAAAATGGCTATTTTATTGAGAAACTTGCTTTGTCAGTGGCAAAGTAACAGTTACAAATATTTTCATTTAATAAAATTAGCCTATACTTAATTCTAAAAACATTTCTTAAAAGCTTTCATTATATGAAACTGCGAAGCATTCTGATCTGATCTAGGTTTTTGTTTTTAATGTTTCCCATGGAAAAAAGAGGCTGCAGATTCCCTTGTGCATAAAACAGAACATATGTAGTATGACTTGTTTACAAACAAAGCAGTTTTTCTGTTTGAGTTTGAGTTGCTGCATGCATGGGAATGAATATCTCTGTCATGTAACTATAAAAGTCGCCTGGCACAGCAACAAAGCTTTTACACTTACTCCTGAGTGTTCAGAGTCATAATGTGGTCGTGTTTTTTTAAAAAAGTTCCTCAGCGAGACAATTCTGCTTAAAAACATCCCCATTCCTGAACCAAATCAAAACTTAAAACTCAAATAGTTTAATACTCTGCCAAAGTATAATTTACTCGTTAAATACACTAGTCTTTCATGCAGGTTTTTTTTTTTTAATTACATATATGTTGCATTAAAAGGGCAATGACTGCGTGGGGCAAGGGTAGTGCAGTGGTAGAATTCTCACTTGCCATGCAGGAGACCCAGGTTCGATTTCTGGACCATGCACCTCCAAAAAAAAAAAAACAAAAAACAAAAAAACCAAAAACTTCTTTGTGGTTCAGTGATAAAATCCTTGCCTTGCATGTGGGAGACCCAGCTTCAATGCCCGGACAATGAACCTCTCCCCATGAAAAAAAAGGGCAATAACACTAGCCCTATAAACTCTTTTCTATTTGGCTTTTACTTATGAGACACTGAAAGTAGAAGATAATTAAATAAATATTTGAATCATGTTTAATTAGGCACAGACACTTAATAATTAAGTAGAAATTCAAAGGTCATGTGAGTGGGATTAAGACGAGGTAATGTAAGTTTTAAGTAGTCTAAACTCATTTTAATTCACTTAATATAAAACTTATTTGTGGCCAATATTAATTTTTCAATTTATAGATTTTTTTTAAATACATGGGCCCTTAGAGACTAAATTCTAAATGTAACAGTAGAATATTAAGCTTGGAATTTTAAAGTCTTGGCTTGAACTGTATAATTTTTTTTAATGGCAGGGAATAGGATAATAGGGTTATCGTTCTGTACTATGATGCTTTGTGCAAACACTAGAAATGATATATCACATGGTGGTAATTTGTTGAGAAAATTTAAACAATCCACTCAAATTATCATTGGTAGTACAAAAGTTAAAGATCATACTATACTTCTGTTGAAGGACTGTAGAAATGATAATATTTATGGAGTTCTTATTCCCTTCCTAATGGCTCAGATTAGTATTTTGGATTGAAAAACAAGAAAAAATGAACCTTAAAAAAATAATAAGCTTCTAGTTTTCAAATGAGTCCCATTTGTCAAGGAAATGGGAAAAATAAAAAGAACAAGAAGGCCTCTTATTAGAATAATTAAAATCCTTTTTTTTAGGAGGTGCTATCAATAAGTGCAAAGTTATCATAATTTAAGGTTTATTTACTGCCAGCAGTACACCTGCCAAATCTGGCGATTTAAAGGCGTGGTTAATTGGATGTTGATTTTGAAATTATAATAAATAATTGCAGAAAGCAGTGATTTTTAAATGTTGGCATAATTAGTATTTTTTATAGTAGTTATTATATTCATTATCAGAACTTTAAATTTTGATTTGATATTCTCTTTTTCTTGTCAGCTTTCTATGTGTTACATATACATGAAATCATTACTTGTCAAATTCCTTCAGTTTACGAAGAGAAAAATGAGGCTCAGAGAGTTTATGACTTGCCCAAGGTCACACAGATCTGGGGCAGACTTCATGTGGGGGTCTCTCCTTCATAACTTAGGATTTAGGGGAAAGTGAGTATGGAGATGAATGCTCAATTTCTTTATATCTTTCCTGTTGAGGGATGCTTGCATTAATAGCAGGACTCTGTTCAGGACTCTTCTGAAGAAATCTGTAAAACAAGTACTCATCCCGAAATTCATATTCGTTGGTAATATGTTGGATGACTCCCCCTTGTACCAGTCTGTCTCCATATATCACAGCTTCACCACGGTCAGAGGCAAGGCCAACTTCAATTAGCCAGTTCACCAGGTCACAGCCACAGAAGGTCCCAGCAGAAGTCTTTGTACCACACCTGTATGTCAAAGGAATGATTCACCTATATGTTCTGTAAATCTGGTATCAGCACTGCATAATGGAGGACAAGCAAGGAAAAACAGAAGGAAACAAGGAAAGACGGCATGATAATTAAAAAATATGGCAGAAATGACATCGTTTTGAATATAAAGGGTTTGTTAACTTGCCTGACCCTAGAGAGACCTGCTGGAGAAAAAAATAAGCCAGTAATACTAGTGAAAACAGAGAAGCTTCAACAACAATTGCAGAAACACAACAGGTAATATAAATGTATCTACAAAGATGTATTTACAGTTTCATACTCTTTTATGATCAGATCTGTTCTACAGACAGCTGATATGTATTTTATAACATTTAATACTCCTAGTTTTAATAAGTAATTTAATTTTCTAGGAAATTTTTAAAATATTTTTACAAACTCTTAATTGACTATTTTTTAGTAAACTACTCAAATCAAATTTTATATTTTCAGGGCGACCACTGTGGCTCACCAGGCAGAATTCTCTCCTGTCATGCCAGAGACCTGGGTTCAATTTCTGGTGCCTGCCCATGCATAAAAAAACAAACAAACAAACCTAAACCTGAAATTTTGTATTTTCAGCTTATCATAGTGCCTGCAAGTAGCCTTTTTTCTTGCCCTTAGCAACCAAGGCAATCATACTAATGTGCTTGTTAGGAATTTGCTTCATTTGGAAGCAAGGAAAAAGTAAGTGAGATCTGTTTTGCTACACTAAGATTTTAAAAATATACTTTGATTATGAATCTACCTCTTGATTATTTAAAATTTGTCTTCCTGATGCAAATGTAAGGTTCCTTAAGTGTGAGTAAATAAACAAGGGAAAGAGAAATGTGAAAGTACAATGAAATAAATTCTGTACATTTTCATATAAATATGCAATAGATGACACGAATCTGTCCACAAGTATCAGTCAAGCTTTAAAACCTGAGGTGGTTGATATTAGGAGGCAGTAGATGAAGATCAAGATAAAATGAGAAATAAGTGACAAAAATTTGAAAGCATTCAACTATAAATGAATATACATTAGTTTCACACAAAAATTAGAAAAGAGGTTAATATATACATGAACTTTTTTCTCAAATACATAAAATCATAATATTTTAACATCAGTATTCCAGTTAGTGATGATGTCTTAATTTATTCTTTGCAACTACATCACTTTCAACAAAAGCCTGAATATTGCAACCTATTGCTGCACCTTCTTCCTGATTGTTGATTTTTAATTTATAGCCCAGTACTTTCTATACTAGGCACCAACTGAATACTTCTTGTTTCAAGACTGTGATCAGGCAGCTATAAGATCATACATAGCAGCATGGCCACCAGCTGGCCTCTTCCACCACCTGGGACTAGGGCTGCTCAGCAGCCCTGACAGTGACAAGAACTCTGCTTCCTGAGGGTCTGCAATCACAGTGTGCTGAAAGGACCTTACATAGAGTCCCTTTTTTTTTAATTTTAAAAAGCAGTTTCAAATTGTTGATACTATTTCATAGATGGTACCTTGAAATAATTTTTCTAGGCCCTTTGACAGTGGGAAACTAACATCTTTTCATAATTTACCATGTACCAGGAACTATGCTAGGACCTTTACATAAATTTTGTCATCTTATCTATCCCTGAAAGCCAGATGGTTTAAGGAGGAAAACAAAGATTTAAAGAAGTGAATTTGGTCAGTGTCACACAGCTTATAAGTAGCAGATACAGGAGTTGAATTTAGGATTATCTGCACCCAGTGAGTCCCCTTACCATTCTCTATAACAAACTACCTTCTGCTTATGTTGACATATATATATGTTAAATAAACGGAATATTATATGTAAGCAAATCATCCTGAAAGGTAATTTGCATAAGTTTTCAAAATTTCACTTAAGATATAAAAGTTATTTGGCTTTAAAGTTTTGTTTTTCTCTTTCTTTAGTGACAACAAAGAATACTGGCACTGTAACACTTGTATTATTCAGGGTTCATCATTTCCTGCTGCATATGCCATACCTTAAGGATTAGAAGAATAAATATGTCACAGACTGAAGATTAAGAGGCAAAAAAGAGAACAGAAAATTGAGACAGAAAATTCATTTCATTTTCTTGACATCATTAGGAATGAGATAACATGCCATTAGGAGATAGGGAATATAAAATAACTTCTAAATCCAATGTATCCCAAAGTTTTTTGAGAGACATTAATGGCCAACCTGATGTGAATGTTAATATATTTTGATTCATTCTAAAGTTTTCATATTATTGGAAATCAGAAATCACATGTTTAAAAGCAAAGTGATCTAGCTCATTTACATGGTTTCTAAATTAAAAACTGACCCATAGCTATTTTACATATATATGAAATTAATAATCATGTAAATCAGTCACAACCATGTTACTTAGCCTGTTACAAATCCAAAGTATATTTAATTGTCTAATAATATAATTATATGAATCCTGAACTGGCAATTTGCTTACCTTCTTTCCTTGACAATGTTTCGGATACATAGGTCACGGTGATAATGGATAAACTGTTGACAGGTCATTTTTATTTCCTCAGGAACAGGAGAAACTCTGTTTTCTGCTGTTTCTTTATTGTTCCACAGGAATTCAAGTCTGAAAACGAAAATTTAAGGGGCCCATTTTTTTTCATTTATTTTTTTAAATATCAAAAAAACACCAAACACAAACATTGCTATTTTGATCATTCCATTCTACATATATAATCAGTAATTCAAAATATCATCACATAGTTGCATATTCGTCATCATGATCATTTCTTGGAACATTTGCATCTACTCAGAAAAAGAAATAAAACGAAAACAGAAAAAAAACTTATACATACCATACCCCTTACCCCTCCCTTTCATTGATCACTAGCATTTCAAACTAAATTTATTTTAACATTTGTTCTAAGGGGACCATTCTTAAGGAAAGAAATAAAAGCACTCAGGGAAAACCTTCCCCTCCCTGCCTCTTCCCTGCTCTAAAATGGCCAATCCAAAGTTGTCACTCACCAAAGTTGTCATCTGTAACACTCAGACATCATTAGTCTCTAAAGCAGAAACATACTGAGTCTGCATTCAGTTTCCTGTTCAAAGCAGGGTGGGGGTGAAGTGGGGACTTGACCATTTCAGAAACCCTCCAGACATGTTTGACCCATTTCAGTTTCTACCAAAAAAAGGATTTCCTATTTTACATTCTACTTTTTGAAATTCAAGGATGATTTATAGTGATAAGATATTGCATGTAATCATTTTCTGTTTTCAGTACTAGAGGGAAATATTGGGATGTGGTGTACAGAAGTTCTCTTTCTACCAGCCCAGACAATAGAGCTATTGACTATTCTATCTGATAAGATTATAAAACTGATAATTGATCATTCATAACTAAGGTTCAATGACTTTCCTAGTTCACTGACTCTTATTCCTCATGAAAAGACTATCTCAAGCAAAAACATCTTAATAATGATTAATAAAAATAGAAATAGTGTAGGGTGGAAAGGAGCGAGGATAGGAGGAGGAAAGGAGGGGAGAAGGCCAGTTACCACTGATTAGGTGCTTTCTATGTGTCAGGCTACTTGAAGCAGTTTAATCCATTTAATCTTCATAAACAACCCTATTGTTATCCCCACCATACTTAGAGAGGTTAAGTATAGCTGGTAAATTGCTATTCCTCAGCACTCACAAAATTTTCTAAATTATAAAGTACTTTCGTATAGTTGGTAGGACAAATTCCATTAGCACCTATAGTTTCTACTCATTCTGATTTTGAAAATAAATGAGAAAATACAAGGATTTCCACTCATGCCTCTTTCTACCATCCCCAAGTTGGAATATTCCCACTTCATTATATTTCCAAGGAAATCTATGATCTGAATTCAAAGAAACCCTTCATCAAGCTAATATAAAACCAAAAATTTAGAAAGAAGAAAACTTGGGGTTTTATTTAAGTTGTCAGTATGCTAGAAATAGGAATCTCATTGTCAAAGGAGAGAGACAATCAAATGTAGACCTCTGGGGCCACGTACTACATCCATTTCTAAATATATTTTCAAGTTCCATTTTATTTTATGTAGTTAATGCCATAGATGGAAGTCAGCATCCATCAATTCTTGTTAAAATGCAAATTACAACACTGGATATATAATAGTTCTAAACAATTATTAAAACAAATATTGGAATAAACAGGTAATATTTCTATGACATTTAATGGTCTCCTAGCAGTTACTGAAGGTTTAAAATATCAGTATCTTAATAGAATCACTTTTTCATCACCTTTGCTGAGATAGGAAATTCAAACTCATTTTACCTTCTTTTGAAAGGTAGGATGATTAAATGTTTGTCCAACCCAAAGATTCCAAAGGAAATAAACCCCTATGGAAGAAAACAAAGTTTATTTTCTAAAGCGAAATATAAAATGTCAAGATAGAGAGAAATTAAGAAGCCACCAAATTTAGTTCTTGAGGAAACAAACTTGCAGTGATTCCAGCAACACTGTAAATGAAACAAACAAGGCGGGCCCTTTAAACTTCAGTGCACTGAGGCAAGTATGATTTTCTGCCTCTTCCCAGTCATTCTGTTCTACCATTTAAGACAGATAATACAAACCAGTGCTGAGCAACTTCATTTGCCTGGCAGCTTACTGAAGAAAAATGAAAACATTTATGGGCCATAATCTTGTTTTTTTCCCTTTTTAAAAGAAATTAAATATCTCCAACTATGCTTAAATATTTAAAATTATTTCTTCTGTTAAAACTTCAGAAATTACACAGTTGTTGCAAAGTTTAGATGGCACATAATGGACTCTCAAGGAATAAGAGCTACTATCCCTGGCCGAAATTTTAGTTATATACCAGATGATTTAAAAAAATATTTAAGGACCTTATTTTTCAAGAAACATCAAAGTACAAATGTAATGATGTTCCTAGATTTAAGTGGCTAAAGACTCAGAGATGGTAAGTCATTTCCCCCAAAGTGAGTTATTAAAACCACAATAAAGTTTTAAAATAACCTAGGACATCTTGTCCATGCTTACATTATCATTCTTTATCTCAAAATCAAAGCAAAGAACTATTTGGCATTTCTGATTGAAATACTTAGTATACATTCTGATGACTTTAACCAATATAATAATTCATCTTCTACTAGGAGATAGCAGCTGTCAGCTGCCATTCATACCACCAGCTGGCAAACAAACTGAACCCTCTGATTTAAAAGAAAACAACATCTGCACCCCTACCCCTCAATCAACCCGTCCAGGAAAACAAAAACTCCTCAAAGTTCTCAGTAAGTAAATACCTGGCCAAAGTTAAACACAGCACAGAAAAACTGTAACTCAACATATAGTCTTCCAGGCTCTTGATTGAATAGCCACCATAAACAACTGGAAAGGTTCTGTAAAGGAAGGGAAAAATAGTACTTTAAAATGAAGTAAGCTAATCATTTCTCTCCATCCAGAGCACAGCACAATAACTTATCTACTTAATAGTTTGGGGTGGGGGGCAGGGCAGGAGTGGAGACTAAGGGAAAAGAGAGTATATGCTTTGTCTTTTGAAGAAGAGATTTGAACCTCTCATCTTGACAGATGCAATCAAACAGCATCTATTCTGACTGGAATTGAAGCAAGAAGAAATAAGCCATAATACAGAAGCTTACATAATATATCAGGTCTGCTGACTAGTATAAGACAGAAATGATTTTAAAAATAGCTCCACACAATGAAAATAATCACATCACTAAACAGCAATTCTTGGCAGCATTTTGTACTTTCTAATTTTTGTTCTTAAACAGCAGTTAAAATGGTGTTGGCTGTATCACAGTACATAAAGAGCATCCCAGTATGAAAAGGGTTCCTTCATAGTTTACATGGTCCGTCTCTTTACCCCCAGGCAAATTATATTTAAGCCAGATCAAGAATTATATAATAACAACTGATACATCACAAAAGATGTCGTACAACTAATATTTTAAAACCCTTTAATAATCAAAGAAATTCATTTAAAAATTGTGTTATATTTTACCTATAAAATTATTAAATTAAAAAACAATTTATAGGGTGGGACATGGTGGCTCAGCATGCAGAGTTCTCGCCTGCCATGCCAGAGACCTGAGTTCGATTCCCGGTGCCTGCCCATGTAAAAAAAAAAAAAAAGCTATTATAATATTCAAAGCTGTTGAGACTATCCCTTTGGAAAACAATTTATTAGAACATCCAAAGTCACAGAAATATTTATTCTCTTATATCCAGGTTTCCCAAGAGATGTTAGAGCTGGGAACAATCCATAAGGCAGTGGTAAATTATAGTGTATCTACTCTATGGCTTATTGAGGAAACATTTAAAGTAACGGTTACAAACATTATATAGCAATATGAAAATGCTTGATGTTAAGGGATAAAAGATATAAATCTGTAAGTAGGATTATAACCATGAAAAATGTATTTAAAAATTAGAAGGCAGTAGGGTATTTCTCCCCATTCTCTATTTTGTAATGAGTCTATATGTGGTTATATTATTTTTATAATTAAAACTTATTTTTTAAAATGTTATCTTAGAAATATCTTTTGAAAGAAATTTTGTCATTTATCCACTGAGGTCAGTGAAGGATCATGTAAGGAATAAGTGGCTCTGCACAAATCTTGGAGACATCTGTTTTTACCAAATTCTAGGTTGAAAGCATAGAATTAATAAATGATTCAAAGCAGAATAAGCTGTGAGAGTCCTTAGGCCACAGAGAAATATGAATTATTCATTCTCTTTTCCCTCCAAAACATTTAGCTCAAGATTCAGATTCAGATGGCCAAGCTGCCACCCTTCTGGAAAGTAGCAACTACGTTTCTCCCAGGCATCTGAATAAAACATTTTTTTAAATTTACCCTGCCTCTCTCTCTTTTTTTTAAAAAATATTTTTATTGATAAAACTAAACATACAAACATTCCATACATGGTATACAATCAATGACTCATAATATTATCACATAGCTGTGTATTTATCAGCATGGTCATTTAATATTTACATCACTCCAGAAAAAGAAAGAAAAAACTCATACATACTATACCCCTTACCCCTCTCTCTCATTGACCACTAGTATTTCCATCTACCCAATTTATTTTAACCTTTGCCCCATTATTTTTCTTATCCATATTTTTTACTCATCTGTTCATACCCTATATAAAAGAAGCATCAGGCACAAAGTTTTCACAATCACACAGTCACACTGTAAAAGCTCTATCATTATACAATCATTTTCAAGAAACAAGGCTACTGGAAAACAGCTTAACAGTTTCAAGTACTTCCCTCCAGCCACTCCAATACACCATAAACTAAAAAGGGATATCTATATAATGCATAAGAATAACCTCAAGGATAACCTCTCAACTCTGTTTGAAATCTCTCAGCCACTGACACTTTATTTTGTCTCATTTCTCTCCCCTTTTGGCCAAGAAGGCTTTCTCAATTCCTTGATGCCAGGTCCGGGCTCATCCAGGGATTTCTGTCCCATGTTGCCAGGGAGATTTATACCCCCGGGACTCAAGGTCCACATAGAGGGGGGAGGGTAGTGAGTTCACTTGCCATGTCAGCTTACAGACAGAGGCCACATCTGAGCAGCAAAAGAGGTTCTCTGGGGGTGATTCTTCAGCCTAATTTTAAGTAGACTTCTCCTATCCTTTGCTAGAATAAGTTTCATAGAGGCAAACCCCAAGATCGAGGGCTTGGCCTATTGATTTGATTGTCCCCACTGCTCGCGAGAATATCAGAAATTCTCCAAATGGGGAAGTTGAATATTTCCCCCTTCCCCCAAGGGGATTTTGTAAACACTTCTTTATTCACTGTTCAAATCACTCTGGGATTTATCAGGGCACCATACTAACCTGGACAAACCAACAAAATCTCATGTCCTAGTCAAGATTCCATGTACTTACGGTGTTCAACTAAATTGACCATACAAATTAAATTAGGAAATGCACTACCCAAAGTATAAATCTTGCACCAAATAAACATCTCTCCCTTTAGTTTCACAAAGAAGTTGAAGTTTAAAATATGGATGATAAGGTATCTGATATACCTTAATCCTATCCAGATCAGCTTCATTCATTTCTCTACTCGATGTCTGATCCCTTTTTCAACTTTTTAAACAGTTCCTGTATGGGGTCAGAGCTCTAACTCTTAAGTCTCAAGTGTCACATAAATACCCGAAATTTCTGGGAAAGACCATGTTATAAATAAACATTTCTGTATCTCAGAATTTAAAATTAACAGTTACACCTCCTGAATATATGTGACTGCTATAAAAGCTTGAATAAAACTTTTGCCAAACATTTAAAGAAAGGGTCCCCAAACAAAACCAGAAGAAACATTTACAGCAAACAGGCCAATAATGAGAAGTAAACACAGCAACACATGTCGGGTCAGTTGTGGGTCTCCGTTCTGTCGATACTGTTCTTCTTCCTGGGCTAATATACAGCTCTGGGAGTTACAGCGACTCACACAATGCTCAGCTAGAAAACAGAAAGTGCAACAATCTGTAATCACAGCTTTTTATTCAAATGCATTTTAAATTCATAATGGCTTCCCAAGAAAACTGCCACATATGCACATTCTTTTTTTTTTTTTTTTTTTTTTTTTACATGGGCAGGCACCGGGAATCAAACCCAGGTCCTCAGGCTTGGCAGGCAAGCATTCTTACCTGCTGAGCCACCATGGCCCGCCCTGCACATTCATTTAAGAATCTGTATGTCACTTCACTCGAAATCTGAGGAAAGCTCCTTCATGTTGTGTTAGGAGCATTCTAGTTGTAGAGTGTTTTTAATATGAAAAAACTAGGTAGCATACGAGAGCATGCAATAGTTCTTCCTACCCAAGTCAGTTTACATATATGCATAGTAATTTCTTTTACCTATGTTACAAGAACTTTATTTTAAAAAATGAGTATTCTAAAAAACAAACAAAAAAGAATTTTCTATCTATAAAAGATTATTACCCTATTAGCATTCCCCCATCTTAAGAACTCATATTCTAAAACAGTGTTGGCAACATCTACAGAAATTCTATGTGCAATTATTCTGAGACATAAGGATAAGAATCTTCTGCAAGCCCATTCTCCTAGTGCTTACCTTTCTCAAATGAAGGAGTCCCAGGCCTGCTCGTGCTTGTATTTGTTCCTGGCTCTGCTGATGGACACTGTAATTCACCATTTCCCATAGAGCAGGAACAGCAACCTATGTAGATAAAATCATATGCCATACACGCAAGTAAGGATGCCAAGAGATGCCAAACAAAACAAAACAAAAATACCCACTCACACACACAGACAAAAACTTTCCATGCAGCATCAGTGGAAATATTTTCACATGATATCTATCAAAAAGTATGCAAATGTGATTATATACAGTGCCAGACAAAATGATCAGCTCTTTTACATATGGTCTCCTCATTGTATAAGACAAGGAAAAAATATTTTTTATCCAAGTTGTTTTTTTGTTGCCAATAGGCTTTGGGAACTATGAATTTGAACACTTTCCTATAAAATACAGCCTTTAGTTTATCACTCCTCTAACACACATACCAATGCTCTATTGCTTACTGTGTAAATAACTCCTTGGCATGAATTTGAAAGCTCTCTATGACTTGGCCCCTCTCTCCCTACCCAACCACCTCCATTATTCAACCAAAAGTCCTTCCCTTCTTTCAGGACAATTCTTTCTGTCCTCCACAAACCACACGCTTATCTGTCACTCCGGCTTAGGTTGAGATGATGTTTCACATGCCTGGAATTCATACTATTTTCAATTCATTCAAACCTCCTTTAAGCTTCAACTAAAAACTCACTTTTTTCGAGAATGTGTATTCTATTAGATGCAGTCAAAGCATTACATACTTTTTTCTTTTCAAATGCATGACTGAAAATCCCTTGCTGGTTATAGGTAGATTGGTTTACAGAAGTCACACTGAGACATCTGCCATAGAGTTGAAATTTTTCCTCTCTATAGTCGGAGAACTGCATGCAGTGACATTTTGCACACATGGAGACATGGTGCTCCTTGACATGGATAATAAAGTAGTAACTTCAGTGATAAACCATATTCAAATTTAACATGCTAGAAAAATGAGTAATTTCTAGGCTGCAACTTTCATTAATAATGTGCTTAAAATCTTCAGTAACGTTCTTAAAAACAAAAAAAAAGATTTCAAAGTATAAAAACTACAATCTATAGTAAGCTATTACAAATGTTCTTTCTAAATTTAAGATAATGATGCCATCTGAAAGTTAAGATAGAACCACAAAATAACAGGAAAGAAAATAAAGAGGTCATCAGGCCCAGTACTTTATCTTCAGAGACGTGGAGTCTTAAATCAGCTAAGATAAAATCTTTAAGATATCTAGGGAATGCATACACACATACACACACACACATATCATGGTGGCCATCATGAAAATGCTATGGCAGTTGCTTTCCTCAAACATAAAAGAGTATATAAGTGGCTCATTAGCTTCCTCTTTTATTTACTGTCCTTTGATCTCACGTTAAAATAAGTAATTTTCCTTTCAATCATCAATTCCATACTTAAGCATGTGTACATTACAAGTCTCTGATAAATGTGCAGCAAGGGACAGTGGTAAAGTGAACTATTTTGGATTACTAAGATTTAGGAAGGCTTGGCTGGCCATCTAAGCTGGTATATGTTAATACCATTAGGAGACCAGAAAAGAGGAGGATTTAGGGAATGAGAACAACCAAACAGTTTTCAAACCTTTTTCCAAGGAACACATGTGAGTAGGCAAACAAAGAGGTTCTTTGCCATAACAGTTTTCAAGGTAGTTTCAGAGAACCATGTTGTAGCTTATCCACCCATCTGTTCAACAGTAATTCTAAACATGTACAGTGAACCTGATACCATGCTAGATGATGAGGCTACAATGGCAGGCAAGTCAGACATAGCACTCAACTGTCTAGTGGGTTCTACAAAATACTTAAAAAACAATTATAAAACGGTGAGATAAAACGACATAAACATCACAAAAGGTTTCCGATGGGGATAAGCAATAGTATCTTCTGGCCCTCCATTTATTTATACTATAGGTGCAAGCTAGTTATCCTTATAGAAATGATGAGAAGATTTTTTAAAAAGTCTATATCACTGTTTATTTGCTATTTTTAAAAGTAGAAAGAGAGCAGCAAAAGTCTCTAGCTTAAAATCCTTAGTTTAGGGTTCCCCACAGATAACTGTTAGTCCTAGCCAGTTCTAAAACACTAGTTGGAGGATGTGGTCTTTAAGCCATGCCTGAAGACAAACAGTAAACTGGTTTATAGAATAAATAGAAGAGTTCAGAAAAAAAGGTGAGGAAGGAAAGGATGCTAGGCATGATCTAGAATACATCTAGAATGTATTCTAGACTTAGAATAAGTAGCTGTGAAAGTTTTCAGTGAAAACACAAGTATAGCCCTTGAACTTTGACTTTAAAAGGGAAAATGGTCTTGAGAGCTTAAAAGAATGAAATTCTGATGATGCAATCACAAATGATCTAACAAAGAAACCAGTGAGCTCTAATTGTAAAGGCCAAGAATTAAAGGTATGGAATAGTGTGACAACACAAGTACCTGCAGGGGAAAAGAATGGAGGGTTTAACTGGCTAGAGCAGAGGAGACTGAGGGGGAAGCAGAAGAGGGGCACATGGGTGAGGCCCCTGTGCACAAGGGCCTGAGCACTGCTGCGAAGGCCCTACCTTACAGGCACTGCAAGGCACGAGCAGACCTTGGAGGAGAGGATTGTTGGGATTCGAATCTGAGAGGAAGATTATTCTGGCAGTTGCACATAAAACAGATTGGAACAGGGCGTAACAGGAGGCAGGCAGCCCAGCCCAGCTGGGAGGGTATTAAAAGAATCAGCAGAAAGACTAGAGACAGTGCGTGTGGGGGGGGGGGGGGTCAGAGATAGAGGGAGAGACACTGCAGGGCAAGAAACCATGCCCTGATGGTGAATTAGCCTGAGAGCAAAACAGAAGAGAGGCTGAGCCTGGCAGTCCTAAAAAATGGGGAAACCAATAAGAAATTAAAATGTTAAAGCTCAAGAACATTTGAAAAAGGGGATAAATAAATGCTAGCCACATATTCAGAAAGAGATGTAAGAATACATATGTAGGCAGTTGGGATTGAATTTAGAGAAAGAGGTCAGATTAGAGAAACAAATTGAGGAACCATGTACAAAGGGTGAGAGCGTGAGAATATCTATCTCTCCTTTGATCTAGTAATTACCATACTCGGAATAATCTTCATTGTGTGCATAAGGACACGTGAATAAAGGTGTTGATTGTAGATGGCAAAATATTAGAAAGCAACCCAAATATCCAATTAGTGGGGAAGTGAATAAATAAAATTTGGAGTATTTCATGCAATTGAATATATCTGCAACATGGCTAAACCTCAAAAGATGTTGAGTTCAATAAACCAACTACACTATAATATTTATGTAAATTTTTTAAAACATACAATAATAATATATATTGTTGGTGAAAAAGCACACATATTGCAAAAGTGTAATAAAAATATGGTCTGAAAGGATACAGACCAAATTCATAAGAGTGATTACCCTGGGGTTAATGGGAAGGGACTTGAGTATAAAGAGTTAAACTTTCTTGGTAATGTTTTATTTCTTTTTTAAAAAAAGAGAAAATCTGATGCAAATGTGACAAAATGTTAACTTTCATTAATTCTAAATTTCCTACTATTCTCTGAACTTTTTTTCTATTTTAAGTAAGAAAAAGAAATGATATATAAGAAAGAAGTTGATGTATTTGATTTCAAATCAAGAAAGAAAGAAATCTCAATAGTAATAAAAGGATCAGATCAACAGGATATTTTAAAGCCCTGTCTTAGACTTTTTAAAACCAGTTGTACAAATTCAGGATCTGAGAGACATTTTTCAGTCATGATTAATGTATGAAGGAAAAAAAATCCAATAGGTTTTTAGTTGCTCATAAATTCAAGATGAATCATCAGAGTACTATGGCTGCTATAAAAGTTAATGTAATGTTGGGCAGAATTGAAAAGTTTGTTTTCTAAATAAAGGCAGAAATGATTTCACTGTGTTCTTCACTCAGTCAACCTTCAACACGTATTGAATGCTTTCTGTGCGCTAAGTGTGGTGGCATCTGGAATGCTGTGTTCAGATCTGAGCACCACAGCTTAAGAGGTATACCAGGAAACCAAGATCCCATGCATCTCAGACTTAGAGGTTCAAAATTGAACTCATCTTCCACGAGTTCTCTCTGGAAAATCTGTTCTCTCTGAATTCCTCTTCTTACTTAAAAGACCATAATTACATATTCGTTTATCCCAGATATCAGAAAGTTATTCGCAGTTCCTCTCTTATCCTTCACACAGCTTTCAATTGATTACCAAGCCCAACGCTATCACTGAGTCTGACTCCCCATGTAAATCCCACAGCCATGCCTGTAGTCCAGGCCCCCACGTCAGGCCTACACTACCATAAGAGCTTACTAATATAACCCCTGACTCACAGGACAAACTCTTTTCGTTTTTTCAAGAACACAAGAACGTTTTTTCCTGGTATACCTCTTAAGCTGTGGTGCTCAGATCTGAACACAGCATTCCAGATGTCACCACACTTAGCGCACAGAAAGCATTCAATACGTGTTGAAGGTTGACTGAGTGAAGAACACAGTGAAATCTTCACATTTTTGCAAGGAATATAATGATCTCCCTATCTGCTTACTTTTCTAACTTTACCTTTGATCTCTTCCTCACACATACCGTGAGCTCAAGCCTTACTGAGCTGCTTGCAGTTCCCTGACCAAAAACAATGCTTCCTCGTACTTAGATGGCTCTGCATAAGTTGTGCAACAATATGTACTGAGTGATTTTATATGCCAGTAAAATAAAAGAAAAAATAAAATTCCCAGATCATATATAAGAAAAAGTGCTTACCTCTGGGGAGGAGAACTTAGGGCAGGGGAGAAGATTTTAGGTTCCCCTTTCATAGTCTTCTGGACTATTTGAATTCCTTACTGTGAAGATATCTTCTTTTTTATAATAAAAAATTATAATAGTAGCTAACACATAGTGCTTACTATATACTAGGCTTTACCTAAGTTAAATTATTTCATCCACTCACTAGCCCTCTGAGGAATTATCATTATCAGATACTGAAATTTAGGAACAGGGAACACAGAACTTGCCCAATATCAAATAATTGTACATAATGGAGTCAGGACTTGAACCAAGGTAGTCTGGCTCCACACCCACGTTTTTAATCACTGTGCTATATATTTATAGTTTGAGAAGGAAAGGGGGAGGAGGAAGAAGGTAATGTTTAAAAGTTGGTAACATCTGTGGATTTTTTTAAGATAAAGATGGTAAAATAGATTTGTCTTCTATCTCTTGTCTGTCTCCTTTTTGTCCTTTACTTATTGATAATTACAACTGATATTTTTTAGATTAGCCATTCCTCTATTCCACTAATTCTCTAAAGAAATACACATCATCATTTGCACTTCCTAGCATACTATGTTATAGCTATGAAATTTTCACATGCACCGACGAATCCAAAATACATATCTCTTGCTGAGTTCCCTTCATGAATTGAAGCACACCTCAAAACAATTGTTAACAAAGCTGCTAGTTAGGATCACACTTTTACTTATACAAGGGTTCGGCAAACATTTTCTGAAAAAGGGTCAGTTAATAATAAATATTTTAAGCTTTGCAGGCCCCTGATCCATGGTCCAACTACTCAACTCTGCCACTGAATTGTGAAAGCAGCCATAGATAATACATAAACGAATAAGCATGGTTATGTTACAATAAAACTTTATGGACACTGAAATTTAAATTTCATATAATTTTCAAGTGTTATAAAATATTTCCTCTTTTAATTTTTTTAAACTGTTTAAAAATATAAAACCTATTTTTAGCTTGTGGGCCATATAAAAACAGTGATAGGCGAAATTTGACCTGCAGACTGTAGTTTGCCAACTTTTGACTTATACCATTAACCATGTTTATATCAGGTTTCCTTCAGTTCACTTTATTGATGGTGCTTGTCAGATAAAATGCTGTGCAATTAACAAATATATGTGCTTAATATCCTGAGAAAGCTTCTCCTTCTGTTACACTTTTTTCCTAAACTCTCAGTTCTGAGAGTCTTAGGATTATTCTCACAAAAAAAATTTATGAAAAGGAATCTGATTAATGAATTTGTAAGCTCCTTCTGTTATTGACTATGAATCAAGTTCTGCATTTGACAAATACCTGTGATGTTCAAGACAGCTCAAGAAGTTTCCTTAAAACATTTAGGATAAAGAAAGACATGTAAATAGTTCCTTTATATTTAAGAATCATACTTGTTTCTGGGATAGAACTTGTAAAAAGTTCTGGTTCACTTATTGGCGCTGGGCTCTCTTCAAAAGCGGTGTTCCCTGCCTCCCCCGCCTTGTGGTTGTGAGACTGGTCGAAACCTTCATAGCGTCCGGCTTGGGTGGTGCGGTTCATACACATGAGTGACATGCCGGCTATCAGGATGCTGCAGAAGAGGGTGACCGCCGTGGTGATCATCTGCCAAAGATGGAGAAAAGACCTTAGGCTACTTTTACAATTCTATTTTGATAATCTTAGAATACTGGGTTAAGGGGACTTTTTGGGTGAAAAAGATAACATCTCCACAGCTTTAAGTGCTCTAGAGCAGTGGTTCTTAACAAAGGATAATAAGATGTTAAAATCGTATGGGTAGGTTTTTAAAAACCACATATACTTGGGCTCTATCGTTAAAGAATTATGAATTAGCAGAATTTAGAATTAGCAGAATTCTAAAGCTACTCTATGGCTTTATAAACAGATCTCTTCCTAGATAGTTTTTGTTCTGAAATTTACACTTATGATAGGACTGAGAATCAAGAACTTGGCTGTTTAAATTACTGCTGATGCTAACTCACTAAATGGTTTTGAATTAGTCACTCTTTCCTTCAGCAGAGGAAATATAATTACAAGTGTGTTTAAGAAGACTCAGTAAGTTTCAAGTAATTGGAAATTCTCAGTTAAAAATGGATTTATGCAAATTTTTTTTTGTTTTTATTTTGAGGTGTGACTTACAGTGATATAGGAATACCAATGTGATGTGCAATTCGTGAAGATGCAATTGATTTTCAAAGTTAATTTTATTGTAAGTATAGCAGGATATGTTAACAAGATAAAAAGAGATTTTCTCAAGAACAGACTGTCCATAAACTTCCCACCTGCTCTTTTCCATAAAAGAAGGCTGAGTCAATGCTATCTCCGTTGTGTTTTCCAGTTATCAAAAGAACACCAACAAGGAGGGCAGGAATTCTGTAATAACAAGGGTTTGGAGAAAGAAAGAGAGAGAGAGAGAGAGAGAGAGAGAGAGAGAGAAAGAGAATGAATAGTAACTGTATATGTGAAAACATGTAAACAAACAGTAAGTACCAACTTACCCCCAGCCAGATATTATGATGATTCCAACAGGAATTTGCATCATCTCTCGCTTTTTCAAAAGAAACAAAGAAATTGCTAGAAGGCCTAAGAACAATAAATGGAGATTAAAATATATACAATTACTCTTAACTTTGATTAGACTTCATGGAAATTTATTTATTTCCTTTATTTTTTTTTAAACCAAGCTTATTTCAGTAGTAGTCAGAAATCTAGAATTTACTCCTAAATAAATGCTGTCCCCAATATCTTGAAGCAAGTTCCCTTAATACAAAATCATTTATCACAGCCTGTACACTCCCCCCCCCAAAAAAATCAGTAAATGGTGTTACAATAACAGGACAGTCACATGGAAAAAGAATGAAATGTGACCCCCACCATATAGCCTCCAAAAAAAAATTAGAAAATTAAAGTTTCCCTACATAAATTGTTTCTTGATTCAAACTTTCTTGCTTTATTTGTGATGATTTTTCAAAAGTCCAAATTATTTTGTTCTTTTAAATCATGTATTTGGAATCCAAGTACATTTGAAATAGTTTCTTTCTAACTGGGTATAGTTAATTCTAAAAAGAAGTTATTAAAAGCCACTTGCTGGTTGAGACTTTTAAGAAATTCCTATATATATGATAGGTTGTTTTTACAAAATGCCCCAAGCCTAAATGATAGAACTCAATATAAACACAACACAAACATAACATAAACACAAATGTTTTAAAGTTCTTGAACTTCCGTTATACTTTACACCCAATTATTTATACAAAGTAACATTTTATTTTATAGACTCCATGTAGCTATTGTCGTAGAACTTTCAGGTTAGAAGGAACCATTCTTTTAAATGATATAGATATGGAAACAAGGTGTGCCCAAGCCCCACAACCAGCAGAGGACAAAGCCAGACTAGAAAACCAGCCTTCTGACTCAAGGCAAGTGATCCTTCAACTCTATTAATATTTCCTGAACTTAGATCTGTGGATCCCCAGGGTTCCTAAGAGATTCTTTTCCAGACCTGGAAATTTTCTATGAGACATTTCAAGTCTTTCAGTTTTATTTTCAGTGATAACCACCTGGATGCTCACTTTATAATAAAGTACAGTCTCATGATTTTAGGACTTACATTTGTTTTTTTCTCAATATTTTTTTTCTTTGTTTTTTTTGTATGCTGTTTGCCAGAGGTCACATTTCCTTCTTTTTCCATGTGAATATCCCATTATTGTAGCACCATTTGTTAAATTTTTTGTTTTGTTTGTTTTTTCTTTGTATGTTTGCTTGTTTGTTTGTTTTTTTTGGGGAAGTGCATACATTTGGTTTTGTATTAAGTTTGAGTCAAGTGAGTACATGGTCCAGACAAAGGTTCTTAGTAGTTTGAAGAGAGTAAAGCAGTGAGATAATCAGGTCATAACCCTACACATGGAAGTAATGGCAGGCCAAAGTGAAAAAAAAAAAGCTTTGCTAAAGTAGTTAGTTCCATTTTACATTTCCAGAATTGATTTAGATTAGCAAAACAGGATCATTTGTCCTGTCAATTAAGGCTGCTAATTAGAATTACTGGGTTTATAGTTTTTAAAAGTTAATCTATGAGTTTATTTTTTTTAAGTTGTATATTAGCTGTATAGAGGAGTTCATATCTAGACTTACGATTGTGTAGATTAAGTAACGCTATGATAGAAATAAAATAAATCAACTGGGTAATTTTTTCTCTTCAAGGGATCCACACATTACTCAGGTTCAAAAGATAATATACTGCCACTGCTCCTTCTTCAATAGAGTTGTTCACTCTATAGTTTCAGGTTTTCAAAATGCCAGGGAAACAAGTAACCAATCACCAAAGTGTACTGATGGTGTTACAGTAGGGAGGGCGCTGTTCAAAACTCTAGTGCTGGTCATCCCTGCCTTGTAGAAAGATCCACGTGCTAACATCAGAATATAGCCCTGGATTTCTCGCTGACAGAGCCGGGAAAGCTCCTGGCTCATCACTATACTGCTTTAGGTTTCATTTTCTTAATTTGCAAAATGAAGGATTTAAACTAGACTAGTATTCCCTAAAGTGTGAAGACTATAGGTGGTGAAGGGTGAAAAAAATTTTGACTAGTTATGCATTTATTTAAACATGTACTTGAAACAAAATTAACTAGTACATGAAATCTGATTTTACAGACATAAGACTAAATTGAAGTAAAAAAGTGAGTCCATTTTAAGAAAAAAAAAGACAAGTGGTAGGCAGATATGGCAAAAGTCATGAGGATGGTATGCAAGTGAATGAAATTTGGAAAGGGTTGAGCAGGATGATTTAAAATGACACTTCTAAGTCTAAAATCCTGTAACTATAATCTGAAGGTTAAAGGGAAACTTCATTGGGGTCATGGAATTCAGAATAACTTTTTTGGGGAGTATATTTTGGCATGCATGTTTGAAGAGGGTTTCAAAGAGACTTGGGGCTTTTTGATACATTGATATATTTTCTGCTCTCTTATTCTCATTGTAAATAGCCTTAATAAGCCTTGGTATTACAGATCAAGTTCATTCATCTATTCTTGGAAGCAGAAAGTCTTTAGGCTCTTTTAACTTGACATCTCATGTAAACGCGTATACTATGCAAGGTGGATGTGCCCTTAAAAAGCATGAACTGTCTCCTGTTTGCACTGAATTTTCATTGTGACTCCACACCACATTGTTGCTTCACTTCAAAAAGCTACTGACTTAGATGTGTTTTGCTTTTGATCCTGAAGGCGTGAAATCAAAGTCTGTCCGTAGCAGCCACTTCCTGATACTTGCCTCCTAACAGTGACTGTAACTGGCACTAGCATTTAAAATTTTCTTTTGTGTGCCATTTTACAGTTTGCAGTAAGAATACAAAACAGCTAGACAGAATTTTTCACCAACACCCAAATAAGTGTTATACTTCAAAATAGCCAAAATGCTAAAACTTTTTGGATATCCTTTTTGGATCTAGTTAAAATGAGAAGTTTTTATCCCTGGGCTCTCCAATTTCTATACCCTGTTTTATTTCCCTATTTCTATTATTCACTCTTTTTCCTCTATTTAATGAGTTCCATTTGTTGACTGCCTACTATGTACCAAGAATACAGACTCATCTTTCATTTAATTTTCAAAATAATTCTATAAGGTTTTAAAAATATAGTTTTACAGTTGAAGAAACTGAGGTTCCAAAAGTTAGTAAATCTGCTTAAGGCAGAGCCAGGATTTTTCATTCAGTTCAGTTGGACTCTAACAGATGTATGTTATTTACACACGCCTCTGCCCATTTCCTCCTCTCTCTGACTGCTTCCAGCGTCTCTGTCTCCAAAGTGATCTGGAGCAGAAGACCCTAGGGAAAAAAAGAATGTGTGACCAGGAATTGCCCTGAGCCCAGGTAAAAACAGAGCACACCAGGGAACAGAACTCAGCTGTGTGGACTGCCTGCCTTGGTGAGTATAATTGGCTGAGTGCCTTAATCCTGAACTTGAAATATAATCACTAGAAGCTGTGTGCCTCTAGCAATGGGAGAGAGATAACAGACCTATATTTCCATTCATGACCCAACTTACCTGTCCACAGGTATGTGCTATAGAGGGAGCTGTACAATAGAACAAACACCAGAATTTGTCCAACAAAATTTTTTTCTTTAACAAAATTCCATATCATCATACCAGCACAGACAATAGACTAAGAAAAAAAATTATAAAAAATTTTGTAAGTAACAAAGAAAACCATACTCTTCAATACTACCACAGAAAGTAACTATTAAGTCAATCATACTCCTGTAAATTTTAGTCATAGCAAATATAATTATTTATTTTAAATTATTACTGAATATCAACTACTGTATACTGATTATACTAAAACATCAAGTTTTATGATGAAAAATGCTTCTTTTGATATAGGGCCTTTAACAATGCACATATTCATTTTAAACAGATAACTACATTTTAAATAATAGCCTTATTTTTAGCAATGGTTTACTTAGAAAATGCTAAACTTCTTTCTATTACAATTTGAAACACATAAAAATTTAACTAGAAGAATAAGAGTGTGCATTCAATTTTTAATGATTATTTCTATTAAAAATGCAAAGTTATCATCAAATGCTATTACAAGCCTCAACTTTAGATCATTCAAGTCTTATTGCAATATTTAATATATTAGACATAAATTAATTGTATTCAAATTATAATTGCTTGCATTTGGTAATACTTCTGACTTTCTAACTGGACAAACCCAGCAAAGTAATTTTCTCCTCTAGAGTAGAATAATCCATGAGAAAAGCACAGTATTTATATCTGTAGGTTTACTAACCTGAGCGATGAGTAAATTAGTTGTAAACATATGAGGAAGCTGTTTATATTTCTTACTCAAAAGAAGGACAGCCAGAGACCAGATCTTAAAGACAAAAGTTTCAAAAGTTGTTCAGGTTTCTTAATCTTTACAATTATTCATTAAGTAATCCAATTAGCCTGTTTAGACGATCATTTTTATCCTGGTTCAGAAAGCATTTCCGATACTTTATTTAACCTGTCTAGTTCCCAAAAGGGTGTTAAGACTAAACGAAAGGCATGGGGAGCCCCCATAGTAAATTAACTGTCTCTGAATTATAAGGTCTTTAAGATCTAAAGTTTTGACAGGGCCATGAAATAACTATCTCTGTCTGTGGTGGCTGGAGTGGAACACAGATTCACCAAAAGAGTTTTAGTGGGAGATGAAGTTAGTATTCCAGTTCTTGCTTCTTGATTTCCACTATATTGGTTCATGAGATACCAGGCTGTCATACTTCTAATAACATATACTACCCGCCCTACAATTAATCTCCTTGCATTCCTCATATTTAAAAGGATTGGGCTTATTCCTACAAAGGATAGACTAAGCCTACTTAAAATTAGGCTTAAGAGTCACCCCCAGAAAACTTCTTTTGTTGCTCAGAGATGTGGCCTCTTTTCCAAATCAACTTGGCAGGTGAACCCATTGCCCTCCTTCCTGCATGGGACGTGAATCCTAAGGGTGTAAATCTCCCCGGCAACGTGGGACAGGACTCCTAGGATGAGCCGGGGCCCAGCATGAAGGGATTGAGAAAGCTGAGAAAGCCTTGTTGACCAAAAGGGTGAAGACAGAAATGAGAAAAAAGAAAGTATCAGTGGCTGAGAGATTTCAAACAGAGTCAAGAGCTTATCCTGGAGGTTATTCTTATGCATTACATAGATATCCCTATTTCGTTTATGATGCATTGGAGTGGCTAGAGGGAAGTACCTGAAACTACTGAGCTGTGTTCCAATATCCTTGATTCTTGAAAATGATTGTATAAAGATATATAACTTTACAATGTGACTGTATGATTGTGAAAACCTTGTGTCTGATGCTCATTTGGGGTATGGATAGATGAGTAAAAAGAACCTGGATAAAATAAATAAATAAATAACAGGGGGGACAAAGGTAAAATAAATTGGGTATATAGAAATACTAGTGGTCAACGAAAGGGAGGGGTAAGGTGTATGGTATGTATGAGTTTTTTCTTTTTGTTTCTTTTCCTGGAGTGATGCAAATGTTCTAAAAATGATCATGGTGATGAATACACAACTATGTGATGGTATTGTGAGCCACTGACTGTATACCATGTATGGAATGTATGTGTGTGAAGATTTCTCAATAAAAATATTTAAAAAAAAAGGATTGGGCTTCTAATCTATTTATCTACTGGCAAAGTAAGTATGCTGGTTGATTTCCTTCTTTCTTACCCCTCATTGTCAATAAATATTTATACTTATCATACAGTCCCTCTCCACAAACTACCATCTGATGAATGGACATAGACTTTAAGAATATTCGACAGAAGTTTAATTTCCTAAAAATTCCACTAATTATGCATTTATTTGTTGCTAATATAGACATTCATCCCCATCTCCTTTCCTTTAATGGTAAAATTTTCTTTTTTCCGGCTTAAATACTGTTTGAATTCAATAGTGAACTTGATCTATGAGATACTCTAGTTTCCAAATGCTTAATTTTTCAATTTTATCCAAATATACCCAATTTGAGAAGTAAAATAAAGTTTTATTAACAATAAATGAGTGGTTAGAATTGATTTCAAAGATCCCTTTCAACCCCATGATTCTACAACAGCTAGTATTTATATAGTGATTCACCATTCACAGAATGCTTTTTACATGTATTATCTCATTTAATCCTTAAGAGAATGCTTGGAAATAAGTAAAAATATTGTCTATCTTGTATAGCTGAGAAAGCTGAAGCTTAGAGAGATTAAGGTAACTCCACAGAGATATACAGCCAGTTTGTGGTAGGGCTAGGAGTCAAATCCAGCTCTGACTAAATCTCATGCCTTATCTACTAGATAACTCTAATTCCCAACTGGAAAGATAAAACTCAGCTAATCAGAGGGCTTATATATTATTTATGGGCATACTTTGGCTTTATCTTTTTCACAAACCTAAATTTTTAAAATTCGTAACTTTTTTTCTTACTAGCCTATTGGCAAACTCATTCTGTGATTTTTTCACACCTCTTTACCTGAAATTTACTTACCAAGGAGACTAGACTGATAATACTTATATCAAAACTAACATTCTGGATGGCATATGCCAATGGCTTAGGGTCCATAGTAGGAAAGGTCAGTAACCAGGCAGAAACATACATGATCGGTGCAGACACAAATGTGCTTATTACCATTCCTGAGGTTATCTGCCAAAATGAAGTCAAATTGGAGAAAGAATCACAATCACACTTAAAACCTTAAATTGTAAATAATCACAGCACACTAAAGCAATCTAAAATAAAAGCAACATCAGTAAAAAAAAAATTATAGAACTCTGCATGTTATCCAATTCCTCATCTCCCTTTCTGAGATTTTTTAAAAGAAAATATAGTTAAGTTCCCTTTTCTAATCTTCCAATCTACTGCTCAATTTTACATTTGCACATAACAAATATGAGGCAATTCCACTGCTGGTAGTTATCTTCTAGGTTCTAGAAAGCAAACCATATTCATGATCTAATTAAATGTATGAACAGTTTCCTTCCATACTATATCACAAATTATAGGGCAATAAAGGCAATTAAAAAAAGAGAAAAAAATTACCATGCAACCACTTTACATTTTGTATAATGGAATAGAACATCATTAAACAATTTAGTTCCTTCATGTTTCATTTTTTAATTTACTCTTTAAATCTTTTTGGCATAGGCAGGCTCCAGAAATTGAATCCGGATCTCCAGCATGGCAGGCAGGAATTTTGACACTGAGACATGTTTTATTTTAAAACATTATCTTTAATGCTGTAGACAGTATGCTCACTATACTTAGACAATGTTAATAATAATGAATAATACTATATTATAATTTCATAGTAAATAATTAATTTATTTATTTTAGCAGATGATTATATGGTACTTTGCATCTGGTGGTTGAATGATCAATAATGAAGAGATTTTTCCCCCTTCAAATTTCAAGTTACCCTTCTGTAAATAACTTGTAGGCTTAAATAGAATAAAGTAATAACATCCTTGAAACTGAAAGAGACTAATGGAAAAAGTCATGGCAGAACAAAGACTCCAGATTAAATAACACCATATGTATGTTACATGATGCCTCTTTACTCACAATGAGTTAGTTTAGAGATATTAAATTCTCATTAAAAAATGCTGATTTCTGTTTTAAATTTTTGTTTTTCTGCTAACCATGCAAACAATCAAACGTACAAAGTGGTATATACATACAATCTCCACTTCCATGTTGAACTGTGTTGCAAAGATGGCCACTCCTGGTGCTACAGGAAAAACCCCGTACAAAAATGCATAATTCGATAAACTTGTATGGTTCACTACACTGTCATCTTTGTCCAAGAATTCTACCATTTCTCTGCACAGAAGAGGCAGCAGCAAGCTAAAGAAAAAAGAAATAAATCATTCACTTAATATCAAAACATATTGGTCCTCAAGTAGTAGAGTACCCTGGTGAACTTGGCACTAAGTTATTCTCCCCTGGTCCAGAATGCATATACCTATTTGCATGCACACGTTCTCTGCCTGCCTACTTGTGGATTTTGTTGAAAGCATCAAGAATTCAACTTCCAGTCATTTAAAAAGTAACGGTATTCTGGAAGTCAGGGATTGGGAAGAGAAGCAATTTTTTTGTTATTCCACGAATAATTTTCTTGTAAAAAAAATCGGTAAGAATTGTGATTATAGCTATTGTTTCTTGCTTCCCCTTTGGACCCACTGAAATGTTAAAAGGGGTTAAAAAAAAAAAAAAAAAAGGTTGGTAATCTGAATAAGAACTTTTTCCGAGAAAATTAAAAACTCC
This sequence comes from Tamandua tetradactyla, assembly GCF_023851605.1. Taxonomy (NCBI): domain Eukaryota; kingdom Metazoa; phylum Chordata; class Mammalia; order Pilosa; family Myrmecophagidae; genus Tamandua; species Tamandua tetradactyla. Next base: position 146,599,025 of record NC_135329.1, read on the forward strand.
TCTCAGGAAAAAAAATGCTGGTCTTTTTTATGATTAAGATTTTAAATGGTTCAGTTGATGAGAACAATGCTGCTCAGTGAGATTCTAAAAACCAATAGTAAAAAATAGGTAACTGCAACAACAGAGGTGGAGCATAACATGAGTGAAATCTAGTTCCAGCAAAGAGTCAATTATTAACAAATCCTTCAAGACTCCATAGAAAGAACATATCAACAGGAGCTGAGCTAATGGGCTTGTGTATTTCCATTAAGAGGCTCAAGAACAAGGTTGCTCACATTGTCACAGCAGCACACAGAGCGACACTCTGGATGGAACAAAGAACCACACTCACATGAACTTTTTTTAATTCAAGAGAAAGAGAATAAAAGATATAATAAAGATTAAAGACCCAGAAATAACAAAAAATAAGAACATTTAAATTCTACTTGTAAGTCAAAATGGATAACACCAGTATTAGACCACATTTATTACTGTGGCACTATTAATACCACTAATATGGAGGAGTATAATACCACCATAAATAACTTTCCGAATTTATATTCATTTTTATTATTTTGAAAATATCAATAAGACATCATATTGTACCGGCCTCATGAATTTACTGTGTATACAGGAACTGAATTCAATAGTTAAGTATGGCCCAGGTGCCCTGGGATAACCTTCAGTAAAATTATGTCACCTGCGCCATGAAGTACTTCATGGCTAGTGAGTCAAGTAAGCTGAAAAACTATTAACTAAGGAGCTGAGAAGAACTTTTTATTTGACAGGATAGAATCAGATGATTGATAATAATCATTCATATTCTCAATATAGTTGAGAAAGTTCAACTAACATCAGAATGACAGGACATTTTCCCCAAATTCATGAAATAAAATTTATATTCAAAATTATTATTTTCATCCTAAGATGCTTTTGACTTTAGGATTTTAATAGATTTAGAAAAGTCAGAAATCCTGCAGAATTTCCTTAAAAATATGATCAACCTGGGACATCAGAAGATATTAAGTAAAATTATATAAAAGCTGGGGGAAACCAATAGTCTTCATTTTCTATCAGTAAAACAGAAAGAATAATCTATATGGAATAAAGAAATGACTTTCCACAACATACCAATGTCACATTGGTATGTTTCCTTTAAATCACATCTATGCCATAAGGAGGGATATTAATATTCGACTATTCACAGGAGAAAACAGTTACAGATGCACCCCCAAGGAATTGGCTAAACATGTAAAATCCCCAAGTTAAATAAGCAAAACTTACAGTTTAGCTGTGATGAGAAGAATTAATACAACAAATGCTGACTTCTTTAGTTTCTTTATTTTTCCTACCATTGTAAGACCAAGATAAAACAGGGCAGATCCAGAAAAAGAATTCGCAAGCCCATCAAGAAAATTTTCCATATATACTGGCACCTTTTGATCAAGGATAAAATTGAAGGCAATACCGATGAAAACCATAAATACTATCGGGTTCTGTAATACCCGCAGAAGTCCAAGTCCCACAATTTTTACTTTGTTTTGAGAAGCATTTTGAGTGTCTTTCCACTTCTGGATTTCACAGAAGATAAACCCTATAGGGTTTAACATCATAAGAGATATTGGCGCAACCAAATAAATATACTGGAGATATTCTGGGTAGGTAGTTTGATACAAAGCTTCAACTGAAAAACATAAAATTGATTTTAAAATGATTACCACAGAAATACATAAACGTACTATGTATATAACGTTTTCTGTGCTTAAATATACCATATTACAAATTAATCTAAATAGTGCAGAATGAACTCAATTAGCCTATTTTGGAAAAGTTAAGTGTAGTAATAAAACTGAAAGGGAAGAAAAGATACCATATTAAATGTCATCTATCTCATAAAACACTAAACTTTTTCATTAGTTCTAGTAAAACCTCACTAATTTTGAGTATCTAAGGGCTAAGTCTAGTCTCAAAACAAACAGCAGATGACCCCAAAATTCTAGGTATATACACAAAAGAATTGAAAACAGACACTCACACAAGTACCTGTACACCAGTGTTAATAAAACAGCATCAGTCACAATAACTAAAAGGTGGAAGCAACCTGTGTTCACTGACAGACGAATGGATGAGCAATATGTGGTATACACATGCAGTGGACTATTACTCAGCCAGAAAAGAGCAAAGCTCCGATAGACACTGCAACATGGATGAACCTTGAAAACAGACTTAGTGAAATAATCCAGTTACAAGAGGACAAATACTGATTCCACTCACATAAAATAGTTAGAATAGACAAATTCATAGAGCCAGAAAGTAGATTAGAGGTTCTCAGGGGCTGGTTGAGGGGGAAATGAGGAGTTATTGCTTAATAGGTACAGAGTTTCTGTTTGACATGATGACAAATTTTGGAAATAGATAGTGGTGATGGTTGCACAACACTGTGAATTTGATTGATACCATGGAATCATATACTCAAAAATGGTCAAAATGGCAAATTTTGTTACATATTTTACCACAATAAAATAAAATAAAAGGGATAGAATTGTAGAATTTTTTAAAGACACATTTCAAAGTAAAAATCTAGTGACCTAAACGTTTAAGTAAACTTAAACATTTAAGTAGCAATAGCAACAAGGTAGTTGTCAATTCCCTTGGAGAGGGCAGTTTTACTGGAGTAGTGAGACAGAAGTCAGATTACAAAGGATCAAGGAGAGAATAGGAGGTGAGGGACTGAAAAAAAATGGGCACTGAAAATCCTGAAGTTTGCTTCTGAATGACAGGAAAGACTGCAACTTGAAATGTCTGACAGGGAGACATAAAGTCAGAGTAGAATTATTTTAAGATGAGAGAGATTTGGGTATACTTACCTGCTTGGCAGGGAGAGCCAGCAGAAAAGATGACCTAGACTGATCAATCGGGAGAAGGAGCTACTATCAATTCAAGATTGGGGTACTGCCCAGAAGTACATGGGGAAAAGGAAGCTGAGATTATTGACTTTGCTTCAAAGGGTTAAAGTGACAATCCTTCGAGTCCAAGCTATGTAGGAAAAGAAGTAAAGATGGGAGATGGATGACAGAAAGAGGGGTCAGAGACTAAAAGTCCATGAAGTCCAAGAATTCAATGTAGTTGGAAGTTAGGAGTTTGGAATAAGTCATAGAGTGAGCTATTTGGAAGTGGCCAAGGGGGCTGGTGGCCAAAGTGGAGTAGAGGAAAACATCATTGGAGATCAAAGAAACAAGAGGTCAGAGAATTTGGTGGGTACTTAACATAGATGCTAATGTTAAGAGATCATAGCAAAACTAGAGGTAGAGAAGATGGCAGTAAGCCAGATATTAATTAACATCTTCAGTGGACCACGGGGTCTGACTGGAACAAGGTCAGCAGATGATGAGGAGGAATGGCCTAGCCAGACAGCATGAACCATAAAGTAGTTTTTACAAAAAAGCTGAGAGTAAAGGCCTAGAGTGGCACAAAATTGGGAAGAGGATGTCAATCCTGCTACCACCGCTCATGTGGTATTGCTTTGATACCAACTTAACTTCAATAGAACACATAGACTATGTCCCTATAACCTTCCATCCCCTTAACCTTTATGTAGTTCTTGGCCCAAATTACATTTTTATTCATTATGTCTCCAAAACCACTGATTTATCATTATATATTTATGCATTTGCCTTTTAGATTCTATAGGAAGTAAAAAGTGTAGTACAAGTCTAAAATACCTATTCATATTATACACGTTGCTACCCTCACTAGAGAGCTTAATTTCTTCGTGTGGCTTTGATCTCGTCTAGTGTTCTTTCCTTTCAATCTGCAGAACTCTTTTTAGCATCATCTTGTAGGTGATGAACTCCCTCAGTTTTTTTTTTTTTTTTTAACATAGATGAGGTTTATCTAAAGAAAACATGATAGGCAAGACAATAGTTGGGCTTACAAAATAGAAAACAAGGTGTTAATTACTGGCTTTGGCAGGGATTATGCGCTTCCATCCCCACCCCTTAACAGAAACAACCATAATGTACATCAAAAGGGAATTGGTAGGGGCTGCACCGTGGATCAGTGGTAGAACGCTAGCTTTCCATGCAGGAGACCCAGGTTCGAGTCTTGGAACATGCACTCCCCCACCTCCAAAAAAGGGTAAATAAATGATTTCCATGCAACAGAAAACTAGGTAATTTTTAAAAAGAGTAAAATGAGAACTGTTTGAAGTAATCTGGAAAAGTACGGAAATATATGGAATAGCATGTCCAGTATGATTTCTCTCTCTCTTTTTGAAAGTCTAGTACATGCACTGATAAAGTGTGAATGAAGTGGAATCATTTTCTTCCCCGTGGTTACCGTGGGGGAAAGATGAGGGTTGCAGGACTCTCTGGTCTAGGAAGCCTACATATTTCTATAGTAATTGCTTTCTTTGTTTGCTTTTTGAAAATGAATATTTATTACTTTTGGGAAAAAATAAATACACAACTACAAATAAAATGGTTTTTAGAAAATAATTGAACAAAATTGGGTATCATTTTTTTTGCATGGGCAGGCACCGGTAATCGAACCTGAGTCTCCGGGCTCAGTTTTTATTTATCTCAGAAAGTATTAATCTCTCCCTCATTTTCGAAAGACAATTTTGCCAGATATGGAAACCTTGGTTGGCAATATTTAGCTTTCAGCACTTTAAATATGTCCTCCCACTGCCTTTTGGTTCCAGGTTTCTGATAAGAAAGTGGCACTTCAGGGTCCCCTATATGTGACACATCAGTTCTCTTGTGGCTTTCAGAATTCTCACTTTACCTTTGACAGTTTGGTTATAATATGCCACAGCATGGGTCTAATTGAGCCTATCCTGCTTGGAGTTCATTGAGCATCTTGGAAGTGTATAATCATGTTGTTCGTTAAATTTGGGAAATATTTCTTTGAATATGCTCTCTGCTCCTTACTGTCTTCCCCTTCTGGGACTCCCACAATGCATATACTGGTAGCTTGATGTCATACAGGTTTCTCAGTCTCTGACCACTTTTCTTCCATCTTTCTTCTTTCAGCACATCAGATTGAATTGCCTTAACTTCAAGTTTTCTAATTCTTTCTTCTATCAGCTTCAATCTCCTATTGAAACTCTCTAGGGAATTTTGAGTTCCTGTTTCTGTGGACTTCAGTTCCATTTGGTTCCTTTCCATAATTTCCATCTCTCTACTAATATTCTTTTTGTGTTCACCTATTGTTTTCCTGATATCCTTTAGTTTTTTGTCCATCGTTTCCTTTATATCTTTGAGCATATTTAGGACCATTTGTTAAAAAGTATGTCTGGTATGTTCCAGGTCTGGTCTTCCTCACTGATGGCTTCTAATACTTTAATGTTTTCCTTTGCCTGGGTCATTGTTTCCTGTGTCTTTGTATGTTTTATAATCTTTTATTGAAACATGGACATTTTGATATTTTAATGTGTTATCACCTTTAGATTCTAAATGTATCCAGCTAGTGTTTTAACAGAGCTTTCTTTGAATCTAGAAGCTAAGAATAAAAAAATAATAAAACACACACACACGGGCACATCTTTTTTCAGTCCCTGCAGATTTACCTGTGGTGAGTGCTCTCCTTCAGGGCTTATCATACAATGAGTTAGAGAATAGTTTCAGGCATAGGACTCCCTGGTCTTTTCTGTGCATGCATCTTGTCTTTAGTACGTGGATTTGGCCCAGGGGGTGTGGTGGGAGTGGGATCTGGAAACTCCTCCCCCCTCCCACTTACAAGATTCTGAATGTCCCCTCTCTAGGAAAGTTTCATCATGGTCCTGGGCACTGCACTGTATGCCCTACAGCCAGCAATCCCTTGCCCCCTGCAACACATCTTGACTGCTCTCTCACAGTGCTATAGGAGATGTTGGTGAGCCACCTTCTACGAGAAAGACAAGTTCTGGGATGTTGAGTCCCTCAGGCTACCACTAGACAAGTTGGGCCAGGCATACAAGCTTCCTGTATGTGCATGAGGGTTACTCTTCTCCCTCTGGAACCAAGGACCAGGGATCTGCACTGGGAATTACAGTGGGTTGTATGTCATGCTGGTGAGGTGTAGGGGAGGCCCAGCCAAGGTGCCACAAGATCTTTCTGCTTTTAAATAGCCTTTTTCCTGATTTGGCATTCATCCTATGACTGCAGTCTTTTAACTGTTTTGCAGAGCTTTGAGAAAGATCTTTCTGTCATTTCTTGCTGGTTATTCAAAGCTTCTGTGTGAGCATAAGGCCCTGAACTTCTCACTCTGCCATCTTGAACAGGGCAGACCTTTTGGAATTTTTAAGAGAATTTTTTAAAGTTTGACTATACATGATGATTTCAGACCCTAACTATTGCATAAGATGTGTTGGCATAGAGCAGAGTGGGTAAATGGGTGACGGTCAGACTTCTAGCAGATTCCTAGTGGACATGAGGATTGCTGACCTGGTTTGGGGTTAACCAGGGAATTCAGATACAGCCTTGGAGTAAACAACCTGGTTCCTAGTGCATTTTTGGCAGAGGGTCCTGAAATTATC